>NW_026068008.1:2095786-2185720 GCF_014885135.2 Alexandromys fortis
CTGGTAAGCCAGCTCATGGGCTACACAGAATATTAGAAATGGGTTAGAACAATATGTAAGAGCTAGCCAATAAGAAACTGGACCTAGCCGGGCCAGGCAGTGTTTGAAAGAATACAGTTTCCGTGTAATTATTTCTGGGTATAAACTAGCCATGCGGGCGGCCGGGTGCCGGGGACGCAGCCCTGCCGCTCCTATTTCAACACTTAGCCCTAAAAATAACATCCGTATCACCATGCCCAAGGCCCAGGGAATGTTGTGAAAGACGAAGTAGAAAGAATGTAAGAGTCAAGGATAAAGAAGAGCCTGTGAGATGTTGTTTTCTGCTTATCACATGGCCACTGCCATTGTGATCACATAGCAGGCACAGTTATATGTGCAAGATTTGTGCATGTATGCGCAAGCACGCACACACACACACACACACACACCTACATACTAACAAATACAGCAACACCAACAGAAAAAATGAATAAAAAAAGGAGAACAATTGTAATAAAGGTGACGGTGATTTTCTTTGTGGAAGGTGGAAGGTGATTAAGGCAGTACAGAGAATACAGCTATAAAATTGTTTAAAATAGAAACATAAAACAGCTCCCGGTCGACATTATTTTGGTTCAACTCTTCGTTCAGCTGCTTAGTTGCATGCACCTTGGCTGACTCACAGAATGCCCTGTGCCTCAGTTTACTCAGTGGTATAGAAATACAAATAGAACCTCAGGGTGTTATGAGGACATAATATGTTTGAATGCAATGCAAAGGCCTTAGGAGAGTGCCTGTCACATGAAATCAGTTAATGAAGTTAGCTTTTATTGTGTGTAAAGTGTGTGAGTCAATCTAGCTCAAAAAAGTAAATGAAATTGCTAAGACTATCCAAATTTCAATGTCTGATTTCACTGATTGATAATTCTTTAAATATTAATAAGGGAAATAACTGTACAAGCAAAGTGCCAAGGGAGACAGGGGGCATGCAAAATGAATAAAGATTGGGCCTGCTCCTCAGGTGACAAGCCATATAGACAAGCCACACCTGTGGTGCGTGAGCATGCACAGCAACTGGGTTTGCAATTATTCATAAAAGTCCCATGAAATTCTGTCTGCTGACATGAAAATAGCAGTCCATTATTTCTGATAGATTGGAAATGCCCTCTGCCATGCACAGCAGGCAGCTGGAGGGAGAGAATGCACACTTACCCTGCTCCATGCATCCCTCCTTATTTAATCGTCATGGCTAGCAAGAAGGGCACTTACCCAACATTCTGGATACCAACCATGATAGTGCTTACAACAGTCTTAAACGGAAATCAGAACTATTCAAATCTCACCAAATTGCCAGTGAAACAGGGTGGTGAGCAAAATGTATGTTCTATTCATTTCTCTCGGTCTTGGTATTTAATTTCAGAAGTTTCAGTGTGTGCCATGTACTGCCACTTGGGAATTTTTCAACCTTCTTCTGCTCAATGTGACAAGATTCCAGCCTGGCAAAAGCACCACTCTTATAATTGCTACCCTGCAGAATAAGGCTGGGCTTCCAAGGTGGCACTGTGTCTGTCAGGATGAGCACTGTTTTGCTTGACAACACGGGAAAATATGGAACATCTGGTGTGGGTCTTGGGGTGTGTTCTCTGACAGGCCAACTTGAACATTTTTTTAAAAATGTGGATTGAACTTGATTGAACCCTTATATTGCTCCAAAATACTTTTAAAAAATTATACTGTCTGATGTAGGAGGCCCTTATGTGTGCTGTGAATATTATTGGTGAATAAAGAAACTGCCTTGGCCTGTTAATAGGGCATAACTTAGGTAGGTGGGGAAGATGGAACTGAATTCTGGGAGGAAGAAGGCAGAGTCAGAGAGACACCATGGATCTGCCACCAAAGACGTGCTGAAACTTTTTTGGTAGGCTACGACATCATGGTAATACACAGATTAATGGAGATGGTTTAAATTAAGATGTAAGAGTTAGTCAATAATAAATTAGAGTTAATGGGCTAAGCACTGTTTTAAATAATACAGTTTCTGTGTGATTATTTCAGGGCTAAGCTGCTGGGAACAATAAGTGGCCCGTCCCTCCAACAACTGTCTATATTTCCCACATACTTAAGATAGTAGGTGTTTAGATATATGTTGTCTAGGTGCTATTTTCTACTCTCTCACTCACTAATCTGACAACTTCTCCAGAACTGGATGTGTTGTGTGTACAGGATCAGAATTGTGTATTTCCTTGAATGGGTAACTTGGTTTCTTGCTGAAAAAAAAAAAAGGCACAAGGAACATTGAAATTAAATATACTAAGACCATCCTAACTTCTTCAGTCTCAAAATTAATATAATCATCATCTGTTCTCCATGAACCTTCATTTAGCAGAGAAAAAGAAGTCTTATATTTCACATTTAGCCACCACTGAGAATACGCTAAAAGCCTTTTCTCAGACAGTCATTTCTGCAAATGTCAGGCATGCAGACATGACATGCTCCAGAAACTTTCATTTGGATTACAACTTAGAGCTTGTCACATGCTAAGTCTTCAGAACTATTTACAACTCAGTTCTGCAGTATGGGAACCAGCAAGCTGTCCCCAAGCCTCTTTAGCTTTCCTCCTTACCTCCCACCGGCAGCATGCTCCATTTCCTATCACAAAAGAGGTCTGAGCATACTGAAGGTCTCCGATTATACATCGTTATGCACCACTTTATTCCTGGAATGAGGGGTTTCTGCTGTTGCTTTGTGCAGCTTCTTATTAGAAACATAATTCTGTGCCTCTCTGCTGAGAATGTTGGAAATTACTGCAGTAAAATTTGCTCTGCAAAGAAAAGAAGATACCAAGATGCTGTGGCAAGCATCACATGGGGATTATGTGGAGAAGCTCAAGTGCATGTCCCACACTTTTGTGAAGGTCTTGGATTTCTATTTATGTATTTGAGGAACTGCTCTGAAGAGTAGGTGTTTCTGCTTTGTTCTTGGAGATGAGAAACATTTACACCTTAAATTTGAGTGGTTGAATGTACACATTGGTGACAGAAGCATATTCAGAGAGGTTGAGGAAGGAAGAATCTGTACTTGGGAAACTGGTATGCTAAAGCAGGATCCTGGCTCAACTGCAGCCATGCCCATGGATTCTTACTAGCGCACTGCCTAGTTGATGTTGACAGAGGTGTCGTTGGCTATGTTACTGCTACTCAGATTTGGGCAGTGTTTAGAGTCTTTCAGTGTGCTTTACTGCTTAACACTTAAATTTGGAAGTTTATTCATCTTATGAATTCTGACAGCCAGTGAAATGCTTATAACACATTCATCTCTCGTCTTCTGTTAAGAAAATTTAATAGCAGGTTCAAACAGATCTCCTCAAGTCAAGGTAGTTCTTAAAACTTAAGTCTTATTATGTTATAGTCTAACCATTTTGTAAAACAAAGAACAAAATTGGAATATTTTAAAAATATACAAATGTAAACTATTTTATTACCAATTAGTTATAAATTTGTATTGAAAATAGATTCTTCTCTCATACAATAAATCTCAACCACATTTTCTCCACCCTCTACTACTCTGAGATCCTACCCCTCCCATCTCCTCAGACCCACTCCCTTTCTGTTTCCTCTTCAGAAAAGAGCATGCCTCCAATAGACTACTGCCAAATAGGGCAAACCAGGAGATCCTGTGATGCTGCAGAAGTCCTCATATCAAAGCCAGGCAAGGCAACACAGGAGGAAAAGAATCTAAAGGGCAGACAAATGAATCAGAGATACATCTGCTCTCACTTGTAGGAATCCCTCCCCATAAAAATGAGCAAACCGTCATAAAATATGCAGAGTATCTGGTGCAGGCTCCATGCTGGACACTTTAATCTTTGAGCCCATATAAGCCCTGCTTAGTTGATTCAGTGGGCCATTTTCTCCTGTGTCTTCTGTCATAAGCCATATTTTGGGGATTACATTTGTAGCACTCCTTAGCAACAGTAGGTTCCTAAGTTACAGGGTAGGGGTTGAGAACTAGAAAAGTTAGGAGAAACAGAGGTAAGAAAGAATCACAAAGACATAGGATAGTACTAGTAGGAAAACTCAGTGAATACTGAATGCCAAATTCTTCTTCTGAGTTCTGAGTTTGCTGGCATTTAATTTTCCATATACTTTTATACCCAAATACAACAGGGGGGAGAAGGCAAAATACTGCTTTACCATGATACAAAGGACAACTAGAACAGTTACTTGCATTGATAATATTTCACCAGCAGATTGAAAATCATACTGTCAAAATTGAGTTCTGTGTCCCAAGATACAGTATGGATAAACAATAAACTGGCAAATATTTAGTCCATGTCCTTATGTTGGTGCCAAAACAAACAAGACACACCAAGGTCTGGAAGTTTGTGCAGTAGGCTCAACAAGAATCTAGGAATTTCCAGTCACAGTGACGATTTTCCTTCCATTCTCAGATTTCAGCAGGATGCTGTAAGTTAGGAACAGGTTCAGGAACTCCTTTCCGCCTCTCCTCTGGAGTCATCAGCAGTTGTGAAGTCGTCAGGGCTGGATCCTTCTGCTGTACACATCTTCATCTCATCAAGCTTTATTTTTTTTTCCTATGAAAGAAACCACAGATATGCCCATGACTGAATATTAAAGAGGATTGGGTCTTTTCCATCATCCAGTGCAAGGGTCTTTCCACCTTGCTTTAGCAAAGGTTGCCTTGGTGCTATATGCCAAAATCTATCTGTGGCAGACTACTCACAAGTATCCACTTTCAAGTTTAGAGTAAAAAGGGTCGGATTTAAGGCATTAAGGCATCATTATTATAACTGAGGGTATAATCCTCAGTATTTATTTATTTTTTGATGTTGTGTAGTATCGGCATGTTGGTTGCATACTTTTTTTTTTTTCTGAGACAGGGTTTCTCCGTAGCTTTTGGTTCCAGTCCTGGAACTAGCTCTTTTAGACCAAGCTGGCCTCGAACTCACAGAGATCCGCCTGCCTCTGCCTCCCGAGTGCTGGGATTAAAGGCGTGCGCCACCACTGCCGGGTTGGTTGCATACTTTTTTAGAGACAGAATTTTGTTTAGCAGCTTTCATGAACTTCCTGAAAAAATTAAAATAATTACCCCACTTTAATAATTATAATTAAGGGCTTAAGTTTCCTACCAATAATAAATAGGAACATAGCAATTGTATATCTTATTAAGTTTGTAAGCTATATTTTTTGATTGCTTTTATTGAGCTATATATTTTCCTCTGCTCCCCTCCCTCTTGCTTTCTTCCCTTATACCCTTTCCCATGATCCCCATGTTCCTAATTTACTCAGGAGATCTTCTCTTTTTCTCCTTCCTATGAAGATTTATGTTTGTCTCTCTAGGCTTCTCGTTGTTGTCTATGTTCTCTGGAGTTGTGAATTGTAGGCTAGGTTTTCTTTGCTTTATGTCTAAAAGCCACATATGAGTGATTACATATTATATTTGTCTTTCTGGGTCTGGGAAGCTTCACTCAAAAAAATTGATGTTTTGTAGATCCATCCAGTTGCCCTCAAATTTCAAGATACCATCATTTTTTTCCACTATGTAGTACTCCATTGTGTAAATATACCACATTTTCCTTATTCATTCTTCAGTCGAGGGGTATCTAGGTTGTTTCTAGGTTCTGGCTATGACAAATAATGCTGTTATGACTATAGTTAAGCACATGTCCTTGTAGTTGATTGAACATCCTTTGGGTATATACCAAAAGTGGTATTGTTATGTCTTGAGGTAGGTTGTTTCCTAATTTTCTGAGAAATCGCCATACTGAAATCCAAAGCAGCTGTACCAGTTTGCACTCCCACCAGAAATGGAGAAGTGTTCCCATTACCCCACATCCTCTCCATCATAAGCTGCCATCAGTGTTTTTGATCTTGGCCATTCTTACAGGTGTAAGATGGAATCTCAGAGTTGTTTTGATTTGCATTTCTCTTATAACTAAGGATGTTGAACATTTCCTTAAGTGTCTTTCAGCCATTTTAGATTCATTTGTTGATAGTTCTCTGTTTAGGTCTATACCTCATTTGTTTTTATTGGATTATTTGTTTTTTTGATCATCAGTTTCTTGAGTTCTTTATGTATTTTGAAGATCAGTTCTCCATCTGATGTGCGGTTGGTGGAGATCTTTTGTCAATCTGTAAGCTGCCATTTTGTCTAGTTGACCATGTCCTTTGCTTTACAGAAGTTTCTCAGTTTCAGGAGGTTCCATTTATTAATTGTTGCTCTCAGTGTCTGTGCTACTGGAATTATATTTAGGAAGTGCTCTCCTGTGCCAATGTGTTCAAGTGTTTTCTCACTTTCCCTTCTATGAGTCCAATGTGGTTGGTTTTATGTTGAGGTGTTTGATCCATTTGGACTTGAGTTTTGTGCATGGTGATAGATATGAAACTATTTTCATTCTTCTACATATTGATATCCAGTTACTACAGCACCATTTGTTGAATATGCTTTCTTTTTTCCATTTTATATTTTTTGCTTCCTTGTCAAAAATTAGTTGTTTGTAAGTCTGTAGATTGAAATCCGTTTCTTTGATTCAATTCCATTGGTACTTCTGTCTGTTTTTATGCCAATACCAGGCTGTTTTCATTATCCAAACTTCTACCAAGGAACTTCTACAACTCATAAACACATTCAGTAATGTAGCAAGATACAAGATTACCTAAAAATAAAACAGTAGTCCTCCTCTATATAGATGTAAAATGCGCTGAGAACGAAATAATAGAAACATCACCCTTTACCATATCCACAAATAGCATAAAATATCTTGGAGTAATTCTAACCAAGTAAGTAGAAGACTTGTATGACAAGAATTTAAATATATGAAGAAAGAAATTGAAGAAGACACCAGAAAATGAAAAGATCTCCCATGCTCTTAGGTAGGTAGAATTAACCTAGTAAAAATGGCAATCTTACTAAAAGCTATCTACAGATTCAGTGAAATGCCCTTTAAAATCCCAGCACAATTTTTTTTTATTTGCCAAAGATTAATTTATGTGCGCTAAAAAGGATGTAGTATCATCTAATTGTTTCAATTTAGCTTAATCCCCTCTACCAGGCAATTTGGTGCCATGGAAGTAATATATGAGCAAAAGCATGGATGCAGATATAACACAATATATACATACATTAAAAATCTATATCAAATACATTTTAACTCAGCCAAAGAATATTTGTGAAATTCATCCTGCAAGTTTTTATTTATTTATTTATTTATTTATTTATTTATTTATTTTTTAATTTTTTGAAACGACACTCAACTTCATATGTAAAGGTAAAAAACCCAGGATAGCCAAAAGAATTCTTTACAATAAAGAAGCTTCTGGAGGTAAACTATATTTCTAATCTAAAATGTAAATCTGCTTAGCTGACAGGCTCCACTTGCTCATTTACATGGGCAGGTGTCTGGGCCTGGAATTGGGGTTCTTTGGGGCTACTTTTTCTTAGCTTGACTGTAGGGCCAGTAATTAGCTTTTTCTCAGCCCAGCTAAGTAGCTGAAGTTGGGAGAAGGGTGGGGTGCAACTGGGCTCTGCTTCTTGCAGGTCCCACCTGGATACTTGTCTCTCATTGCCTGATTAGCCTGGGCTGGGCCGTGCCTTTTACATTTAACAGTCCCATCAGAGGCCAGTGTTAGAGGTGGCTGACAAATTTGCAGGCTTCCAGGTCTCTGCCATTACAGCGTCTCCTAGACCACTAAGTCTCCACAAGCTTAGGCAGGTATTGTCATGCCGTTTTTATTCCCTCTATTTTTTTAATTTTAAATTTGTTTAAATTTTAATCACAAAATTAGGAGGATTCCTGTATCAAACCACACTGCCTTCTAGTCATTTCCTGCTGACCTACTCTGGGTGCTGGCTATGTTAGGCGTAGCCCTCCAAACTTTCTTGTCATCTGCCTTTCCTGGCTCTGCAGCGCAGTGTGGACCAAACATCTGGTGCCAGCATGTGCACGTGCGGGTGGGCTGCCCCAAACTAAGCCCCAGCCCAGCCTTTGCTGGGCTACATGCTCTGGGCTCCCTCCACTCTTCCCACCAGGTCAGCAGTGGCCGAGGCTACAGTTCCATGACCACAGACTGGCACTGTAGGGCGGCCTTGGTAGCATAGGTGTGCCTTGTGTCCCCAGCTCCCTTCATTCTTCCACCTGCTCAGTAGTGACCTCTTCGGTGAGACCATATAGCACCACTGCTTGCCTGGGGCAAATCGGGGTCGTGCTTTGGCCCCTCCAAGTCCAGGAGCAGCCGGAAGATGGTGCTGGGTACACAGTGAGGGTGGTGGAAGTATACTGTTTACACTATTATCTACATACAAACTCTAAAAGTCTCCGCATTTGTTTCTGCTCCACCCAAGTTCCTCTGGTTACCAAAATACATCCAAGCAACATCACAGACAGTTGAATATTATTTTCTTTTCTCATATTTACAAATATTTACAGCTTTACTCCTGATGTAATCACGGTCATTTCTTATTAATTTTCTATATTTATACAAGTGCTCACCTTTTACTCTTACACCTGCGGTGTCTCATTTATTGGCCATGTACATCACATGTTCCCCCTGTACCGCTGGCTAAACGTTCGAGCCTTATCTGTCAAGAGTCTTAAGCATCGTGTTGCTGTGCCATACGTCGTGAGCTGTGCCGTGTTGGGCTGCTGTATGTTGGGAACAACTTATTGGAGTTACTTCTGCAGGGCTACCAGCTGAGGTGAGCTCATACGTTCCAAGGAAGGGGTATGAGGATTAGAAAAGTTAAGTAGAAGGAACAGAAGTAAAAAAGAATCACAGAGACATAGGATAGCATCGGGAGAGCAACTAAGTAAATACTGAATGCTGAATTCTTATTCTGAGTTCTGAGTTTGCGTGTGTTTAAATTTTCATTAACTTTTAGACCCCAATACAATGGGGGGGGGGAGAAGGCAGAAAATTGCTTTAACATGATACAACTAGAACCTATCTATGCTAATACAATCTCTATGTATCTAAGAACTGACTTAGTCTGACTAAAAGTATAGCAAACATGAATGACTATCGACCTATCATACATAATACCTATATAACTTAAAGATTAAGACTTGCTTCAACACTTTAGACATCAAGCCATTAAATCAGAAGAAAAGCATTCTCTTGTTTAGGCAGTGAACCCACCCTAAACAAAGTATCTTGAAGGCAGCCATTCTCTCTTAATTCAAAAGAAGAACAGAAGTATGCTTGAATTATAACCTTTGGTCAGGGTTGAGAGGATACACCCCTATGGGCCATCTCAATGTCCAAAGCACCAAGCAACCACACCCTAGGGCAGGGTGTGTACCTACACTTGTTGCTATCAACTTTGAGTAAGTGCAAACTGTCTGCCTTCAGACAAGGTAAAATAGGCTCATAGTTTTGGGCTTCCACATTCCTCTATCACTTCTGACTCCTGCAGTCTTTCCTCCCCCTCTTCCAATGGTTTCCCTGATCTCCAAGGGAATGGACCCTATGGAGATCTCCAATTTAGACTTGTATATTGTCTGGCTCTGACTCTACATACCTGCTTTTGTCTGTTGCCAGAGAAAGCTTCTCTGATGACAACTAGAGCAGATATGGGTCTATGAATATCATAGAATATCATCAGGAACCATTTCATTGCCTTTACTCTGTCAGTGGTGTTTAGTTCTCTACCCTAGGTTGTCCAGTCTCTTGTTCCTGATCATCCAGGCACTGTAGGGCATGGACTCCCTCTTGTGGAGCAGATCTCCTGTTAAATCACACATGGTTGGAAAACCCCATGAGTTTTGTGCCACAATTTCTTCAGCTCATCTTGTAGGTGGGACAGATTGTAGGTCGAGGGTTCTGTGTCTGGGTGTCCAAATTTCTCTTTCAGCATGCCTGCAGAGTACCTTCCCATGTCAACGGGATTAGAAGGCTGGGAGGAGTGAAGGCTTCATGCAGGCACCAGCTCACCCTCTCTAATTTCAGTGAGTAGTGTGGATGATGCGCTGTGCAGTGGGGCCCCACTGTTCTAACATCAGCCTGGGTTGTTTAGAGATTTTCATAGAACTCCTTAGCCAATAACTCAACTGAATGCAGCCCAGTCCCACCACTGAAAGGCTTGCCTGACTTCAAAAGACAGCCTATTCAGATTCCATACCCTCCATTACTAGGAGTCCTCACTAGGATCACAGTTTGGACTCGGGCATCTGTATTGGCCTGACTTTGGAGTTATGGCAGGATACAGTCTCAGCTGCAGCCAATAAAAGCATCTCCTGTGCACATTCACTATGTTCTGTCTTAAACGTGCCTTGCTCACCTCCCATCCCTCTCCTTCTCTCTCTGTTCCCTTCTCTCTCTGCTTCTCTACTTATCTGTTTCTCCCTCTTTCCTTTTTTCTTTTTTTGTCTGCTCTCCTGTCCCCAGAGACCAGTTTCCCCCTCCCCTTTCTACATTCCTGGTCCAGTCCCTTAATAAAAAGCCCCTCCGTGTGAGCTCTGTCCTATGGTGTCTTTCTCTCTATTAATGCATCAGTCATCCTCATAGATTTCAGGTAGGTTTGCCCTGCACTGGGTTTCAAAAGCATCCTCCAAAGCTCCCCTCCTCAATTCCAGCTGTCTCTCTCCGTAGTCTCTACCTTCATCCCCCACCTTCACTCCCCTGCTCCTGTCCCCACCCACCCCCAGTCTACCTGCAAAATACGTTTTATTTTCTCTCTTCAGAGAGATCCAGGCATTCCCTCTAGAGCCCTCCACTTTACCTTACCTCTCTGGGTATGCTGATTGTAGCTTGTTTATCATTTATTTAAAAACTAATATATACTTATAAGTGAACACATACTGTATGTGTCTTTCAGAGTTTGGACTACTTCACTGGGAATGAATTATTTCTACTTGTATTCTTTTGACTGCAAACTTCATAATATCAGTTTTAAACAGCTGAATAATATTCCATTGTGTAAGTATAGCACACTTTCTTTATTCTTTCTTCAGTTATGAGATATCTAGGTTGTGTTCACTTTCTAACTATTAATAAACCCACAATGAATACAGTTAAGCAAGTGTCCTTGTGGTAGAATACAGAACGTCCTTTTGGGTATATGCCCAAGAGTGGTATAGCTGAGTCTTGGTGTACATCAATTCCCAACTTTCTATTTCAACAGGGGATATATAAGTTTTCACTTTCTTGTTGAGGCCCAAAAATGTGAGTATATTTTCTTCTTGTCTGGTGGTCAGAGAGTTGGAGATTGCTAACAAGTGTAGTTGCAAGTCCCAACCCAGGATGTAGTAATTTGGTTCTTTTGATATTAAGATAGCTCATACAAGTAGGTCCATTCAATCCTGACAGACGGTCAGGATATGAAAATGTACTTCTGCTTTTCTTTTGTAACTATGAGGTCATCTGTGCGGTGCTTCCTTCAGGATACATGGTCTAGGGCAGCTTCACTGCCTAAACAACAAAATGCTGATGATTTGATGTCTCAAAGTGTTAAAGTAATTGACTGAGTTGTCTTCTGTATCATGTTAATAAAGTCTTTGGTTAGGTTCTCCCCCTCCCCGTTTGTATTGGGTATAAAAATGTATGGGAAAACAAGCGTGGCTAAGTAATCACTGGAATGCCCTCCCAGTACTATTCCATGGTTTTTGTTGTGTTATTTTTCATGTGTATCCATATTCTTTACTTATATTTCTAAATTCCAATGCCCTGTAAGAGCTGTTTTTGCCAAGGCTGGTACCTGCCACACTTCTACTAGCAGTGGAGGCCTGTTCTCCTTGTTCAACTTCCTCCCTAGCATGAGCTGTCACTTGTAGTATTGGTCTTAGCCATTCTGACAGGTGTAAGATGGAATCCCAAAGTAGTTATGATTTGCATTTCCCTGATGGCTAAGAATGCTGAGTATTTATTTGTTTTCAGTCATTTGCAATTCCTCCTTGAGAATTCTTTGTTTAGATTTGTTTCCCATTTTAATTGAATTATTTGGGTTTTATAAATAATTTATTTATTTCTTTATATATTTTGGATATTAGCCCTTTGTTTAATGTGGAGGTGGTAAAAATTCCTTTCCCATTCTTTAGGCTGCTGCTTTATCTGATTGGTGGTGTAATTTGTTTCATAGAAGCTTTCAGTTTAATGAGATTCCACTTATTTATTGTTGATCTTAATGTCTGCTATTGCTGTTACGTTCAGAATGTCTTTTCCTGTGCCAGTGTGTTCAAGGCTATTCCTCACTTTCTCTCCTGTCAGTTTTAGTGTGTCTGGTGTACATTGAAGTCTTTTATCCACTTGGATTTGAGTTTTGTACAAGGTCACAAATATAGATCTATTTACATTCCTTTCCATGCTGACATCCAGAAACACCAGCACCATTTGTTGAAGATCTTTTCTCTTCTCTAGCATGTATTTTTGCCTTCTCTATAAAAATGTCTGGCGTTCATAGTTATGTAGGTTAATGTCTGGGTCTTCAGTTTGATTGCATTGGTCAAAATGTCTGTTTTTATACCAATACCATGTATGTTTTTATTGCTATAGCTCTGTGCTACAGCTTTAAGTCAGGGAACTCCTGGTGATACCCTGAGCAGTTCCTTTATTGACAGGATTTTTGTAGCTATCCCAGGTTTTTGTTTTTGTTTTTGCATATGAAGCTGAGAGATTGCTTAATTTTTTTTAAATATTTATTTATTATGCATACAATATTCTGTCTGTGTGTATGTCTGCAGGCCAGAAGAGGGCACCAGACCTCATTACAGATGGTTGTGAGCCACCATGTGGTTGCTGGGAATTGAACTCAGGACCTTTGGAAGAACAGGCAATGCTCTTAACCACTGAGCCATCTCTCCAGCCCCCATTAATTAATTCTTAAATTAATTAATTCATTAATTTTTAAATTTATATCTTGTGGTAACATTCAGGTTCTATAAACAGTTCTATATGGTTTCATTTAATGATATATTTTCTCATCATTGAAAACAAGCAAGCACTCCATGAATGATGGCCTACTCTTCAGTGAATAGTTATCAAGTGGACTAACTGTGACTGTGTTCTGGGTCCTCTCCTGCTCTAGGATTTAGACAAACAACTGAACACTAAAGTCACATGAGACTTTCTGTAATTACCTGTGTTCTAGTCTTATCTCTTTTTGATATTTAATAATGGCATTGAATCTTTCTTCCTTGCTTTTGTTTTCTTCATCTGAGAATTAGGTCAAGAGGAGAAAAACAAGTTGACCAAGGAAGCATATGTGAAGCTCTTATGGAGGTCCCTGCCAACGCAAAATTCCCAATCAAGCCAAATCAAAACAAGCCAAATTAAGAAATACCCAGGTTTAATGGGAGTTCTGCACTCTCGGGTGGCCCTGAGAGAGAAAAGCGACCCCCGAGAGGAAGAAAGAGAGACCGTGTTCCTCTTTTAGGAGATCATGTAAATACTCTGGGAAGTGCCCAGACCCCATCCCCAGGAAGGGGTCAGGACCTGGCCTGCTGGGATTTGTAGTCCAGACCATCCTCGGGGGCTGGGATAGATGTGAGAGACTGGGGCCTATGCTTCCAACTTGACATTACAGACTCTTTGGATATAGGGGTAACAGAAAATTGGAATGGTAATTATGACAAACATTTAGGCTCTCTTTGGGAAAAAAAGGGCGTAGACTCAAACCTGGCTACTTCCTGCAGGCACAGGGTGGAACGGGGAATGGGAGAGCCAGGTTCCACATTTAGCTAGAGGTATGACTGGAAAGGCATCCCATGATCTGTCATCCCAGAGAAGGCAGGCATCTGTTCCTTGGGGAAGATGAGAAGGCAGGTGTCTAGAAAAAAAATTGTTATCACTAAAGATGAGTGTGCCAGAATGAGGAGCAAGTAGGCCCTTCATTGTGGCATCCTGGAAAACCAGAGAGTAGAAGGTCTTGTCTGCTGGATAGACCAAGTGACTTGAGTAGGGGCCTGCTTGAGCCTAGAGAGATGGTACCAGCATTGGTGACCCAAGAGCTTGGCAGCCGAGGGGGTGGTGAGGATTACTCTGTGAGGTCCTGTCCACTGAGATTCAAGAGACCTAGGAGTTAAGTGTTTGAGGAGTACTCTGTCTCCTGGGGAGAGCAGGGCAGGTTTAGGGACATTAGGGTCCACTGGTGTGGTGGCAGGAAGACAACTGTCATCATGTGAATGGAGAAGGGACCTTAAAAGGGAGAGGTAGGGTAGGTACACTGCCAGTGGAGGAGTTTGAACTGGGAGGGGATAGTTAAAGAGAAAGGGCCTGCCATAAAGCAAGACAAAAGGGCTCAGGCCTGCAGGGGAATGTGGGGTGACCCTGAGACAAGTCAGGGCAATGGGGAGAAGGGAGGGCCAAGATAATCTGAGTTCAATGGAGAGCTTGGTTAGTTGTTGTTTGATGAGTCCATTCGCCCTCTCCACCTTCCCTGAGGATTGGGGAAGGTAGGAGTGTGGAATTTCCAGGAGATGTTGAGAGCCTCTGACATGAGCTCCATGTCCCTGGAAGTGAAGGCTGGCCCATTGTCCATCTGGATGGTTTGTGGGACACAAAACAGAGGAATAATGTGGTCCAGGAGTTCCTGAGCTACAACATCTGCTGTTTCCCTGGAGATTGGAAACATTTCTATCCATCCTGTAAAAGTGTCCACAAGTATTAAGAGATAACAAAGTTTTTTTTTTTTTTATGAGTAGGCATATGGGTAAAATTAACCTGTCAATCTTTGCCTGGTTGGTGTCCACAAAGGGGGTGTATGTGGAGAGCTCCTTGTGGGTTGGCCTGGCATACATCTGGTAGGAGGAGTGAACCTGTAAAATAGAATCTTGGAGATGGGTGGGGTTAAAAGGGCTCTAAGAAGTGAAACAAAGCTTTAGGGAAGTGGCTAAAGATATCTCCACCCAGTAAATGTGCAGGGCAAGCCAGTATCGCTAAGAAAGAATGAGAGAAAAAATGTTCTGCAAGATGGTAGGGCAGTGGCAAAGTGGGGAGGAATGGGTCCTGTCTACCCCCATAGCTGAAATTGGTGAGGGAAACTTAAGGCCTGAGTGAGAATAAAAGTAATGGACTTACTTATCACTTGTAGCATGACCCTAGGCTAGGAGAGGGTTATGGGATGTACCTACCAAGTCTGGGCAGCATCAATCCTCTGCAAGGCTGAGATGTTTGAAGGCTGGCACAGTTTCACTTGCTGTGGCCTGGCATAGAGGACAAGCCTGCATGGGGGCATTGTGATTTCCAATGTCAGGTTGCTAGCAGATAGGGCACAACCTCGGAGCAGGTGTAGTGCAATATTGTGCCATGTGACCATTTAGGCCACACTTGATAGACCTTGTCCACCTTCCTGTGACCTTAGGGTAGCTGCTAAGGCCTGAGCCTGCAGATTGTTGTAGCTTTGTCTGTTGGGAAGACTCAGCTGATTCCTCTCGGGCATTAAAAACTTTAAAGGATATTTTCACCAATTCCTGTATAGGAGTTTGGAGACCATCCTCAACACCTTTTTTTTTTTTTTTACTCTTTCCTAATATCTGGTACTGACTGAGGAAGCAGAATGATTATCAGAAAAGGAACCTAGCTGCTTTTCTATCTGAGAGAGATTTGGAAGAGAAAAGGGAGTATGGGAGGGGCTAGCCCAGTGCGCAGAAAGGGTCCTGGAGTGGAGCCACTTGGTAGGAGGGGGAGGGGAAAGTGGAAGTTGACCTTGAACCATTGAATTGGGAAAGGGAGGAGAAAGAATGTTGCTCCACAGGAGGGGGGTTGGGAAGTAGGGTCTTGAGGGAGTAGAGGAGGGGCCAGTGATTCTGGCAGCGTGATGTTGTGAGATACTGGCTACTTAGGGGAGTTGGGGGGCGAGAGTGCAGAGACCAAAAACTATGGACATATATATATGTAAATGGACATATATATGTCATTTGTAACAGACAGGCCCAATTGAAAAAGATTTTTGTAAGAGGCTTGCAGGGGCAACAGTGAACCTGGCTTTGAACTGTAAGTACCCATTTTAGAGTCTAAGCCCAATCATGTGGCCTAAATCCATTTCAGCACCTCAGCCAAAAACCTCTTAGGACCAAAAAAGGCTATGGAGATTGAATGTCCAGTGTCCGGGGACAAACAGATCTCTGCCTCAGCCAAGCCTGATCCCACGGGGTTGACCACCACCTGGGACTCGAATTCCTGGTGTGAGCTTATGACTTCAACAGGAATCCAAATATGACAAAAATAAGCATGAATGGGTCCCCCCAAATCCCTATAGCATTGACAAGCCACAGCTGCTGTAGCCCAGAAGCTGGTTTTAAGCATGGCATAGAGAGCCCAAGATTGTAGACTAGGGACCCTTCAACACGTGGCCTGCCTGAGTAGGCCTGTGCCTGACCAACCCCCCAAATATGCAGTTGGTAAGTACCAGGAGAAAGAGTTTTTTAAAAATATTGTTGTTGTTTTGTTGTGTTTTTAAGGAAGACCTGTTGGTTAAACTACCTTATAGTGAAGGATACTTATCCAAGTATATATGGACAGCAAAACTGTACTTGATAAGTTTAAAGCAAAGAAGGGGATAAAAGATGGATGGATAGGGAAGCGTTAATAGAACCTTGTAGAATGGAGGTTAATATGATCAAAATGTATCATATGAAATTTTCAAAGAATGAATAAAATGAAAAAGGAACAAAAGAAGCCAAATTTCTTTCAGATTTACACATTACAAAAATTAATTCAAAATGGGCTATTGATTTAATTAAAAATGCAAAATTATAAAACACTTAGAGCGATGTTTCTAAACCTATGAGACACAGCCCTTTGTGGGTCAAACAACCCTTTAGCAGGGGTTGCTTAAGAGCAACAGAGGCATGAGTCTGGGACCTCTGATGGAGTGGACTGGAACCAGAGACCTCTGAAGGTCTGGGTGTGAGTATTAGATTTCTGAGGAAGTAGTCCTGAGCCAGGACCTCTGCTGGTTCAGTGTTGCCGCCTTGGGTGGGTCACTAGTCTAGGGGTTGTAACTCACCCTGCAGCCAGTTATTCCAGGGTCTTGAAGGGGCACTACCTGGAAGGGAATGGGCTAGGACAGAAGAATGAGGCCAAGCAGATTTGTTAAAGCCCCCTTTATTAGGATCATGGTTGCTGTTTATATAGCCCCTGAATGAGAGCTTGGGGGGTAGGGAAACTGGCTTCTTGCCGCGTGTTCCAGGTCACATGGTTCAGGTTCCTCACGTAGGCCAGGAGGTTACATTCGGCCAGGTAGGCCAAGAAGTCACGAGTTGCCACACCTGGTTCCCTGGATAGCTGGAATGTGAGGCGAGTTCCGCTAACAGCTAACAGTTAATTGGGTGTGGGGAAGGTTCTGTCAATAGAACAATTCTTAACATAATTATGGGTGTGGGGTTCCCTGCAGACTCCCCAGAGTGGTGGTTCCTGTAATGATTTTTAGGGGGGAAATGGCTCGTGACAGTTCAGGTGTGATTCTAGGACCTCCAAGGGAGTAGACTGAAGCCAGAGACCTTTGTGGTACTGGCCCCAAGCCAGAGACCTCCACTAAAGTGGGTCCACACCAGAGACATTTATGGAAACAGGTCTGAGCCAGCCACCTAGGCTTGAGCAGACCCGAGACAGCAAACTCCAGAGAAGCAGGTACAAAGGAGCAACTGCTGAGGGGTAGGCTAAAACCAGAGATCTCTGCAGGTCTGGGTGTGAATCTGAAACTTCCAAGGGAGTAGGCCTACACCAAAACTTCTGCCAGACCAGTCCTAATGCAGCAACTTCAGCAGAAAGAGCCCCAAGTAAGCAATCACCTTATGAGCATGTCTGAACTAGCCCTGGTATTGTAGAGTGAACCCTGGGAGTACCATGTGACCTACAGGAACACAAAGTGACCAACAAAGTGACAGGAACTGTGGCCCTGACTGCACCATGAGGAAGCAACCATCTGAGCCTTGGATTCATTAGCACCTGGAAGATTGATCACCAGAGTCACAGACAGCCTCAAATACATCAATCAGAGAAAAAGATGGGTATACAAGTAAAGAACACAAGCAACCCCACAAGGAGCAACACAACACCAGTAAAAATTAGAGGCCCTACAACAGTAAGACTCGAACAACCAAATATAGATGAAGCAGAAGAAAACAATCTAAAAAGTAACTTTAAGAGAATGTTTGAAGTCCTTAAAGTGGAAATGAAAAATTCCTTCAAATAAATGGAGGAAAAGAGAGATAAAAAATTGAAAGACATAAACAAATCCCTTAAAGAAAACCAAGAAAAAGCAATCAAACATTTGAAAGAAACTATTCAAGACTTGAAAACTGAAATGGAGACAATAAAGAAAACACAAGATGAGGGAATTATAGAAACAGAAATCATGAGAAAACAATGCGGAATCATAAATGCAAGCACAAACAGCGAAAAGAGATGGAAAAGAGAATCTCAACTGCTGAAGATACAACATAAGAAATAGACTCATTGGTCAAATGAAATATTAAATATAACAAAAGCTTGACACAAAATATCCAGGAAATATGGGACACCATGAAAAGACCAAACCTAAGAATAATAGGTATAGAAGAAGGAGATGTCCAACTTAAAAGCACAGAAAACATATTTAACAAAATCATAGAACATTCCCAACCTAATAAAAGATATGCTTATGAAGATACAAGAAGTTTACAGAACACCAAATAGACTAGATAAAAAAAAAAACTTTCCTTGCCACATAATAATCAAAACATTCAGCATACAGAGTAAAAAAGAAATATTAAGAGTTGCAAAGGAAGATGGCCAAGTAACATATAAAGGCAGATCTCTCAAAATTACACCAGATTTTTCAGTGGAAACCATGAAAGCCTAAGGTCCTAGTCAATCATTATGTAGACATTAAGAGACTGTGGGTGCCAGCCCAGACTACTATTCCCAGCAAAACTTTCAGTCACCATAGAAGGACAAAACAAGGTATTCCATGACAGAAACAGATTTAACCAATAACTAGCCACAAGCATAGCCCTACACAAAGTACTATAAGGAAAACTCCAACCCAAGGAAGTTGGCTACATCAAGAAAAACACAGACAACTGGTGGTTTCAGCAGAAAATCCCAAAGAAGGGGAAAAAAACACAAATTAACATCATCGACAATAAAACCTAAAATAACAGGAGATAGTATTGGCTGGTCATTAATATCTCTTAATATAAATGAACTTAACTTACCTATAAAGAGACACAGGCTAACAGATTGGATACAAAAACAGAATTCATTCTTCTGCTGCATACAAGAAACACACCTAAGCCTTTGATGTGATAGATATCACATCAGAGTAAATGGTTGGGAAAAAATTTCAAATCAAATGACCCTAAGAAATAATCTGGTGTAGCTACCATAATATCTAACAAAATAGACTTCAAACTAAAATCAATCAAAAGAGACAAAGAAGGACATTTCATGTTAGTCAAAAGAAAAATCTATCAAGAGGAAATCTCAATACTGAACATCAATGCCCTGAATACAAGGACAACCACATATGTAAAAGAAACATTTCTAATGCTTAAATCACATATTAAACCTCACACACTAACAGTGGGAGACTTTGACACTCCACTCTCACCTTTGGACAGGTCTGTTAGACAAAAAAATTAACAGAGAAATAAGGGAACTAACAGATGTTGTGACCCAAATGGAATTAACAGACATCTATAGAATGTTCTATCCAAACATAAAAAAATATACCATCTTCTCAGCACCTTATGGAACCTTCTCAAAAATTGATTACATACTAGGTAACAAAACAAATCTCAATAGATACAAAGAAAATTGGAATAATACCATGTTTCTCATCAGATAACCATGACTTAAAACTAGAATTCAACAGCAACACTAATTCCAGAAAGCCCACAAACATGTGGAAATTAAACAATGCTCACCTGAAGCATCAATAGGTCAAGAAAGAAATAAAGGGAGAAATAAAAACCTTCCTAAAATTCAATGAAAATGACCACATAATATACCCAAATTATTGGAACACAATGAAAGCGGTGTTAAGAGGAAATTTCATAGTAATAAATGCCTACACGAAGAAGCTAGAAAAGTCTCACAATAGTGAATTAACAAAACATTTGAAAACTCTAGAACAAAACGAAATAAACTCACCCAGAAGAACTAGATGGCAGGAAACAATCAAACTGTTTCTATTTTGAAATCAACAAAATAGAAACAAAAAAAAACAATACAAAGGATTGACGAGACAAAGAATTGTTTCTTCAAGAAAATCAACAAAAGCCAAACCTTTATTCAAACTAACCAAAGGTAGAGAGAGAATATTCCAATTAACAAAATCAGAAATGAAAAATGGGATATAATCAATAGACATGAAGGAAATCCATAGAATCATCAGGTCATATTTTGAAAATTTGTACTCCATAAAATTGGAAAACTTAAACTTTCTGGATACATATCACTTACTAAAATTAAATCAAGACCTGATGAGCAAATTAAATAGACATATAACTGCTAAGAAAATAGACACAGTCATCAAAAGTCTCCTAACCAACAATAGCCCAGGACCAGATGGTTTCAGCTCAGAATTCTACAATATTTTCAAAGAAGAACTAATACCAATACTCCTCAAATTATTCCACACAACGGAAACAGAAGGAACATTGCCAAAAACTTTTTATGAGGCTACAATTATCCTAATACCCAAACCACATAAAGACATTACTAAGAAAGAGAATTACAGACCAATCTCACTCATGAACATTGATGCAAGAATACTAAATAAAATACTGGCAAATAAGAACACATCAGAAAAATCATCCACTATGATCAAGTTGGCTTCATCCCAGAGATGCAGGGATGATTCCACATAAGATAATCTGTCAGGGTAATCCAACATAGAAACAAACTGAAAATAAAAACTTCATGATCATCTCATTAGATGCTGAAAAGGCTTTGACAACATATAACATCCCTTCATGATAAAGGTCTTGGGGAGTTCAAGGGCATAAGGAACATACCTAAGTATAATAAAGGTAATATACAGAAAGCCAACAGCCAAATCAAACAAAATGGAAGTAAACTCACAGGGATTTCACCGAAATCAGGAAAAAGCAAGGTTGTCCACTCTCTCCATACCTCTTCAATATAGTGCTTGAAGTTTTAGCAATAGCAATAAGACAACATAAGGGGATCAAGGGGATTCGAATTGGAAAGGAAGAATTTAAACTTTCATTATTTTCTGTTATGATAGCTTACAATAAACAACCCCCCAAAAATCTACCAAGGAACTTCTACAACTCATAAACACATTCTGTAATGTAATAGGATACAAGATTAACTCAAAAAATAAGTAGCCCTTCTTTATACAGATTTTAAATTGGCTGAGAAAAAAATCAGAGAAGTATCACCCTTTACGATAGCCACAAATAGCACAAAATATCCCAGAGTAAATCTAATCAAACAAGTAGAAGACCTGTATGACAAGAACTTTAAATCTGTGAAGAAAGAAATTGAAGAAGACACCAGAAAATGAAAAGATAGCCTATGCTCTTGGGTAGGTAGAATTAACATGGTAAAAATGGCAATCTTACCAAAAGCAATCTACAAATTCAATGCTATATCAAAATCTCAGCAAAATTCTTCACAGACCTCTAAAGAACAGTACTCAACTTCATATGAAAAAGCAAAAACCCCAGGAGAGCAAAAACTATTCTGTACAATAAAGGAACTTCTGGAGGCATCACAATCCCTGACTTCAAACTCTAAAAATATAACTACAGAAAACAGCCTGATATTGACATAAAAACAAAAAGGAAGAGCAAAGGAACCATATCGACAACCTAGATATTAAACCATACACCTACAAACACCTGATTTTTCACAAAGAATCAAAAAATATAAAATGAAAAAGACAGCATATTTAACAAATGGTATTGTAGTAATTAGATATCAACATGTAGAAAAAAATGAAAAATAGATCCATATCTATCAACATGCACAAAACTCAAGTCCAAATGGATCAAAGACTTCAATGTAAAGCCAACCACATTGAACCTCATAGAAGAGAAAGTGGGAACTACACCTGAATGCATAAATATAACCTCAGTAGCTCAGACACTGAGAGCAATAATTAATAAATGGGACCTTCTGAAACTGAAAAGCTTCTGTAAATTGCAGGGAGCCAATACGTGCAGCCTCCATTACAAGATGATGCCTGGCTCCTGCAGGGCTGGAGTAAACAACTCCATATAAGGTCATAGCCAGTACTACCATCTCAGGCATGCTCAGTGTCCTCAGTGTGCCGGACCTATCAGGGAGCTTGGAATGGCTGCTGAGACACTTTGACCAATAGGAGGCCTGCACGTACCCCTAGTCCCTATATAGGCAGTTGCAGGTCAGAGCATGGGGCCCCTTGCCTCCTGCTCTCCCTTCAACCAAGAGGCTCCAATAAAGCGTGATTTGCGAAGAATCCTTATCTGGTGGCTGTTCTTTCCTGCTGGTCAGGGAGTTCGCCGCAGTAAATCATAGAACGTGGTCAACAAGACAAAATGGCAGCCAGAAGAATGACAAAAGATTTTCACCAACCCCATTTTAGATGGAGAACTGATCTTCAAAATATATAAAGAACTCAAAATATTGGTCATCAAACAAACAAACAAACAAAAAACAAATAATCTGATAAAAATGGAGTACAGTCCTAAACAGAGACCTCTTAACAGAGGAATCTAAGATGGCTGAAAGACACTTAAGGAAATGCTCAACATCCTTAGCTATCAGAGAAATGCAAATCAAAACAACTTTGAGATTCCATCTTACACCTGTAAGAATGGCCAAGGCTAAAAACACTGATGATAACTTATGCTGGCGAGGATGTGGGGTAAAGGAACACTCCTCCATTTCTGGTGGGAGTGCAAACTGGTACAGCTGCTTTGGATATCAGTATGGTGATTTCTCTGAAAATTAGGAACTTTCCTCAAGACTTAGTAATACCACTTTTGCATATATACTCAAATGATGCTCAATTGTACCACAAGGATATGAGCTCAACTATATTTATAGAAGCATTATTTGTCATAGCCAGAACCTGGAAACAACCTAAATGGCGCTCAACTGAAGATTGTATAAGGGAAATGTGGTACATTTACATAATGGAGTACTACACAGTGGAAAATATTAATGACATCTTGAAATTTTTAGGCAAAAGAATAGATCTAGAAAACATCATATTGAGTGGAATAACCTAGACCAGAAAGACAAATATCATTTGTACTCACTCATATGTGGCTTTTAGACACAAACCACAGAAAACAAGCCTACAATTCAAAATCTCAGAAAACCTAGAAATAATGACGCCCCTAAGCAAATAGCCTTTAAGATACCAACACACTTGGGCATGGTCTTTTATACTATAAATGCAGCTGCAAAGCTTGAGCTCACTCTCTTGCTTCTAGCTCTCACTTCCAGCCGCTAGACTTTATTCCTGTTCCCTATCTGTGCAGAGGATTTTGATCTAGAACAGTGAGATCACTGTCTTAGATCTGTGAGTCTTGCCTAAATAAATAACCCTTATTATGTGTAATTCTGAACTAGTGTGGGATTATTTTTATCTTCTGGTGCCCAAATGTGGGAACCAATCCACAGTTTTTGGAATTGGTCCTCCAGCTGTGTGGTGCATTTGGTACTGACTCTCTCACGTATGGCTCTAGCTGGCCCTCAGATGCAGCAGGCTGCTGCACAGTGCTCCCTGGCTTGCAACCCACATGTTGCCTGTCTGTGCATTAT
The DNA here is from genome assembly GCF_014885135.2 of Alexandromys fortis. Taxonomy (NCBI): domain Eukaryota; kingdom Metazoa; phylum Chordata; class Mammalia; order Rodentia; family Cricetidae; genus Alexandromys; species Alexandromys fortis. The sequence goes on from NW_026068008.1 coordinate 2,119,483, forward strand.
ATGCCAGCCTACACACTGCTGTCTGTGATCCCTGTGGTCCACACAGTCCACAACTCACACTGCTGGAACACTTTGTGTTTTTTCTTTATTCTAGGACCCAACTCTGGGAATCATTTCATTGCCTTAATAACTGCTCTTAATTTGTTAAGCAAAGCATATTTTTCAGTACCCAAGTAAGCAACACATGCTGTTCACTGCTGCTAGCTTCTTTTGGCTACGTGGCTGCAGCTGTGACATCTTTTGGCTGATAATGATTATTACACCTACTCCAATTCATTGTAATTGCCCTACAACAGGTAAGATCTGAAAAACTATAAAAAATAACTGATAAAAACTGATAACATCCTGGAGTTGAATAATTATTTTGCTTATTCTATATAAGCTTTTACAATTGTCCTTCTACATCCCTTTATTTGATTCTAGGAATTAGCTTTGTTTTCAATATTATCTCATTAAAAATGGTTCAATATTATGGAGATGGATAGCTTCAATTTGACAAAATTATCTGAAAGAATTTTTGCTGTTAAATTAAAGTATTGGAATCTGTTGAAAAGTTAAGATATGTTCAGGGATGAGGTATTATTTTTACTGGACAAGTTTCTTACTTGAGAATCCTCAGTGAGGACATTAGAACAGTACACTGGACAGGAGATTCAGACTTTATAAAAGGCAGTAGTAAAAAGATTTGAAAAGATTGAGGAATTTATTAAAATTGATGAGCAGGGACAGAAAGTACAAGGACAGGATTTAGCCTCATTAGTATGTAAGAGACCTCAAGATGACTTACATAGAGTTTCAACTGCATATCTGGTAATTTCCTTGGAAAAACCATCTGGTACAAAATACCATAAAGTAGTCAAAAAATATTCATGGGAATCAATATGAGTGATCTAAAAGAAATAAAACAAGCAAAAGTTTCCTATGGGCTACATTTACCATTTGTTATGGAAATGATGAAAATATAGGCTTAAAGCATTAAGGACAGCCTACAAGATTGGCTTCGATTAATCTGAGTAGGCCTAGAAAATGGAACTCAGCTGCTTTGGAAATGTTATTGGAGAAAAGAGGCAAAAGTTTTAGAATAACAGGGGAAAGCAAAAGGAATTGAGACTTGTCAAGATCAAATTCTTGGTGAAAATCATTATTTTGGTCCTCAGGAACAGGCTTGCTATGACAAATGCATGTTGTTCCTATGTAGCACAGCAGATTTAAATGATTGGGACTGGATTCAGGAACTAGGAAGAAGAATTGAATCATATATTAGGGTTAAACAGGGCCAGAGAGAACCCTTTAGTGACTTCTTACAAAGATTGACTAAGGTTGTACAATTAGGAGTAATAGACCATGAAGGTAGACATGTATTAATTGAATAATTGGTTTTTAATACTGCCATCTTAGAATGTAAGAAGATCCTTGGGCCTTTAAAGGTTAGATCAGCACCATAGATGAGTGGATCTTGCACACAATGAATGTTGAAACATATGATAGTACTGAAGCTTGGGTAGGAGAAGTGATTTCCAATGATATGAGGAGACACCAAAATGCTAAATGCTTTAATTGTGGAAGAATAGGACATCCAAGAAGGGACTGTAGATAAGAAATTCCTAGGAATAATGTCTCCTCTATAAATGGCAAGAATAGGAGGACTAAGCCTTCTGGTATATGTAGGAGGTATGACAAAGACCGACATTGGACTAATGAATGTACATCAACAAGAGACATACAAAGCAACCTGATACCATGGGGAAACACCTTGGGGGGGGGGGGGCTCTCACAGGTCCTAATGTCAAACAAAATCCAGCCATTCCCAGTCACTATGGACAGCATGTCTCACCAGGAATATTAAACAATCCGGTGTCTACTATAAAAAATACTGTTTTGGATGATGGAATAGACCTGGAGGATGAGTCAAAAACTCCAGTGGGAAATAGGAAACATATATTTTGGTGGACTTCTATAAATGGTCAAAGACCAAACTTAAGAGTGTCGATAAATGACATTGTAATTGAGGGATTACTATACATTGGTGCAGATCTGACTATCATTACTCCAGAATCTTGACATCCACATTGGCCTCTTCAAGAGGCAGATATTCAGTTCCTAGGAACTGAAACCCTATCTCAAGTAAAATAAAGCACGATATGGGTTAAACTCAAAGGGCCAGAAAGACAAACAGGAAAACTGAGGCCATATATAGCTAATATTTCAGTGAATTTATGGGTCCATGACCAATTGCAGCAATAGAATGCTCAGGTTAACATTCCTGCAGTACCAAACACTCACATTTCTTGGAAGAATATTATAAAATATTACAAACAAAGGTCACCAGTCATTCAGGCTGTACAAGAACATGAAGCAACTAGCAAGCCTTCAGAGGTACTAATGGCCTTGCCTTTAAAATCATTAACTGAGAAACCAATATGGTTTAAACAATGGCCTTTAATGGAAGACAAACTGCTGGGTTTAAAAACAGCTGGTACAGGAGCAACTAGATGCTCACCATATTAAAAAATCGGCCAGTCTTGGAATTCTCATGTATTTGTTGTTAAAAAGAAGTCTGGAAAATGGGGGATGGTTGACAGATCTAAGAACTGTCAACAGAGTTATTCAACCCATGGGCCCTCTACAATCTGGAATTCCTTTGCTTTCTATATTACCAAAAGGATAACATCTTACAGTTATTGAGTTAAAGGATTGTTTCTTCACTATATCTTTTTAAGAAAAAAAAAAAACAGAGAAAAATTTGCTTGCACAGTGCCTACTTATAATAATTCTCAGCCTACTAGGAGTTACCAGTGAACCGTCATCCCAAAAGGAATGCTCAATAGTCCCACCCTGTGCCAATACTTTTGTAAATCAGCCATTGGAAATAATATGCAATCAATTTCATAAGTCTATAATTTACCTTTACATGGACAACATTTTGTTATCTGGCTCAAATGCAGATACTTCAGAAAGATGTTTGTGGAAGTAAAAAAAGGCTTGCCTAAATGGGGATTACAAATTGCTCCTGGAAAAATACAAAGAGGATATTTTGTCAGGTACCTAGGTTACAAAATAGATTTACAAAAAATTAGAATACAAAAAACACAAATTAGGAGAGACCAATTGTAGACTCTTGATGACTTTCAAAGTTTGTTAGGAGACATTTCCCTTGTGCAGGAGAATTGTTTGTATTCTATCAATCATGTTTTAAATAAACACTGATTGGCCATTAGCCAGGCAGGATGCATAGGTGGGATGGACAGGCAGGAAGTAGAGGTGGTAAAATGAGAACAGGACAATGCTGGGAAGGAGGAAGCCCATCCCTCTCCATTCCAGCCCAGATCACTGAAAAAGCAAGATGTGACCTACCCCGCTGAAAAAGGTACCGAGCCATGTGGCTAACATAGACAAAAATCATGGGTTAATATAAGCTACAAGAGCTAATAAGTAGCCTGAGCTAATGGGTCAATCAGTTTTATAACTTATGGAGATCTCTGTGTGATTTTCTCTGTGACTAAATGGCTGGGGGACCTGGCAGGACAGAAACCCCAATGAGCCAGGCCCTCATGCTACAGAATGGCACCCATGTGAATAACTACATCCACAGAAAGCCTGAAAAAGCTTGGAAAAGAATAAAGTGTCTTTTCTTGATAGCAGCAATTTCTCAGGTCCGTTCTGCTTGCTAGAGGCAAGCTCTTTCATTTAAGAGAGGCTTCCTGGCTCAGCTTTAGCTGCAAAACCCTGCAGTTCTTTAAGAGGTCCTGCCATGCAACATTTAAATAGTGTTGACAAAAGCTGATAGCATGCTTGTTGGTTTGCAGTGATAGAGAAAAAAAGCTATGCCATCTTAAAATGCCAGCTTTCTGGGCCGTCCTGCCAGAGCAAACTGACTTTTTGAGGCAGCAGGTCTGGCTACAGAGGAAACATTTGAATGTTGTTTGTGGACACACTGTTGAATCTTGTTTATACCAGATGATACAGAATTAACTTTATTACTCATACAGGTTAAAGATTCAATAAGGGATAGGCTTTTCCCCATGTACATAACACAATCCAGTCCCATGTGGGTCTGCCAGGTCCTCTAGTACAAGGTAATGCAGAAATTGATGGATTATTGGTTGGAATCATGCTGAGGGCCTAAGAATTTCATGAGAATCACTGACTTAAGAGAGACTATAGGGAATGGGGATCTTGTTTATTTCCCCTTTCCAGGGGGATTCATGTATATCCCTCTTAGGGTCATCCATGTTTCCTAGCTTCCCTGGAGTTGTGGACTACTGTAGACTTGTTATCCTTTGCTCCCATTCCCTATGGATGGAAATTTTGCTCAGCCTAGATAAAGGGGGAGGGCCTCGGTCCTGCCTAAAGTGATGTGACAGACTTTGCTGACTCCCCATGGGAGTGGCTACAGGGTTAGGTGGGGAGAAGGTAGGGGAAGCAGGAGGAGGTGAGAGAGAGGGAAATGAGATTGGTAAGTAAAATAAAAAAAGATTGTTTAAAAAATAAAAAAAGAGAAGAAAATATATAACTTGGTTACCAGCAATCAGATTTTAGATGCAACAAAATCACAGCAGTGAAGAAGAGTAAAATAAGACAGACTCACTAAATTGAAATCAAGGCTCACTGTTAAATCATGAAAACGATGATATGCTGGAGATAGAGAAAATATTTGTGAGACACATGCTTTTTATATGTTTTCAGTACAGGAAAACACTCAGAATCCATCAAGAAAACAAACAACCTAATTCTAAAAAATGGGTTCAAAGAACTTAGCAGACATCTCATCAATTGTTAGAAAAGCCTGTGCAAAGATGTCGTATTTAAATAGAGAAGCACAGTGTGCAAATACAATGAAATGCAGTGTCTTCCTTCCAGGAAAACTAAAGCCCAAAGTAGCTGACACCATAAATTGCTGGTGAGGGGATGCAGAAATAGGAACTGGCCTTGTGACAACAAAAGTTCAGATGATGTCACAGACATCTCGGTAGACTGGTTCTTCAGTGATGACTATTTATTGTGACTTCATTCTCAGGTATTTATCAAGTGATTTGAAAATTTGTATATACACAGAACTATTCTTAACAGTGTATATAGAATCTTTATTCAAAATGATCCCAAATTGGATTTAGGATTGTGTCCTATATGTTATGAAAATGGTTAAACTATAGCATATACATAGGACTCAATATCATCCATTTATAAAAAGGAATAAACTGAAAACTGTAAAATATAGATTCGTATTAAATAAACAATATTTTATAGAAGCCAATCTGATAAGACTATACAATGTAAGGCTCATTTATATGAAACTATAGACCTAGACAAAAGGATAGACCCCCCCAAAAGACCCCCAAAACTCAGCAAATGAGACTGTATTTAATGAATCTGTAATGTAACTTACATTGCCCTCTACATTTTTTAAACCCACAAAGCATTACAGTGAAAGGTAACATTAGTGGATGGAGATGAAAAATCCTTCAAGATGTCAGAGGCTCCCAGGACATAAAGGAAAACGTCACCAAAGACTTCCACTATACTGTGAACAAAAGGTTTCACCTGAAGTCACTTAGGTAATAAATAGAAACCGAATAAAGAAAAGGGGAAAAGAAAGCACAGCAAGTACTAGAAAAGACTACTTTCTATGGCAGCATAAAGAAACAGTACTAAAACTGCTTTCTTTACACTGAAAGTTAGCACATTTAATTGGATGGTAGCTAGTTGGGTGTCTCACTGTAGGATAAAAAATAATGCAGACAGCAGGGGAAAATTAGAATGTTCCATGAGGCAGTGGATTATAACCACAGACAACAGTATAAATTCATTTATAGGAAAGTAGGCACGGATTGTTAGTGTCTTAGTTTATCCATAAACTGTATAGGAGAGAAATATTTTGCAGAATTGGAAGTACAAGTACAAGTACAAGGTAGTGGCCGTTTTGCTTTCTGGTGACTCACATTTTCTGGTTTAGAGACAGTGTCTTGTTACTGAATTCTCAGATAGCAGACTTTTAAAGAGGACACTAATCCTATCTAACTGGTGTCTGGCCATGCGATATAATCACCTCCCAATTTTTTACCTCCTAACATTAACACATGGGTGCTAGTTTACAACACACAACATGTACATATTCACATCTGGAATCACACTTGGAAATATCTATAGACACACGTATTGAGATGAATTATTAAATGTACACATATAGTCACTATTCTGCGATCTCTGAGGGTCTGGAAAAATAACTCTGATACAGTAAACACCTCCGTCAACAAAAAGAGCCAGAGCACATTAGAGACATGACTAATTTTGAGGTAGGGTGGAGTCTGTGAGGTGAGCCAAGTGGCAGAATGCCAATGACCACAGTTGAAACTATTTGAATACAAAATAAGTAACATTAGATTACAACCCAAATTAAAAAGTAAATTTTCATTATTCCACAATTAATTAGAACTTAGTAAATGGGACAGAACAAACAAAACCCAGTGCAGAAATACTACAAATAATTTAGGTAGAGATTCTACCTCCCTTGAGATAGAATATCAACTCCTACCTTACATGTGAGAATGGGTGTTAACGATTGTCAATCTGGAATGGGTCATGATGAGCACAGCTGTACTGTTCAGGAACATGATGATTACTGTTTCAGATCTGTGGCCAAGGCAAAACCAACAGGCTTGGACAGTGAAGAGAATGTGCTCCCAACCTACAAATAGGTTGTGAGTAGATTGCATGTCCCATGATCCAATACAGTCTTCAGAAGAGGGAAGTGTAGGAACTATGCTGCATCCAAGAGAAACTGCGGGAGAGATGATGGAAAAAGGCGATGTGGTTTCCTAGGAAAGAGAAGAGAGCCAGCACATAGAAGGAAATGAGCGTAAATTATGAGCTACAGTTAATGCCTATGTAACTTGATAAAAGAATTGGCAAAATAGCCCGCACTCAGGTTTGATTGATATTAGCAGTTGGAAAACTAGATCAAAAATCTTGGTGCAAAATTTTAAAACCAAAAATCTTTACAAAATATTTGCAGGATTTGAAGTAATTTTACTTAGTGGTAGCAGAACTTAACATATTTCTGCATGTGTGAGTGTGTGTGTGTGTGTGTGTTGCATGTGTGTGTGCACATGCACATATGAACTCATAGGCACTTCATCCCTGTGTGTGATTTTAGGTATGTGTGTGCATACCATGGCACATATGTGAAGGTCAGAGAATGACACATTTGGATTCTGGGGATTCACACTTAGGGCCTTACATTTTATTGGCAAGCATTTTTAGCCACTCAGCCATGTCCTAGTCCCCTAGCTTTTGATACAGTTCCACTGGTTAGTCCTAGCTTACTCCTGAACTCTTAATTCCCTTCTTCAGCTACATAAATGCTGGAATTTTATCCTAATTTAATGTGCTTATGTATATATTTTAGTTGTGGCATTATCATCTGATAGCAATATTTCATTCCAAATACATCTAGTAGGGTTAATATATATATTGCCTTTATAAATATACTACCTTTATAAATTGTAAAATAGTTGGAATTCTAGAACTCACTTATATTTAAATATTTCAGTCAGTAACTGTGGATTATTAAGTTATGGAGTTTTGTCAAAATTTCTTGAAAAAAAAATTCATGTGTTTGATAAACCAGGACATGGCTTATAATAGATATTCTTTGCTATAAGGATCATCCATCATATGTCTTAGAATTCTGTGAATCAAAAAAATTTTCCTCTGTATATTTTGGAATCCCAAGAGATTAGAGTTATTTGGGAAACTGAAGGAATTAGAGTACTACAAATAAGAGTAGGTTTTTTTTCCCAGTGATGAGTCATGTCCCCAAATACATAAACCTTCACTGTGTTTTCATGAGAGACATTGGTCTGTAATTAAAGCATTTAACCTCTCAGGCTATTGATCGGATGTGTGCAAGAATATGATTGATTGTTTGCCCTGGGCTGAATGGAAGAATGCCCTGGTTCTATGGTATAAGTTGCGCCACTTCACAAGCAGACAGAATACACTTGATACACTCTTCCCAACCTGTGACGTGTTGTGTACATCCCTGGGATCTCTTGGCTTGTTTTTAAAATAAGCTTTTTCATTTACAGCTTCTCTTTCCCCAGAGAGGCACAGTGGAGTAAAAGAAGACTGTCTTCTTCTCTCATCCACCACCTTGGTCTAGTGTTGGTCTAAGTGGCACTGGGTTAATTTTCCTTTAGAGATAATAAACACACAGCCAGGACATCTGCACTGTGGTCCTTCTTTGGAACAATCTAACTCAGATACTTCCTACTTCCTGTTTATAAGTCCTAGTGCTCAGGACACCTTCAGCTGTGGTTCCCTTCCCAGGATGGACCTGATGAGAGCACATACTTTCCACATGATTTTAACTGAGATTGGCTGTCCTGGTCCGTGTCATTCTTCCTTCCCTACAAACAAAATTCCATTGCGATTATGCATCTTCATTTGTATCCACTGCCTTTTTACGATTTTCATTGGTTTGGTACCTTCCTCCTGTTATATCCTGTTATATATACCCTTCCTCCTTGTTTGATATCCAGGCTCTTTTCACTTGAGATGACAACACCACTACTTCTAAAACCAGCCTTTGTATTTTCTTTTTATTTATTTATTTATTAAAGATTTCTGTCTCTTCCCCACCACCGCCTCCTCTGTCTCTCCCCCTTCCCCAATCAAGTCCCCCTCCCTCGTCAGCCCAAAGAGCAATCAGGGTCCTCTGCCCTGTGGGAAGTCCAAGGACCACCCACCTCCATCCAGGTCTAGTAAGGTGAGCATCCAAACTGCCTAGGCTCCCACAAAACCAATAGGTGCAGTAGGATCAAAAACCCATTGCCATTATTCTTGAGTTCTCAGCAGTCCTCTTTGTCTGCTATGTTCAGCAAGTCCGGTTTTAACCCAGGCTTTTTCAGACCCAGGCCAGCTGGCCTTGGTGAGTTCCCAATAGAACATCCCCATTGTCTCAGTGTGTGGGTGCACCCCTCCCGGTCCTGAGTTCCTTGCTCGTGCTCTCTCTCCTGGTGCTCCTGATTTGGACCTTGAGATTTCTGTCCGGTGCTCCAGTGTGGGTCTCTGTCTCTGTCTCCTTTCATCGCCTGATGAAGGTTAATATTCAGGAGGATGCCTATATGTTTTTCTTTGGGTTCTCCTTCTTATTTAGCTTCTCTAAGAACCTGAATTATAGGCTCAATGTCCTTTATTTATGGCTAGAAACCAAATATGAGTGAGTACATCCCATGTTCCTCTTTTTGGGTCTGGCTTACCTCACTCAGGATAGTGTTTTCTATTTCCATCCATTTGCCTGCAAACTTCAAGAAGTCCCTGTTTTTTACTGCTGAGTAGTACTCTAATATGTATATATTCCATACTTTCGTCATCCATTCTTCAATTGAAGGGCATCTAGGTTGTTAGATTATCTTCAAAGGTACCAGTTGGCACTGACCTTTTATAGGAGCGCTTAATTAGAGAGAATTGTATTTGTCTTTTGCGATTCTGTGTCCTTCATGCCACTGAAAATTATAAAATCGAAGACTTGATTTTCTAAAGTTTCATAAAACAATGACAGTGAATTGGTGAAAGCAAATAGTACGATCATGTCTGAAATGGCCTTGGTGGCATGTAATTAAAGCCATTTGGCTATCTGGATATGAAAACAGAAAAAAAAGGGCAACTACATGAATTGACTTCAGCCCAAAGTCTTAGTGATCAGCTTCATCTCTGTGCCACTGTGCCCACTCCCTCTTGAAAATTGTGAGCTGGGATTTTGCCTAGAACTATAGCATATAGCTTTAGTCCTTTGTAAGCCATTTGTACTTGATGTAAACATAGTCTTTTAAAGCAAGCTTTAACGACTAGATGACAAAAGGAGTAAGAAGTCACAAGGACTCAAGGCATATAGAGGTGACATCACTAGGAATGAGGGCTGAGGCGAGGAAAGGACATCTGAGGACACTTACGTCTCATTCCCTAACATTGCACTCTGTTATGTCTGTTGAAATGGCTTCTCCTGAGGTCACCTTCCCTACCCTTACCACAGCAGCAGTTAACAAAAGCAAAGAAAGAAGTTATGCCTGGAAGCTGATTCAACAAGACCTACTTCTTCAAGTGTAGATTATTTCTTTATTAGGGAAAAGTTAATTTACCCCTTGATAAATAGAAACAGTTACTTTCCTTCCCTTCTTTTTCTTCCCTTTTTTTCTTTTTTTAAAGACAGGCTCTTACTACGTAGCCTGACTGGCCTGGAACTCAATAGGTAGGGCAAACTGGCTTGAAATTTAGGAGCAGTTCTGCTTCAGCCTCCCAGGTGCTGGGATTATGGGCCTGTGAAAGCATACTTCTCTGGCATAATCATTTTAAATGTTGATAATATACCTGTAAGTAAACATGGGTCTAACCTTCAACATATGTTTTATCAATCTTCATACTGGAGACATTGAGGCTATTTAGGTGATTGAATAAAGCTACTTTCAGGCTCTTTCCATCCTTCCGAGCTTGTTTCTTTTGTACAGACAAGACCGCATGTGAGCAAGAAGTTGGATAAGGTATGATGGCCATGCCTGTGATTTCATCACTTGAGAGACAGGAGGATTGCCGTTAATTCATAGCCAGCTTGTGTGACATAATGTATTCAGGCAGGCAAACTTAAACAACAATGCGAGTCTCAAAAAAAATCAATCAAATAAACACTTTGTAAGAAATGTTATCCCTGATGCATAATTTAAAAAAAATTAGTCATTTGTTTAGAGTCATGTTAAGGTGTACTTTAATTTTGGGATTTATTATAATAATATCCACCTTTCTTTAATTTTCCACATGTTTATATACTACATTAACTCTTCGTATTCAAAAACATTTCTTGTCAAAAATTTCAGCCCTAGATTTAAAAAGCCACACTTCAAACCATATAGCTAACTAAATTTGATGATTTAAAAATTTTAAATGTTCTTTTGTAGGAAAAATTGCATAATAGGAAGAGATATTGAGGCCAGAGCAGCAGGGAGGCCCTGTTAGCAAGTTGTGGTGAGCTGCCCATTTGCTCAGCTGGGATAGTTTTCTTCATATCAGTTCTGTGAATACAACTTTTGCTTTTCAGTGAATGACCCAGAAGGCTCTTAAAAGTTTTCCATTTCCCCAATTTGTCATGAACACAAATAATTTCTTTGCAATGTAATTACTATGCAAAACTGCAAGAGGATTTTCTTGAGGACTCTGAACTTTAAGGCAGGATTCAAAATGGCATGCAAAAATTCAACCTGCCATTCCGGACAGTAGGAGGACACCACCACTGCTGCCCACTCTGCTGCCACCTGTCGTCCCACCAAAGCAATGACTCATGTGCCAAATCCACTTCCATTAGGAATTGCTGGTAAAAAACGATCATTTCCGCTATTATAATCAGATTGTTTTCAAGGTATTTTCCTACACTGAGAGCCTTTCCTCTCTGTAACAGTTGGAGAAGCAGGTTTTCAAGCATCCATACATGGCCATCACAGACTTAGATTTCTCCCCTGGCACATGCAGTAGAGACATTAGAGAAACTGGAAAGACAAAAGGAGAGCTATCTCAGGATTTCTAAGTAAAATCACCAAAGCCACAGAACTTTAATCCACAACCAACCATTTTCAATTTGTGGGGCTAGACCCCTTTGGAGGTCACCTAAGATCATCCCAAAATGCAGATGTTATGTAAATGTTATTTACATAACAGTTCATAGCAGTAGCAGAATTAAAGTTATAAAGTAGTAACAAAAATAATTTATGGTTTGGGGTCATCACAACATGAGGAATTGTATTAAAGTGTAGCAGCATTGGGGAGGTCGAGAACCAACTATAATAGTATGTGAGGCAGAAGCCCAGGATGAAATGACAGTAATTCTGGAAGTGATACTCCACCTCAGTAGCCCGCTCTCTCCTAACTGCATGGCTTGTGTGTGAGCTGGGCTCACTACCAAACTCAAGACAGAGATGAGTATAGTCAGTTCCTGCTTTTGACCCATTCGGTTTTAAAGTGCAGAGGGTTATGCTGTGTGTAGGAAGGCTCCACTGGAGGGCTGAATGGAGGACGGATGAGGAGACTCTGGAGATGAAAAGGAGGCCCAGGGGAGCTAGGTGGAGTAGAGACTGGTGAGGTCATAAAAAGGTGGAGACTGGATGATCACAGGTGTTGGGAGAAAAGAGATCAGTGAGGGAGGATGGCAGGGAATTTGGTCCCTCAGCAGTTATTGGAAATCTGAGCTGCTACTGCATTTATCTGAAATGTAAGCACTCACCAGGCAGATTACAAACAAGACACAAGTAGCAACCGTATTGTAAATGGTTGACTCATCCTAAAATAAGCGCTACAGGAAATCTTAAATTAGGCCCCTGTATACTATCTACCCTAGGTTATTTCTGCGTCTTATTTATTAACATTTCTTCCAGAAACAATTTTAATTCAGTTGAGTTTGTTATTGCTCAGAATGTTAGGATGAGGAACAAATTTCTAATTTGCTTATATATTTTTTATCAATTGTAGAATTTAGTTCTTTCTTTAAAAAATGGCTTTTTAGCCTTTAGCAGCAACAATTAAATATATGTGTTTTGAAAATATGTTAGCAATGCTGATAACATCACTCTGCTCTCCAGATGTCCTCCCACCTTTCCTTTATTGCACACACAGAAGTGATTGTGTTCAAAAGTATTCATTTTATATTCCATTTCCCCAAACCGGAAGTAAAATAGTGCAGACTGTTTAGCTTCATGGGAAGATGAGATTAGCTCTTATGGCACATTTTAATGATTTCAATGATTACCTTTATGTATTTTACAAAATCTAAATCATTTGGAAGTTATCATTGAGGTCATATTTGGAAATATGATGTATAAAGTTTGTAAATGTATCTATTGTACTCTTTTCTCTGGGTATTGCATTATTGTTGCTGCTCCTTTGCATTTTGTGGATGACACAGTGATAAGTGTGGTGTGTGTGCGTGTGTGTGTCTGTTAATAATACCTGAGGTTATGAAACACCTTGAGGGTGTTAAGAATTGAAACCAGGCCTCTGGAAAAGAAACCAGTGCTTTTAACAACTGAACCACCTCTCCAGCCCCAAATTGTGGGTTTCAAGTCCATATGAGGTTATGTAAGTAAATGAAGAAATTATGAAAAAGTTACAGGTACAAAATTTCTAATCAAAATATTAAAAATTAATTTACATTAAAAATATGGTAAATCTGAGGTGCTTTGAGGAGGGGTGCTGGCCTGTGCTGCATTCCACAACTTCATTGCAACCTCTGAGCACACAGCAGGCAACGGTTGTACTACACATGCTATCAAGCCGTGTACAGCCAATGAATGCTTCCTAAAATGTTTAGACAGTCTCAAGACCATTATGTCACAAATCACAGTGGCTTTTCCTTGCCTACAAAGTTTTCTTTTCTTAGAAAAATGTAATGATTTATTTATGGACAGAAAGATTTTCCTACAACCATTCTTCAGTATGTAATTAATAAATAAGCAAGCCTTTGCACTATATTTGTTAGGATATTTGATTTTTGGAGGGATGTATCTTTAGTTATAAGCACCTGTTGCTTGTGCAGACCCAAGTTCAGTCTCCAGCACCACATGGTCACCTACAGCTTTCAATAGTTCCCGTTCCAGAGGATCTGATGGCTTCTTTTGGCTCCTCAGACAAAAACCAGACTTGTGTGGGGTGTGTATATATTCAGGCAAAACATTTGCACACAGATGATGACAATAAAAATAATAATGGTAATAATACTTATTGCTGACTTGAGTTTATTTTCTTCCTCTTTCTACTGATAGTTCTTGAGATCAAACTCGGGCCATGTGCATGCTTGGCAAGTGTGTGCTTCCACTGAAGTTCCATTTCTTAAAAATGTTATTATAGTCATTTAGAGCATGTGTGCCCCCCCTCACATTTGCATGTGCGTGCTATGGAGCATGTGTTACAGTCAGAGGACAACTTGTGGGAATTGGTTTTTGCTTCCATCATGTGGTTTTTAGGGGTCTAGTTCAAGTTGTCACACTTGGTGGAACGTGTCTTCATCTGCTGAACCATCTTGCCAGGACTGATTTTAGTTCCCTAAGGAAATGCCCAATGATATTTGGCTTGATATTGGGACAATAAAATGGCCTAAATTGACCTCTGCCATTTTTTCAAAATCTATGTTTGCCCAACAGTGTCCTCAGCCTTGATGAATACAAAGTAAGAATGTCAACAGAAGATCCATTCTATTCTTCAATATCAAACATGCAGTCAAAATCTCATTTTTGTGTAAAAATGGAGGGGCACATTTAGCTCATTGGTGTAAGATTTTGTGTTCAACTTTAATAAAGACTACAACTAGGCATATACCAATGAATTTATTTTAAAGCCAATTTCATTAAGATTTATAGTCAGTAAAGGTTTTATTTGTCTACTTACTTTATAAACCTATATACCCAAAGTTATGTAAAAGTCCCAGGTATTAAAAGCCCTGCCCTATGGGACAGTATGCTCTTCTGATCTAAAGGCTACATTCATTAAAAACAATAGTCTTCCATCTAACAATCCATTTCCCATCTGTGTTACACCCACTCCTTTGGGCTCAACTTTTATGTGCTCATCAGTTCAATGCACTGCCTTCTGTCTTTCTGCTTTCAAACTTCAGCTCTGGGACATAATTATTGGTGTGGCATGATTTTTTTGTCTTAATGTTTGGAAAATCTAAACAGCTTAGTTACTTATATCATCCCCCACTTCTTAAACTTAACATTTGAGAACAAGAACTTTATGTATTAACTATAGAAAGTACTTTTGGAAAATTCCTCCTCTGTGGGACTTTCATTATTTCCTGCCTGCAAGTTCTCTGTCACCTCTGCAATTCTAGTTTAATGAAAGATGCCTATTTTTACTACTCCAACTGGATTCCAACTGTGCCTCCATCTCTGTTTCTCTGTCTCTATCTCTGTCTCTCTGTCTCTCTCTGTCTCTGTCTCTCTCTGTCTCTCTGTCTCTCTCTCTCTCTCTCTCTCTCTCTCTTTCTCTCTCTCTCTGTTTCTCATACACACACACACCACAACTTCAATTTCATTGGAAATTTTCTTAGCTACAATTAGCGAAGCACAACTACAGCTACTGTAGGAATGAACAACACTTTTTTTTTTTTCAAAAACAGGTGTCGTTATACTATTAAGGTGAATCAGCAAATAAAATCCTTGCCAAGTGAATGGAAAAATCAGAGTTTATAACAGACAGTGTCTTAGTCAACACTAGTCCCAGCACTTAAGAGGCAAGAGACAGAGGGCCCCCTGGGTGGCTATATATAGACTAGATGAATAAGCAAGGCTTGTATTAAATGGGAGACTCTACTTCAGCTAGTAAAATGGGGGGTGTTCGAGAAGAACCTACTGTAGAAACCTCTGGCCCTCACACTAGCACGTGTGCACAGGTAGACTCACACACTTGTGAACATACACACACGGGTAATACACAACACATATACTTTTAGCAATAGTGTTTGATAGAAAACCTTTGAAAATTGATTGCATTTGTTCTTTGATGATTTTATACAGGCATATAATGTATTGTGATAATTGTCAACTCACATCCCCTTAACTTCTTCTGATACTTGCCAATTCCCTGTCCTATACCAGTCCTTTCCCCCATTCATGACTCTTTGTTTTGTACTGTGACATACAGATTTTAATGAAGGCCATCTGTATTATGTCATATTTTAGTTTTACTCCATTTTAGTTATAGTTCTTTATTTACAGAAGCAAGAATATGTCTTCTCTTCCTGCTTTCCTTTGAACTTTTGCTACATAACTAGCTACTAAAACAAAACCTGACTACATTGCTAAAACTGTAACTATCTGTAGTTCTGTCTAAATAAAACTCAGCTGGCAAAATCAGATAATAATTAAAATACATTTGCATGTTGGTCTTCAAAGAGCATGGTCATTACTGGTGGGCAATACAGAGATCTCGGTGCTTGATGCTGCCTCTAGTATCTATCAGGACTTATAAAATTCGTTTTGTAGTGTTGGTCTTAAAACTTTAAAACTTCTCATGTACAATATAAAATAAAGAAATTTGTTTGAAAATTATTAAATAATCACTAGTTAAGAAAATACAACTGCTTAAATTTAGTGAAATAACTACAAAGCTGAGCTTCAATGCATCCTCTGTGGACAAGCAAAGAGCCAGGCCTAGAATGTGATGTGGGCAAATAAATATGCCCAGACACAGATAAATAAAGATGCTGAGGTCTTCTATGACATATCAGAGAGGCAGAGGTTTTAAATCAAGAGTACATTAAGAGGGAACTGTAGCTGTCATGACTGAGTAGATTATTAAGTATTTATAGTGCTAACCTCTCATTACACTTATACCTTGTGTTTCCAGTTAAGACTAAGTGAAGACTGTATAAGATCGGGCATAGATATTGGTATAACTTAAAGTAAGGGGTGCCTAAAAAGGAGAAATGTGTGTGTGTCTGTGTAGGAATTAATTGAAAAAATAATTTTTAAAAAAATTCTCATAGAGATTTAGAAGATAGTATACATCTATTGATAATGACCCTTTATTGCCAAACATTACTACTCTAAAAAGAATCTAGTCCATGGTGAATAAATTCTCACACAGAGTTCTGCTTGTTGTATTTCTAGCTATATTGTGTCCTCTTCTGCTCAGCACTAGTATTAAGTAATACATCTTATTTCTCCCTCTCTCAGTTCTTCCCAATAAATGCTGTGACACGTAGAGAGAAAATGCAGCCTGGCCCCTGACCTCTGCAGGCATCATGAATTGGTTTTTTCATATTTACATAATGACCTTTGAAAGAAAGTTTTGGTCAAAGAGAATATTTTTAAAAAAATCAATTTCATTAACACATTTGCATTATTGCATTCTTCACCAAAAATCAATCTCCTGCCTCCAACCCTTTAGGGTAGAAATGCTTTTGATATTTTCTATCCTCTGCACAAATATCCGTACACACATGATTATTCCTGAGAAATTAAATATTTGTCTATTGCCTGACAACCCAATATTATACTGAAAGAAGATTAAACATTTGGAGCAAAATATTGCTCAATGGAATTGCATTTATACATCTGAATATTGCAATCGTATTGCCAGCATTTCTAAGCTGTTGGTTCATTCCTGCAGAAAACAAGAAGACAATGATATCCTACGGAATAGCCCTTTGTTATTTTCTTGGATATGTCACTTAATTCCTTACCTTAAGTCTATACCTGTCACTAGTGAATCAGCAGCCCTTTGCTCAGGGTATTTTCAAAGCCCTCTTAATACTATAAGACACATGGTAAATATATCCTGGCAAATGAATAAGCACAGTGCTTCATTTGATCCTAGTCTGTAGAGATTTTTAGGGAAGTCAGTGTTCACAGTGACTTGTTTTATAAACTATTGTTTCCTGTGGATGTCAGCACATCCTCATGACAACCAGCTGAAAATGAGCATTTGTTTTGTTTGTTAATTACTCTGTTTCCATGGTTCTAAAAACTAGCTTGTCTACTTGCTCTGTCATAGTTAAGTGGTGTCTGAGTTTAAATTTGGAGCAGTGGCAATGAACACTAAGGCTAGCTCTCAGCGTGAAGATAAAGCATGCAGACAGAAGTATATGGATCTGTTTGGCTGGTTAACAGTGGTGGATGGAAAGACAATGGCATATTTGTGAAACTTACAAGAAGGCATAAGTGTCTTCCTTGCAGAAGAAATGGCAAAAAAATGTGTGGCACCGCAAACACTCCTACATCCAGAAACAATTCCTCTGGAGTGGAGGTCAAAGACCTAATTATGAAATCTACGGTACAGCGAATGAGATTGAGTGATCCAGGGGGTCTGGAGGTGAAGTTCACAACTGTCTGTGAAGCCCGGAGAGTGTGGTAGCCTGGCAAATGTTCAAATGTGGGAAAGTCATTCTTGCCTAGCTTGTACCTGAACTTCATTCCCCATAGGATCAGAAAAAAAAAAATGACTATTCTTCGCCTGGTCTACAAGGTCTTCCCTGGTTAGTCATATCATTTTACAAGCCAATTCTTGTGGAATCTAATCTCAGATAAACAGTAGTTTAATTCTTAGCTTATCCAGAAATATTAATAACGTGAAGTTGGGAGAAATATCAGAGGATGTGAATCATTCAATCAAGGACTTGACATATGTCTACGAGTATCTAAGCTCAAATGATTCTCTGGGGGCAGGGAGAGGGAATAGGGAGGCTGAGCTACAATTTCTCACTGAGCTTTATAAGTCTCCCTAGTAAAGTTTGGTATCAAACTCACATCATGTGGCACAGTAAAATCCACTGTATCTCAGCAACAGTGGGTTTTCCTAATGCTCCGTCGTAGTCTATCTTCTTCTGTTTATCCATTGGATGAGTGATGTTTGTGAACTGGAAAGAAAAATATTGCAAGGACTTTGGAAATAGTGAGGAAAACAGGAAGTTTCCATTTTTGTGTTGCTCCAGCTATCAAAGCCAAGGCTGTTCTTTTTTTCTCAGTCTTCCACTTCCAAACTTGACTTTTTGCTGGTTTTCATACTAGCAAAGGAGATGCTACAAGGATGTAGAAATATAAGAAAAATGATAAAACAACTACTATACAAAAGGGTGTAGACATACTTCTTCATAAACACAGTAAATCTAGTTTAACATATGCAATATATATAAATAATAACCAGAACTGTTCTATGTTTACATGTAGAACAACCAGAATATTGTAAAAGATGGTGAGAGAAAAACAACCTGAGTGGTAAATGTCCAAATATATGAGGTATGGCACAGTTGTGAATTTTCTTGATATGTTTTTGCTGCATATCTCTTTGAGTGAGTACAGGACTGAGTGAGTACAGGACTGAGTGACAATAGAAACAGATTAAGAATAAAAGAAGAAGAAAATCTTGTTCTTCTCACCAAAGGATGAGGCATCAGCAAGAAAAGAACAACTGTAACCTCTGGACCCACTTCAGCAATGGTGAGGGAGGCAGACTCCCATAGTCCTCTTCAAGGTGATGCATGTCTTTTGCTGGATTGTGTCAGACGTGAGTTGTGTGCTCTTATCCTTCAGTCTATAACACATTCTCTGTATCCACTCTGCCACTAGAGAAGACATAGGCAGCCCAGCTTTCTGTCTATACTCAAGCAGCAAAGAGGGACCATTCATTTCCCTGCTGGGGAAGAATTGAACCTCATCCAGAGTTAAAGTTTTCACTAAAACCTAGTAACACTGACATCATATCATACAGCTAGGGATGGCCACATGGGGAGCAGCAACAAGTACAAGAGAGCCTGAGTCTTCCCAGTCTAACAGTGTCATAGTGTCTGCATGCTTTCCGTTTTCTCATACCTTAGTCTAAATTCTGTATGCTACCGAAGAAAAAGAATTTGAGCAACCAAGCCATGTCTGATGTAGCTTTCAATGAACACGGAGGGACTATCTAAAACATTATTAAATATTATAAATCACAAAAGGGAATAAGGAGATAAAGCAGAAAACCATTCAGATTGATTCATGCTGTGCTGGTACATGTCACCGTGAATATCCTGTGAACAAATGTTGGCAGTTATGGGAAAACACTCTTATTTATTTCTTGTTGGAATGTAAAATAGTGCAGAGTCTATGGAAAATAACTTGACAGTTTCTTATCCAGTATATCAATCTCATTTTTCAACATTTAACCCAAATAAGTGAAAACTTATCTCCCTGAGAATCTGCAGAACTGAAATTTGAGGCCACCCTCATCTGGAATGCCTCCACTACAGGAACAGTCTCACTGTCTTGTAGTGGGAAAATGGCTAAGCAGCTATGGAGCTGTAAAAAAAAATAATATGACTACTCATTAAATGAGTATTATTATTTATATTTGTGACAATCTTGCTTGTTTTTCAGGGACAATATCAAAACATGACACATCTGGGTCACATCTAACATCATTCTATTCATATGACATTATAAAATGGCCAAATTGTAGAAACAGTAGCTTTTAGGGACCAGGATAAAGATGGAAGTGACTACAGATAAGCAAAACAAGAAAAAACTTTAAGGTAATTATTATGGTGGGCACACGATAACACAGGCTCAGTATTGAATGGCACTATTTTGGGAATACTAGAAACTAGGAGGCTGGACCTTGATGAAGGAAGCGGATACTGCGAAAGCACTTCTGAAGAATCCACGTCATGGGAGGCAATTCCTTCTCATGTTCCCTCGGCTAGGATGTTCTAATCAAGCATGCAGGTACAGGCAATCAAGGAATAATCCCTCTGAAAATTAGAAAAATAAACTTTTCCTCATTTTAAATAATTCCTTTTATGGATTTGGTAACAGTGATATGAAGATAGCATATAATGATCAGATAGTTGTATACCTTGAACAAAGTCATACAAAGAAAATAGCTTGCCATAGTCTTTGGAACAGAGCAATTTATTATTTTAAAATCAGCCATTAGGATGGTGAACATTATGAAATAACAAATAATGCTTGGGAAAGGGAGTTCAACAGTTATAACAGAACTAAACTACTAACTGTGTGACTTCCACCCAACTAATTCTCTCTTTTTTGATCTATAATCTGGAATAACAAGAGTAACAACTACTTTAAAAGCTATGTGGCGATTAAATGAGATAATCTCGCAGTGGTTTAGTAGGATGCATTGCACATTGAAAGTCTTCAATATGTGTTTTCTCCATCACTTTATTTTGCTTAAAACATAGTTATTGAATTTAACTGAAAAAGAACAACTTCTAAAATATGTATAATTTAATGAATCTGTATCTGAAAATATCCATGAATTTGTCACTGTAATCATAATCACAGTCATATCTGTCACCTCTCAAAGAGTTCTCCTATTCTCTCTTTTATTATTATTATTTTGTTGACTTATTTGGTTTGGTACTGAAATAGTTAAAATATGTTACACCCTATTCAGGATGATAAAGAACTTCTGCACCTGTCCACCATTTCAGTGCCAAAGGAGATGACATCAGGACTTGGAGAGATTCTACATTTTCCACCTTTATTGCTGGATTATTTGTAAATTAGGAAAATGATCCTACCAATTACTGACAAACAAATAGAAAAATAAGTAACATATATAAATACAGTAGAATATTACTTGACCTTAGTGGTGACGTGTATCTTTAATCTTATCACTTGGGATGCAGAGTGAGGCAGATCTCTGTGAGTTTTAGGCCAGCCTGATCTACAAGAGCTAGTTCCAGGACAGCTAGGACTATTACCCAGAGGTACTCTGTCTCAAAAGAAAAGAAAGAAAGAAAAAGAAATAAAACCCTGACAGTTGACACTATATGAGTGGATCAGTAGGCATTCTACTAATTGAAATCTTCAGTACAGAGAGATAAATACTGAATCTAATTGCATGAGATCTCTATGAACTTAAAGTAATAAATGAGAGAATGCAGTGGTGTATATCAGGGGCAGGCAAGAAGATTGTTCATAGATAAAAGTTTCAATGAATCCAGATAAATAAATTTTAGAGATTTTCCTTTACAGCACACTGCCCACAGTTGACAATAGCACATTTTGCTCATTATTATTCGTTTAAAAAAAACACAGAAAAGTACCATATGGTCACCTTTAAAAATGGCAACCATAGCCAAACTACCAACACAAAATGTCTTTTTTTAAAGAAGGTTCAAGAATAATGGAAGCTATTTCTACAAGATTTTATATGACTATTTCTAAATGCAAAAGCCCCAGGAAGTTTAACAAGATCTTAATAAAACCAAGCAGTGGACTTTGATTCTTTTTTATAATGGACCAAATAAAATCCTTTCTGAACTTTGCCAGGTATGAAATGAATCTAAGTTCTATGTTATCATTGATGGTCTAAATTATCTAAGAAATAATTTTAAAAAAATTTAATAATGAATACATTACGTAATTTATAAGGACTTGTCTTTTGTAGGAGTTTGTTAAATTTCTCACAGGTGAA
This sequence comes from Alexandromys fortis, assembly GCF_014885135.2. NCBI lineage: Eukaryota > Metazoa > Chordata > Mammalia > Rodentia > Cricetidae > Alexandromys > Alexandromys fortis. The sequence continues at coordinate 2,141,437 of NW_026068008.1, forward strand.
GTTTTGAGAGAGGTGTTTTATATTGGGAAAGCAAAGATTAGGTCAAACTGCTCAAAAATAACAGATTTTATTTAATTTTAAAGCTTTTTATTGAGATAAGATTGGCATGCAGAATGTGGATGCATTCAATGCACAGATGTCAGTGATCTAGGGGCTATGCTATCATGAAGCCATTGTCAACATCGGAGCCACAAGTTTATCCTTTACCTCTCAGAGTTCCTTCTCCCTGTTTGTTTTCACCAGGCTTCTTGTGGTTTTGATCTTTCTGACAGGAGCACATCATACCTAGTGTCTCGGTAAGCCTAAAGTTTATAGCACCAGTGGCTAGCTGACCCCTTTATTTTACAGTGGGTCTTCAGAAAATGATTCTATTGCACAACTGAAACTGAAATTCCAAGTATCACATCTCCACTTCTCTCACTATGCCTAAGGCAGGCACACTGTCCCTGGCCACAGTCTGCTCTAGGCTTCTATGAGTATATTGTTTTAGAGTCCACATAAATATGAAACCATGGCCTCTGTACTCTAGAAGAACTCACATCTTTTATTAAATGACAGCATCTTCTTTTGTTTAAAAGCCTAATAGTATTCACACACATATAATATTCCATTTATTGTTAGTACATGTTTTACCACTCTAGAGGCAGTGGGACCTGGGAGAATGGAGCCTATTAATAAGGCAGGCTAGAGTCTCATGAAACAGCCAACTTCATTTAGAGTTCCAAGTAATTTTTACTCTGAGGGCTAAGAGAGGCTACCTGTGTAACGTTCTCATGCATTAAGGCTGTATACAATACCAAGGACAAGCTGGGCATGGCAAAACATGTCTTTTCATAAAGGCATATGAAGGAAAGTTTAAACATTTAATTGAATAATAGAAGCAAATAATAATGGGTAACCTGTAGCAAAGTCACTTCTATCTGCTACATTTGGGAGGATCATGAAAAGATATTCCAAAACAATTCTAAGTTTTTGAATAACCTGAGGTTCAAAGACTCTTGTTTTCTTTGCGTGTTCTCATAAGCACTCAGAATTCTCCTAATGTGAATCCATTCTTGGATCATGTTCATGTTTATACATATTTTGTCATTTTTTTTGCCTCATCCTTCCCATTGAAAAAATGTTGTATGAGGCCACTTGTTTGTTCCTGGCTTCTCAGCCCTGAAATAACCACACAGAAACTATATTAATTGCAATACTCTTTGGCCAACAGCTTAAGTGTATTTCCGGATAACTCTTTTATTTTTATTTTTATTTATATATTTATTAAAGATTTCTGCCTCCTCCCCACCACCACCTCCCATTTCCCTCTCCCTCCCCCAACCAAGTCCCCCTCCCTCTTCAGCCCAAAAGCTAGTTGGGTTCCCTGCCATGTGGGAAGTCCAAGGACCACCCACCTCTATCCAGGTCTAGTAAGGTGAGCATCCAAACTGCCTAGGCTCCCACAAAGCCAGTACGTGCAGTAGGATCAAAAACCCAATGCCATTGTTCTTGAGTTCTCAGTAGTCATCATTGTCCACTATGTTCAACAAGTCCGATTTTATCCCATGCTTTTTCAGACCCAGGCCAGGAAAGGAGACAGAGACAGAGACCCACATTGGAGCACCAGACAGAAATCACAAGGTCCAAATCAGGAGCAGAAGGAGAGAGAGCACGAGCAAGGAACTCAGGACCGCGAGGGGTGCACCCACACACTGAGACAATGGGGATGTTCTTCTGGATAACTCTTATATCCTAAATTAACCTGTGTTTCACTACAAGGCTATGGCTCACTAAATAAAGTTTCAGCATTTGTCTCTGGTGGGACTATATGGCTTCTGTCTGACTTCAACTCCTTTCTCCCAGCATTCAGTTTAGTTTTCCATGCCTATCTTAGTTCTGCCTTGTGCAGGCCTAAGACAGTTTCTTTATTAACAAATGGTATTCACAGCATACAGAAGGGAATCCCAAATCACCTCTCTTTCCTGTTTAAATGAAAAGGAAGGTTTTAACTTTAACATAATAAAATTATATATAACAAAACAGTCATCTAGCAAGAATTACAGTTACAATATTTATATCTTTTATCAAACCTAACAAAAACTATGACCATTTGTTCTTTAACTCCATCGAAGACTCCAGAAGGATATACTATTACCTAAGTAAACAGGAAGTGCATTGTAGGCAACTTCCAAAACTCTAGAAATGGCAGAGACATCTCACTACCTGAACAGTCACCCAAAGTTCTTCTGTAATGTTGGAGCACCTATCATCAGCCTACAGGCCCGTAGTATCCAGCAGACTTTTCCATGAAGCAGGAAATTTCAGTGTTCTGCCTATATTGTCAGTTTATAAGTCACTTTCTTCTGTGTCCTGAAGAATGTCTTGCAGACTCTTTTATAAAGCAAGAACCCTGAATGATGGTATCACCTTTAGGCAAGTTTAGCAGTCATTTTTCTGTGGGTCCTGTATGTCTAGTTCATACAGCAAAACATAACATCAAGCAATCCAGGCAAGAGCAGTTTCTTGCCCAAATGGCCAACAAACTCCATTAGGAGCCTCATCAATGCCCATCTTCCTCTTGAAGTAATTGGTGCTGCCAGGAGCAGATATGTCTCCTGTCCTGAAAACCCTAAGTTATTAGAACATTTTATATGTCATATACCTTATTTGAAAAACACCCAACTGAAATATATCTCTATATATCTATAAAACATGACTAACATGACTACAAATTTGACTATTATAGGTGGTTATTAACACATATTTATTAATTATACATTACATATTAAATGAGCTGCAAAACACAATACCTTAATCAAATGTAGAAATATATTTTAAATTTGTATCAATAAACCAAGATTCATACCAATTCAAATCTCTATAGCATAACCCCCTTTAAATATAAGCAAACCTTTTTTAAACAATATTTGGGAATATGGATATGGTTCTCTCCAAACTGCTTCCTGCCTTTTGTTGTGCAAAGTATTTTGAGGAGTGTTCACACCAACCTTTCAAGGGGTCTTGGTCATTAATCCACAGGTTCTCATCTTCTGTGGAAACAAAAGAAGAACTTCTTTTCCAAAGCAACATATCCTTAGACCCACATTTTGAAATCAAGATACCTTTAAAATATATATGTTGGCTTATCTTAGTAGTCCCCAGAATCAAATGTCTCTCTCCAGTCAAAAAATTCAAAGAAAAAACAATAGTATACATAATCCAGACTCTCTGTATATATTCTACCTTTATATGGCTTATTTTTCTTTACTCCTTATAATCTATGACTGTACTCTGTCTTTTTCAAGACTTTACCTTTTTTTAAACCATTTACTTCTTTTTATAACTGTCTATATTATTTTTCTTCTCTCTCCCAAGACTATGTACATTTATCCAACACTGTGATCCTTTTAGAGGGTTTTTTTTTTCAAATCTGAATCTATTTTGATTGCATATCTGTAATTATTTTCTAACCAGAAGCTTTTTTTTAATGCTAAGCAGGCATGGCTAGGGACAATGCAGCCATGCCTGCTTGCTTTGCCCAGTCCAACATGGCGGAAGTATGTTTAATCCCTCTGAAAGCCATGCACATTGTCCCATTTTTAGGCACATGGTGGGTCTATGTTGCCATTAAGCAAGTTGTAGCACTCTGCTCACAGAACCCATTTAAATGCTCCATAGCAGAGGTCCTGAAAGAGTTATAGCCATTTGTGCTGGTGAACCAGAAAGCCACCGCTTTGTTTTGAATAAGCCATGCAGTTTTTACTGCACTTCTCTTGCAAAGAAAGCCTATCTGAAAATATGATGTTACCAAGAATGTGCTTGGCTCTCATTTTTGTGGGTCTAGAAGCCCTTTAACTTTCTTAGACTTTATGTGGAAATTCTTGCCCCACGGTGGCAAGCCAATATGTTGTAGAAAGCTGCTTGTTTGTTCCCGGTTGCTCAGCCCTGAAATAACCACACCGAAACTATATTATTTGCGATACTGTCTGACCAATAGCTTAAGTGTATTTCTAGATAACTCTTACATTCTAAATTAGCCAATCTCCATTAATCTGTGTATTGCCACAAGGTTGTGGCTAACTGCAGCATCTGTCTCTGGCAGGGCTATATGGCCTCTCTCTGACTTCACCTTCTTTCTCCCAGTTTAGTTTTCCCAGCCTACCAAAGTTCTGCCTTGTGCAGGCCCAAGACAGTTTCTTTATTAACAAATGGTATTCACAGCATATAGAGGAAAATCCCACATCAGAAAAATGCTAACATGAATACAGGAGTGCTTTTGTCTCTTCAAGAGGCTGATTTTGACTCATTTGAATATATTACCAAGTTAAATTGATTGATATAATGCTTATTACACTTTAATTTTTGAAGGAATTTCATATTGTTTTCCATAGTGACAATCTCAATTTATATTTTCACCCATCATACACTAATGTTCCCTCTTTTCACATCCTGTCCAGTATGTGTACATATATATATATGTATAATTTTTAATTTTACCCATCTGACCTAGCAAACAGGAGGTTTTAACTTGAATTCTAGATATTTACAATAGATAAATTATTTGTTGATTAAGAAATGTTATAGATGCAAAATTATAAATAAAAAGTATTATAAATGATTCTAGAGAAAGATACAGGATCATACATTATTAAGGACAATCATATAACAAAATTGGAGGGATCTAAGAAAAATGAATTGATAACCTGCTGTTATTCTATTAATATCCTAGAAATATGTTATTAAAACTGAACATGAAAAAAAGGAATATATGACCCTTGACTACTGGGGATTTATCAGTGATTGAAAATCTCCTAGTAAAGAAATTCCCTGGAACTTATAGATTCATTTGTAAATTTATCTAGTATTTAATGAGTATGTCATTAATAAAGATTTTCAATATTTAGTTTTCTTCATTGTATAGATTCAGTCTTAAATGACAACTTTCTTATGTCTATTAACAAGTACAGAATAATATTTGAATAGCTAGAAGCTGAAATCTAGCCAAGTTGATACATCGAAGTCACTATCAGCGTTTGTTCATCAATTTCACACCAATATGTATGTTCTTAACTCATATGTAAACTTTAAATAATAGGAAAAAATAAAATTGCCCTTAATATGATATTACTATTTTATTGGCATATTAATATGCTTTGTCAGAAGAGGATTCAAAGTCTTTATGTGCTATTCACTTTTATTTGATAGTTTATGTGCAGGTAATTAAGACATTAAGACTATACAGCACAACCAAAAGTATTCAGTGTTATAAGTTTAAACACTTGCTTCTAGTTGGTGCTACTATTTGGGGAGAGGCGTGGAACTTTAGGTAATAGGGTTTAGTTGGGAGAAGTTGGTCACAGGGAGCCAGCTTTAGAGGTCATAAAAGCTGTTTCCTTGTCCATAGCAATGTGAAAATTTCCAGACTGGTACCTCTGTCTTGTACTGTGTTACAGTAGCAGCAAAAGTAACTAATACATAAAATTGTTACAGAAAAATGGGGTGGTTTTCTATGATAAACATAACCAAACAGTACATAGAAACTAGAGCTGGTTTGATTGGTGGAAAGATGTAATATTTTAAAGCAACGAGCTACAGGCAGGGTAAATGCACAGTGATTCACAGGCAGTTCTGGCTGTGGGAAACTAGAATGCCAATAAATATGAAGGCAGAAAAAATATGTTCATGAGGCTTTAGAGGGGATCAAGAAGTTAATTTGAAAGTAGACAGGGCATCAATAATATTATATTCAAGCACACTAGTGACTATATTCTACTTGCCTTGAAAATCAGGATGAGGTTGATTAAAACAACAACGACGGATTACTTTGTTGTTGACAGAGGAAACTTCTATCTTTGCCTACCATTCAGGCTGTTGCATGGTTATTGCTCATTGGGTTCAACTAGATTTTTAGTGAGAAGAAAAGTGGAACAGAACAACCTTAAAAATATACAGTATGTCAAAAAACATGTGAGCATGGCTGAAGTGTTAACTAATGCCCACGGTCTAGGTGTAGGTGAGAAACCGCTCTGATTGCTGAGTAGATGGTGACATTAAAGAGAGACCACATACTTTAAACCAGGATGAAAGAAGAGTGCCTCAATGGAATGTCAGTGCCTGTGAAAGATTTCCTGGTGTAAAACTGAAAATTCATTAAATGATTAATACTCAATGAAATTATAATGCCTGAATAAAGTGATATAAAAGTTAACTGTTTAAAATGAACTTCTAAGGAGGAGGTTTCCCAAGTTTAGAAATCCCTATTCATATAGGGCTCTTGTAACTCTTGTAGCCACTTTTGCTCTTGTGAAGAGTGGTCAGGACACATCATGAGTCTATAGCAGATCATAGCAGCAGCATCTGTATAGCAGCATCTATATAGTACTGGTTTAGAGCCATGAACAATGTAGGAGCCATGGAGTCATGAGGTGTTGCTCCAGAGTTCCAGAGATGTTGAAAACTATAAGTAATGTGTAGTATGGTCAGATTCCCTAGGAATCCCTGAAATAGTGACTAGGTGAGCAGTGAAATTGAATTCAAGATTTCAACAAAGATCTCAGGTTGCTGAAGATGCCCAAAACCCAGGATGCCAATGAGTTATAAACATACAGAGCCAGCCCAGGAGAGAGATATAGGCTGCTTCAGACAGTAGGGTGTGTGGGTAGGACAGCTAATCTTGTTGGAGTCTAAAGATTGTTGAGTCCTGGACTTGGAGTTGTAAGATTTGGTGATTGTCCTGTTGAGTATTAATCTTTCTTTGGTCCCATACTTCCCTGCAATACCCATATCCCATCCTTTTGAAGTAGGATTGTTTAATCTGGCCAGCTTCATATTGTGAATATTTAATTAATTTTAATAGGTTTCACAGCTAAGAGTTTGACTTAAGTCTTAGAATAGGCGTAGGATGTTAGAAATTTGAAACTATTGGGATTGCTAAGATTATAGAGACATTTGAATTGAGATTGGATTTATGTTTTGTTATGAGTTACCATTAGCTTGTGGAGGCCATGGACAAAATGCTCTGGTTTGAGTATGAAATGCCCACAACAGACTCAGGTATCTAAATAAATGCCTCCCATCTGATAACATAGTTTATGGAGGTTGTAGAGTAGAGTCTAACTGGAGACAGTGGGTCACTCAGTGCCGGCTATAATGGTTATAGGCTCATTTTACATCCAGTATGACTACTAATTTAAGTGTAAAAAAATGAAAAGTCTTAGCTGTAAGCTAGTAATATTAGAAAATTTTCATCATGTGCATTCTCAAACTGTGAGACAAAACAAATCCTTTTCCCTTTAGTAAATCTTTATGGATTTATTGTGTTGCAATAATGAGAAAAGAAACTAATATATCCGTTTACTATACTTAAGGTTTTTTAAATGAGACAAAGAAGCAATGCTTGTAATTATTACAGTCCTGATTTTTGCAAGTGGTCATATGGCTGTAACTTCCATTTATAATGATAGCAAGTTGTTTTCTTGTGTTTTTCACATTTGTATATTCAAGCCAGCCTGGGCCACACACACACACTGAGAGAGGTGGGGGAGGGGAAAGGAGAGTGGGACAGGGAGAGGGAGGTATTTTAGATCACTCAGTATATGGATCAGTGTAGAGTGTTCCAAACAGCAATTTGCTGCTTCCAAACTGTAAGCTTGTTACACTGTCCTTTTTCTTACTGCTGGGAAAGCCTGATACAAAATCTCCTTCTCCACCATAGTCCTGCTACTCATTATTAGAACCCGAGAGTTCCAGCTGAGATGGAAGATTTCTGTGTTCCCTTGAAATGTATTTCCTAACCTTTGAAACAACAGTGGAGAAAGGGTGAAAAAGAGAGCGAGAGCGAGAAAGAGAGAGAGAGAGACCACTATTTTCTTCTCATAATATCTGTTAGACGCCATGAAAGATACAACAAGTAATAACTAGTGTTCAACAGGCTGACCTACCAGATGAGCGATTCCCTGATAGGGAGCCCCACCTAAAAAGATTGTGGAGTTACTGGCTGTGGAAAACAATCGCTCCTGTCTGTAATTTCTCTCATAAGTCACTTCATCTCTTCCCTAGAAACTTTGTTTCTTCCCTAAGAATAGCTTTGGGTACTTTACCACTGCTTGCGTGTTTATCTCATGCAAATATTCCATCTACTGAGCACATATATCTGTCGATGGTCAAGAATATGACCTTTCATTTATCTATACAGTTTTGATATATAGAATATATACAGAGACATGCTTCATGACTGGGTCTATTTGTCCTACAAAGACTGTAGACATTATAAGAGTCTGCCCTGTTCTTTTGCTCAGACTAACTGCGTATAATTAGCTCACTTTCAATTCAGAACAAGTCAAACTAGATAAAAGACTTTTTGCAAACAGATCATAAGTTTGAAAACTTATATCTATGTCCAAGGTCAGAGCTGCAGATGTCCAACCAAGGTTTCTAAAGGAAAGCATGCCAATTCTTCACTTGCCAGTCTACTTACAAAAAGACCTATGTCTCAAAGCTTATATCACTGTGTCCGCCCCCCACCCCCGAATCTGGTTGCAGTCTTGCTCCTATGGCCTTGGGACCTTATAAAGCCATAGCAACACTCAGCTCTCTAATCACTTCCCATAGGAATGCAATTTTCACCAATGAGAAAGTAACTCTTGTAATTTCTTCATCACTTCAAGGCTCATGAAGGAAAGAAGGTTTTAGAATAGAAGAGGGATAAGCTAGGAGAAGAAACAAGAAAAAGTTAGAAGTAGGACACAAGACTTAGAACAGAAAGAGAAGAATAAAGAAATGAGCATGAAAAAGTACATCGTGAAAGATTCATTTGCTGCCCTCAGACCCCAAGCCTCTCACTTGCCATCGCGTTCTCTGAACCCTGAGAGTGAATTAGACTGGTACTCAATAGCCATCATTAGATCTCTATCAACCTAATATTATCAGTGTGACAGAGCAGTGTGACATCCACAGTCACTGTGCCTATTATATGAAACTAAAGAACATATGTCTTAATACACAGGACAGTGAAAATACATTTTTAGCTTTTTCAGTTGGAAAAAAAAACTGTTTCTGTATGTCTTTATTAATATATACAGGAAAAGAAGAATAATTGACAAGTAAATAACACATATGAGATGCAAGAGGAAATATTAATTTGTTCAAGCAATAAAATCAAACTTGGATTAGTGGTTGAGCTTGTAGTGAGAACTCAGTAGTTTACAGCAATCCATTCTCATTCCCATTGTTCCAGATTTTGTGCAGAGGCCAAAATTAAACTGGTTCTGGTGTAAAGTAAGTGTCCTCAGGTCTCATTTTTTTTTCTGGGTTGCAGGATTTCTTTTGTTTCTTGATTTCTCCAAAAGAAGTGGTTCTTATGTTTTTTGCTTGGTCTCTCATTGCATAACATCCTTTGTTCTATAGTTCAGAGAACCAATGTAAACATTTTGTTAATTTCTGAATGTTATACCTAATTATGAATTCTAGAAATAATGCCAGGGCAGATTTGGACACACACCAATACATTGTGAGACAGGGCTAAATGGAAGTTCTATCTCTCATCAAACTGCCATATGACCCTGCTTTCACTTGTAGACCTTCGTGACATAGTGGGTGTCCAGAAACAAGTGCTGTTTTAGAGACAGGATGCAATAATTCCCCACAGTGGGACTACTTTTCTTTCCCGTAAGCATAGTCATGGTTTGATAAAGCTGTGGGTCTCTCTGACGAAGTCTAGAAGAAAGACCAACTATATGAACTTTTGGAGCTGAAGTGCGGTTCTTTCTCAGAGGAACCCAGCCAACCTTCTTCTTTATCAGTTAGACTCTAGGACTTTACTTTTCCCATATGGGCACTGGCTGAGGTGCTATACTTGTATGTTTTGAGATCAAAATTAAGTTTATGTTTACTAGACCTGGAATATCTTCACTTAGGCACAACAATAGGAACTTAATAGATGGCTTCTAGAACAGCATGATTAATTGTTAAGGCTATACATCTCTTGAAATTAGATTATTCCAATAGTCATTTGGCTCTGCTGTTCATTACAGTAACGTATATACAGCCAGTTTTAATGAGCAAATGTCAAGACTCCTAATACCACTTGACCTCACTTTCCCTTTTAAAATTATTAGTTGCTGTTATAATTTCAGATTGACTGAGAAAAATAAATGCATATCACCTGATAATGCTAGGATGTTCTTTATATTTCAAAAGTAAGCATCACAAATTTGGTCCTCACCGTTGGTATAGAAGTTATCTGTATTCTCTATACTGCCCTGATTGGATGAACAGGACTCACATGGTAATAAATACATTCTAATTTTACCACCTCTGATATTCAGACACTTTCCTTCGTAGGGTCAAGGTAATTCTGACATTCCAAACAAATTGGGTATAAGCCTTGTTTGCATACTATTTCAGTCAACAAATAAAATAAATTTCCAGACATTTTTAAAGGCCATCAGAATTAATGACGTCATATCAAAAGACAGCCTTAAATTTTGTATTCCTTCTACCATTTATCACGTTCTTTCTTTCTTTCTTTTCTTTTTTTTTTCGAGACAGGGTTTCTCCATAGCTTTTGGTTCCTGTCCAGGAACTAGCTCTTGTAGACCAGGCTGGTCTCGAACTCACAGAGATCCGCCTGCCTCTGCCTCCCGAGTGCTGTTATTAAAGGCTTGCGCCACCACTGCCCGGCTTCACGTTCTTAAAATACACTCCTAGACCCATTTTCTAAGTTCTAAAGTGTATATTGGAAAGATCATGATGATTTTCTTTTTGTCTGTTTCATTTTCTACTGTATACACTGAGGTCTTCTGGGACTTCAGTCTGCTTAAAGACCTTGGAATACCATGGAGACGAAAGTCTAATTATAGATTCAGAAGAATAGAGGGATCATGAAACTGAATTCTCTAGAAGAAAACCTGCAGTGCCAACAAGGCAACTACTTTCAAGAACATCAGGGATAACTCTCTTGAGGTGGAAGAGGAATGTATTTTTCCTATTATCAAGAAACTTGGTGAACTATAAGAGTTCAAAATCACCATAGTCATTGAGTTCTACCTGTATGTCCTCATTCTCATTTCTGATCCCACTGAGACTGGACTTAAAATATGTTAGATATACTTAATTATATTTTTATAAGGTAGTTTTGAGGGGGACATGTTGAAGGGTATATAAATATCTTCTCTATGTGATTAGAGAATTGTGAATCTTCACAGGGCTCATTTTCACTATATCACTTGAATGATTCTATTAACTCATGAAATTATAAACCATTCTGGCATAAGATGCTCCAGAACAGGTTGAAATAAGAATTCCTTTTTAATGAAAAGATGACTGCCATTTTTTTTTTATAGAAACTGTCCTTGTTTTGGGTGTATGTGTGTGTGTGTACATGCATGCATGTGCATGCGTGTGAAATTTTACATAAAATCTAGAGAAACACTTGGGAAGAAAGGATTACAAGTATGGTCTTTCTTCACACAGAAATATCTCTGCTGGATTGGGGAGGTCTGGACCAGGTGCCTTGGTTAGGAAGGACTTCAAGCGAATGAGACATCAGTGTTGGTGACTGGAGCATGATACAAGCACTGATGTGATCTCTGCTTCTTCCTGAGCTCCCAGCAGCTCTGAGGATACTTACTTTGCAGTTATACTCCCGGAGTCTCAGGTTTTGTGTCAGTGTATCCTTTGCAAGAGAGAATGAGCACTTACTTATGATGAAGTGCTCTTTTGTAGCTCCAATAGTCTTAGGCAGCATCATGAAAATTGGTAAAGGTGTTAAAATATATAGAAAATTTAATCACAATACTGCTCATATATGCAAAAAAGCCAGGAACAGCCATCAATATACACACACGAAGAGAAGTGTGGATTTTGTATAAAATAAACCCTTCAGAAAGGGCTTTTGAATTAACTTTCACCATCTCCTCAATTAGTCAGGGCAGTCATCTCACATCAGACGCCTGGTAAAATTAAGAGGGAATATAAAGATAGAAAGCTCAGTGGATAAAGCACGTACTATGGAAGTGTGAGGGCCCATGTTCAGGTCCTCAGCTAGCTATACACCTAGCAGACATGGTGGCCCACCTGCAATCCAGCACTTGTGAGACAGATAGACATTCCTGAGAACCCAATGGCTAGCTGGATTAGCTACACTGGTTAGCATTAGGCTCTGTGAGAGGCAATGCCTCCATGTATAAGGTTTTAAGATCAAAGAAATTGCTTGACATAAATCCTTGACCTTTACATGCATACCCACACACATCCATATATGTCTGCACACACACACACACAAGTCTACATAGATGAACATGTAAACACACATATAAATAGACCACAAGCATACCCATACAAAAGAAAAAGAAAACAGTTTTCACTGACCATAGAAAAAGTACAATTAAAAATTTAATTGTACTTGTGGTGGTGATTAAGCTTATGTCCAGCTTTGCTTTTTTAAATGAAGTATTCTTTATCATTTTGATGTTGAATTCAGTATTATTTGAATAATAATTTAGTGTTAGAAATCTGAAATATATTTTCTGTCCCTAGTTCATTAAGGGGTGTGCATTACTTTAAATATATTTGAAATGATTCTGTCTTGTCACATGCTTACTTAGAATTTTCCTCTAGATATTAGCTGTAGCAGATATTAAAATGAAATGCTAATTTCCTGGAACATCTTTGTTAAAATGACAGATAATTTTTTCCTCATTAGAAGATATATTAGCCTCAAATATTTCTGACATGCATATCTCTATACTTTCAGAAATAAATTTCCTGAGTGATGACTTGGCGATCCTGCTCACATGCAGTAAGAGCTTCCTATCCTGCCTCTGGGCTCTAGAAGGTGACTTCAGGTAGATCCTTTCCATCATTCTACTCTCCTTATGCTTGTTTCATCATTTTGTCCAGTGGGAGTTACCATGGCTTTGATAACAGTTCTTTCAAGATCCATGTTGTAAAATAGCTATGCCCTGTCCTGTATTCCTGTTGGGAGGCTGTAGATCTCTTATGAGACTGGGCGAGGTGGGAAGAAAGAGTATTTAGGTTATGTGAGAGTTCCCTTGAAGGGAATGCGGGACTGTGATAGTGTCCTCTTCCTTTCTCATGTATCCTGGATACCATGTGGTTCCTACCATGCATTCCTGCCATGCTCTCCTACCACACCACATTTCCCCAATCAGTGAGGTTGCCTGGCCAGAACTGATGGACCAATACTGAGGTCAAAGAAGCATTTCTTCTTTCAAGTTCATCATCTCAAGCATTTTGTTACAGCAACACATAAGAGATGACCTCCCTGCCGGAGCAATCTAGCGGGAATCTAGAATATACCCAAAAGCCTCAACCCTACAACTACGAGTGGCTAAATTCTATCAACAGCTTAATGAGCTTGAAAGAAAAATCTCTTGGGTCATAGGAGCCTCCAGTTCAGGTAGCACATCAGTTTCATTCTTGTGACACTCTGACGGAGAAGTCCACAGAGTCTTGTGGACACAGGGGCTGTGGAACTTTGAGATGATAAAGGGGATGGGTGGCACTAAGTTTATAATGATCTATTCTGTAGCAATAGAAAAACTGCAGCAACGCCTCTGACAGCCTTCTTTGGCTTAGCGGAAAACGACAGAGGGATCATTTAGCAATATGCTTCTGATTTCTTTTCTTTAATGGAGGGCTGAATACCATACACACACATACATACACACTCGTATTTATAGATACTATAATTTAAAAGGACTTTAGGTGTTGTCAAATGTAGTCTACATCACTTTATATATTTAAAAAGTGGGTCTCAGCAGTTTATACATTTTAAATAAACATCACATTCAGCCCATGACCAAGATATGATTTGAGTCAGAATCTTAGTTAAAATTTGCTTCCTATTATTTAAAAATGATGTCTTTTAAAGAGAATTATTTATGCTTTACTGAAGTTAATGAAGCTATAGCCAATGACTGTCATCGATACTATGATATATAGCCCCAAGGCCCTGTAAGGATAAGGGTCTTGTTTCTCCAGCTGTTGGAAGGGCTGTTATCAGACAGCCTTCAGCTGTCTGTCAACTCTGCCACAGTGTTTGTCTCGTCTGGAGAGCACTGTCCTGGCGAGTGTCCATGCCTCACATCCAAAGTCTAATGAAGGAAAAGTCTTCTTCCCACAATTTAAGGCTACTGTGAAGGGCCTGTCACTCTTGGAATTCCCCCTAGGCTCGGTTGTATCTTTCAAAGATATTGCATAAAACTCAGCTCTATGTCTGCCCAGTTTTACTTCCTCCTTTCTTATGTGTTGATACCATGGAAGAACAAAACATGACATCCCAAGTACATTTCCTGGTATATTTCAAGTTGATTATTCGGAGAAAATGCAGACCTTAGCAGACACAGGAGTGACTGCCATATCAGTCCCCCTCCTAGATCCGTGAAGGGCAGATGCAGAAGAAGCCTGTTCTGTGGCTGTGCTGCTTTCTCTTTAGGACATGTACCCGCGGGTGGTGGGGTGGTGGCAGTGACCTCAAGAGTCTGTTACTGGAAGACAGCATAGCAAAACATTGTCGACTTCCAGAGTATAGCCTCCTCTCACCCTTCTGTGGCCTGCACCATCTACCTCCCCTGCAGAAGATCAAGCCCTAGCTAGTCCTTTGTTTAAAAACAGAAAAATATCTGGCTCTCTGGCCACTCTTTGAGTCATCTGTTGTATATGTGTGGCTTCTGTGCTTAGCTTCTAACTAAGTTTATCTGCTCTGCTCTCATCTCTCTCAGACAGTTTACTTCATAAACTAAAAATTGTGAACCTTCAGGATGGGACTGGGGAGAGTAAATTTAAAACTCTGTAGCCCCTGGGGTGGGTCTGGGGATTTTTCTCAGTTAGTAAAGTACACATGCCATATAAGTATAGGAGCAGGAACCTGAGTTTGATCCCTAGCACCTATGCAAAAAGCCAGGTGGCACTTACAGTGTCAACATCAGGGAGATAAAGACAGGAGGATTCCTGAGGTCCAGTATTCAGCCAGTCTAGCCTAGTCAGTGTACCAGCAAGCACCAGATGCACTGAATGATCCATCTTATAAATAAAAGGTGGGTAGCTTTAGAAGGTGGGTGAAAAGTGAATGTCTTCTGGTCTTTATATACACACGCACACATGAGAATACACACACACACACACACACGCAACTATACAGAGATGGGGGGGGGAGCCAAGAGGGGAGAGAAGGAGGGGCAAGGAGAGGAAGAGCTTTCCAGTCTCAGCAGCAGCACTCCTGGATACGCTGATACTGACCTATATTTCATAGCTTTCCAGGGGACCTTATCTGCCTCTGATGGATCTAATCACATCTCTGTAAAATTGGAAATAAAGTCTAGTTTCTTGAGTTCTATATATATTTTGGAGATCAGACCTTTGTCTGTTACGGGGTTGGTGAAGATCTTCTCCCAGTCAGTAGGTTGCCTTTGTGTCTTAGTGACAGTGTCCTTCGCTTTACAGAAGCTTCTCAGCTTTAGTAGGTCCCATTTATTCAATGTTGCCCTTAGTGTCGGAAGCTGAGGATAGGGAACCTGAAATGACCCTATCCTATAGCAATACTGACAAATATCTTCCATATCACCATAGAACCTTCATCTGGTGATGGATGGAGATAGAGACAGAGACCCACACTGGAGCACTGGACTGAGCTACCAAGGTCCCAATGAGGAGCAGATGGAGGGAGAACACGAGCAAGGATGTCAGGACCACGAGGGGTGCACCCACCCACTGAGACAGTGGGGCTGATCTATTGGGAGCTCACCAAGGCCAGCTGGACAGTGACTGAAAAAGCATGGGATAAAAGCGGACTCTCTGATCATGGCGAACAATGAGGGCTGATGAGAAGCCAAGGTCAATGGAAAGGGGTTTTGATCCTACTTCATGTTCCGGCTTGGTGGGAGCCTAGCTAGTTTGGACGTTCACCTTCCTAGACATGAACGGAGGGGGGAGGACCTTGGACTTTCCACAGGGCAGGGAACCCTGACTGCTCTTTGGACTGGAAAGGGAGGGGAGAGGAGTGGGGGGAGGGGGAGAGGAGTGGAGGAGGGGGAGGGAAATGGGAGGCTGGGAGGAGGTGGAAACTTTTTCTTTCCTTTTCTCAATAAAAAAAAACCTGTAATTCAAAAAAAAAATAAAATTTAAGCTAATGCTAGCTTCAGGCATGGATTACAATTATTGAGAACAAGATCTTAATTAGGCTATTGGTTTTAAGATAACGCTTGATCACTGACTTTATTTGAAGAAGTTAAGATGGGCCTTAGAATATTTATTGCTTATTTTTTATTGACATGGAGTCTTCTCTCATACAATACAATACATACACACAATACATACATACATACATACATACATACATACCATACAATACATACATACAATACATCCCAATTACAGCTCACGCTCCCTCTACTTCTTTTAAGGTACCCCCAATTTTCCCTCTCCTTCAGGTCTACCTCTATTCCATTTTCTTTCATGAAAAAGCAGACCTCCAAGAGATGATAATGAAATATGACAAAACAAGACATAATAAGCACAAAAGCTGGTGAAGACACACCAATAGGAGGCAAAGAGTCCCTAGAGCAGATGAAAGAGTCAGAGACACACCCATGCCCACTGTTAGAAGTCCTGCAAAATAACAAGCTGACATCCATAGCATTTACCCAGAGGACTTGGTGCAGACCATGCAGGGCCCGTGCTTCATGCTTCAGTCTCTTAACTTAATTCCTGCTTAAATGATTCTGTGGCCAATGTTCTCTTAGAGTCCTCCATTCCCTCTGACTCTTAGAATCTTTCCTCCCTCTAATTTACTCAAATCATAATAATTGAAAAATGACCTCAAGAAGTCATTTAGTAGTTTGTACAAAGATCATTATCCTAGTCTTTTGTCCTTGCAGAAGTGTGATTTCTATGGGAAAGAGGGCAATTATTATCTTGCTATGTATCTGCCTGACATCTGTTGCCCAAAAATCCCATACAATTTAATGCTTCTTCTTAATATTTCATATTTTAAGGGAAATATTTATATCAATGGTTTTCTTAACATACATTAGGATGGCTTTTAGAAAAACTTCAGGCAGTACTGTGTGAGACACACACAGTGAACAGTTTTCAGATTAACACATAGCTGAATCCCAAACCAGAGCAATAGATTTCCCTTCCAACTCCCTTCTCTGGTGTATTATAACTAACCTCCCACTTTCAGGAATATCATTCATCTATGTTTTCTGATAAACTTGCTTGTTGTGGTGTATGTGTAAAATAAAGTGCTATTCAACATATGAATATACTATTAAATGCTTCAGTGTGGGTGAACCTTACGAATGTTATGCAGTTATTTTTTTCAATAACTAAAAGTTAAACTTAACAAGTTTGAATGTTTTCCATTTAACAAAAATCACAGTTTTGAATATTATAAGAAATTTTGTTTAAAAAAATAATAAAAATAATTGCACGTCAAAAACATATTCTCACCAAGTATATACAAATGATACAATAACACATGCACCACTAGCAAACCTGTATAAACTGTATCAATACTGCAAGGGCAATAATTTTTCTTATGTTGTTTTAAAGGTTTATGTTATACTAAACTTTTCAGTCATAATGAGCACATCCATGTTGTTTTCTAAGAAAAAGTATTGTTTTAAAAACATTTATTCATCCTAAGTCATATATCAGAAAATACTTGTTTTCAAAATGTCTAAAATTATAGTTATTATCTGTCCTTCTTTTTAATCTCAAAAGTATCCTAGTTTTGACATTACAGGACCCCTGCTTAGAGACAAATGGAGAATAATATTGCAGTGCTGTGCTAGGCCAACACAGGAAGAAACCCACCTGGTGGTGGCTGGGGAGGGATGGTTAATGGGATGTTTTAGAAAAAAAGTTCATGACTACATCACAACTATAAGATGAGGGAGAATTATCCAAGAAAGGATATAGGGAAAGATACTTCAGGAGGGGAAGGAGCATAGAGCAGCATAAAACTTGCTCAGAGACAGTCAAACTTCATCCATGACAGAAGCAATGTCCTTAAAGATGCATAAAATAATTGAAAAGTAGACCACAACAAATGGTGAAGTCATTACATTTTTTAAAAAAAAAATCTGGCATAGTTACTGAGGACAGTTTACTGACGAAATGTGGAAGGCTGCTTTCAGAACACATCTGACCTCTCACTATTTGAGACTCACTATTTATGACTGATGAATTTTCTGGTTCAATTTGGTACCTAGCCTTGTGGTCGGCTTTCCTGATGGAGGAAGGTCATTGGCTAATAAAGAAACTGGCTTGGCCCATTTTATTGTTAGAACATAGGTGGGAGGAGTAAACAGAATAGGATGCTGGGAGGAAGAGGAAGTGAGGTCAGACTCTGCTCTGCTCCCGAAGAGACTTGACAGCTCTGCTCTCTGGAGCAGAGACACCAGGCTCTGCTCTCCCAGGCAGCTCTAACCCAGGATGGAGGGAGGCTAGAATCTTCCCGGTAAGCGCACCTTGGGGTGCTTACACACATTACTAGAAATGGGCTAGAAATGGGCGAGAGGTAGCTGAGACGAGGATAGATAGAAATGGGCCAAACGGTCTTTAAATGAATACAGTTTGTGTGTTGTTATTTCTGGCATAAGCTAGCCAAGTGGCCGGGGTGCTGGGGACGCAGCCCTGCTGCTCTTATTTCAGCAAATGGCTGCCCAACGTGGGGATAACTGAATCCACAAAAAGCCTGAGAAAGCTTGGGAAAGAATGGAGTGAAGCATGTTTTCATGGTAGCAGAAATTTCTTGGGTCTGCTCCTCTTGCTAGAGGCAAGCAAGCACTCTCATCTAAGAGAGGCTTCCTGACTCAGCTTCAGCTACAAAACCCTGCAGCTCATTAGGAGGTCCTGCCACGAAACACTTAAATGGTGTTGACAAAAGGCTGAACGCATGCTTTTCGGTTTTCAGCCTTAGCAGGAAAAAAGCTGTGCTGTTTAAAAATGCCGGCTTTCTGGGCCGTCCTGCCCTGTTGGCTGTTGTAGCTCGCTGGCTGGCGGGGACCTTGAAACGCCATAGAATTGTGGCTATAAACATAGCTACAGCCTGTATCTCCGCCATGAGGCTGGAAAGCTAAGGAATGGACTGGATCTACCTGGCAAAGCCACAGCTTTAATCCTACTCATATTGCTCAGTAAATTAAAGACTCATGTGTTCAGAAAAAGAGAGATATATAGTAAAGAGAGATTCAAAGACAAAGAAAATTTTAAATGACTTACAGTGTTTTAAAAATAATATGCAGACTAAAAGTTAAAATTCTTAAAGTAAAAATAAAAAAGTAAGGAAAAGAGAAGTTGTGTGTGGTAGTACAAGCCTTTAATCCCAACACTTGGGAGGCAGAGGGAGATTGACCTCTGTGACTTCAAGGTGTGGTAGCACACACCTTTAATCCCAGTGCCTAGAAGGCAGAGACAAACAGATCTCTGTGAGTTCAAGGTGTAGGAGCAAACACCTTTAATCCCAATGCCTGTGAGGCAGAGACAGGCGGATCTCTGAGAGTTCAAGGAGAGCCTGGTCTACAGAGTTATTCCAGGTCAAAGAGATACAGAGAATATAAAATAAAAGTAAAAATAAATGAAATAGAGGTTAAAATAAAGCGTACAAAGATGGAAAATACACAGAGAATCTTGATACTGTATACTATTATGCTCTCTTTGAATTGTTTGAATGCTGAGGAAGGAGCAACATATGCTAAAAGATATTTGTTTATAAATGCTACTGAACTAATCCATCGTAGAGATTTTGATGCCTTGACTTTGAAATTTGGATCTAAGGACATGATGCTTTCGAAAGGAGTTTCCTATTTTGTTTTCACAGACGATGAGACCCTGTTCATTTCTTCTATTCCGATATGGTATGATGGACCACATCCTCCTAAAGGGTTGCTGTGAATACCTTCAGAAAATTGCTTCGCTAACTGCCAACTGAGATGAAACTAGCACACAGGTTATACCATGAAAGACCTAATTAACGACGCCCCCATTCAGCAGGAAGCAGTTTGGAGAGGAAAAAACTGCGCCCATGCGGGCAGCATGATGGGACACTGAGTGTCTGGTAACTCTTTCCATTCTGTTCCAGTATTGATTGTGTCTTGCATGCAGGCACAGGAGGCCTGGAGAAGATGGTGCATGCTCTGTTCAAAGTTCCTAGTTCAAAAACACCAAGGCTGGGGTAAGATATACAATCTGAAATAAGGAGCCAAGACTGACAGGCTGACAGGATAGTTATGAACAACATCTGGAAGAATGTTTTTATAGGTGCTAAGTTGTGAGTTTGGGAAAAAGAACATTGTTCCCTAACAAAGTCTAACAGAGCTTTTAGTGCTTATCAAGCCTGCAGAAAGGAATAACACGAGGAATTGGCACTATCTATAATGGTTACTAGCAAAGATTATTTTAGAAAACTATTATTTAATTTGGTTTTTGATCTTGTGGTAATGGCTTTTATTTTGGTACATGGTGGAAATGATGCTTCCTTTTTATCAAGGTCTTTATATGAGACTCCATGAACATGGAGGATACTACCATGGAGTTAGCACCAACAGAGTGGTGACTTATAAAACAGAGTTTTCAAAGACAGTGGCTCATTATTGTCTTGTCCTCTTGGGACACCCTCAATTCACCACTTTTTATAATTATTTTTTATCGATTATTTGGGAAACTCACAACTGAGGAGAGCCATGTCTGGTGGGACCTGTGTCCTGTGCTACTACCTGCTCCACAGCACTTTGGGCTGGCAAAGGGCTGGGCCAACTCTCCTGTGCACAGGAGACTTCAGGGGGGTTCAGGCTGTAATCTGGACCACATGGGTATGCATTGCCTCTGTGATAACACAGGCCACAGACATCAACTATGGATCTTGGCTGTATCAGGACCACTGACCCACTCATGACTACACAGGCCACAGCGTCAACATAGCCTCAGGTGGTTATTGTAAGCATTACAGCTTGGATGGACGGTATCCTGGCAGGTGGGAGCCAAGGAATACCTGTAAGTCACACTGTACAGGAAACCTCACACAAGAAATTTATTGAGAGGTTAAAAAAAAAAAAAACAACAACCCAGAAGGGTGGTTGCCTCTGCTCCAGAGAGAAACAGTAGAAAACTGAACAGGATACAGGGCTTATATATTTTCCTGGGAAGGGGATGAAACTTTTCAGGGTAGAAGTTTCCAGGTTGGGAAGATTGGTGGGATTTCATGTCCAGAGATTAGAATTTTCACTCTGTAGTGTGAGGGCAAGGTCTAGCAGTTAGAGCTGACAGAGTATTCTGTGGTGGAATCTGGCAGTAAGAGGTCCTGAAGGGCTAACAATTACACACGCCACTCTCATCAGCATGACCACCCAGAAAACAAAGTGTTGGCAGAGACTGCTTGTTTGTTTCTAGCTGCCCAGACTTAAAATAATTACACAGAAACTATATTACTTTCAATACTGTCTGGCCAATAGATTAAGCATATTTTCAGCTAGCTCTTACATCTTTTTTAAAATTTATTATGCATACAATATTCTGTCTGTGTGTATGTCTGCAGACCAGAAGAGGGCACCAGACCACATTGCAGAGGGTTGTAAACCACCATGTGGTTGCTGGGAATGGAACTCAAGACCTTTGGAAAAGCAGGCAATGCTCTTAACCACTGAGCCATCTCTTTAGCCCTAGCTCTTACATCTTAAATTAATCCATTTACATTATTTTATACTTTACCACAAGTCTCGTAGTTTAGCGATAAAGTTTCTGGGCATCTGTCTCAATCGGCAACAGCTAAATGACTTCTCACTCACTCCACCTTTTTTCCTTCCAGGATTCTGTTTAGTTTTTCTGCCTAGATCTACTCTGTCCTAACAGGCCAAAGCGGGTTTTTTTACTCATTAACTATTAAAAGCAGCACATATACAGAAGGACTTCCCACATCATCTCCCCTTTTCTTTCTAAATAACAAGGAAGGTTTAAATCTTAACATAGTAAAATTACATATAACAAAACACATATCAAGGAAAATTACAGTTACAATACTTGTCAGGAGCCAATTTCCTCCTAAAATTATTACAGGAACCATCGCCCTGGGGAGTCTGCAGAGAACCCCACACACCCAATTGTATTGAGAACCATTATATTGACAGAACCTACCCCACACCCAATTAGCTGTTAATAGAGAGCTATGTGTTAGTGGAACCTGCCCCACATTCCAAACTATCTAGAGAACTAGGTGTGTCAACTTGTGACTTCCTGGCCTTCGTGACCTGACCAAAGGTAACCTCCTGGCCTATGTGACCAATGTGAACCACGCGGCCAGAGTCCAGGCCCTGCCCCCCCCCATTCCTTATCCTATATAAGCTATAACCCTGTCTCTAATAAACGGAGGCTTTGACAAGAACCCCGCTTGCCCTCCTTCCTCTCTCTCACCAATTATCTTTCAGAAAGTGCCTCTCTGGGACCCTGGAATAACTGATCAGCCAGGAGGGTTACACCCCTAGACTGAGTAACCCGCCAAGGCAATCTACAGTGGCACCTGAAGAGGGACTCAGAGCACGCGCAGTCCCGGGATGTCAACAAGAAGAAAAAAAAAAAGGTTCTGCGGCTGTAGAACTCGGACAGATCTGCAGAACGAGGTAGACGCAGGTTCACTGTCGTCCAAAACGATATGGGACTTTCAAAGGAAGAGAAATTCATACAGGAATTTAAGCAATCACTCAGGGTGAGAGGAGTAAGAGTCAAAAAAAGAGATTTATGTGTTTGCTTTATGTGTTTGCTTGTGGACTCAAAAGGAAATCCCTCAAGATGTGAGAAGTTAGGGTACAATCCATACAGCTATGCCTGCCAAGCAGGCTGGCTGATAGGGCTAGAGAGCCTGCCATATGGAGCAAAAGCTGACAGGCAGGTTTGCTATAAAGGAATCTAGACTCAAAAAGCTACAGCTTCATTCAGGACAGTAAATATGCTTCTTTTCCATTTTAAAAATCTTGCTTCTTGGTCAAAAATCTTTAGTTTGTAGGTGTAAAAATTTATATCCAAGGTAGATTAATTTCAGTACTATGGTTCTATAAAAATGTTTTAAAATCAAAGATTTTAATACATTCAGAAGATTTTAAAAATTCTTTAGGCTATCCTAAGTTTTTATTTCATTCTTATAAAGTTGAGGATTGTTCTTTCGAGTTCTGTGAAAAGTTTTGCTATAATTTTAATGAACATTTACCTTAAATCTGTGAGTTCTGTGAGAAATGTTGCAATAATTTTTAATGGACATTTACACTGAATCTGTAAATTGCTTTCAGTGAAATTGTCATTTTTGCTGTGTTTCTTCTGCTTTCCTAAGAAAGTAGGGGATCTTTTAAGATTTAAAGTTCTTATCATACAAGTTTTTCCTTTTATACAGCCCGCTCTTGGGTGACAATTGTATTGTTTCAGCTTGAGGTTCTTTCCTGCTGACAGGTATTGCTTCAGGCTAGACTGCTGAGACTCCAGCCTCTCACTAAATTTATCAAGGGCCAGAGTTATACTCTAACAAATGATAATGGTTAAAAATAAAAAAAAAAAACATTTCTGCCTTCACAAGCAGAGATGACGGGACTCAAACTTCTTTCCTGCTTGCTTAGAGGTACTCCAAAATATTTTGTGATATTCATAGATATTTCAAAGGATGGTGTCTCATTTATTCTAGGTGTAAAAGAGATACATTTGGGTTATTTTCAGATTCTGGCTATGATAAAGTAACTCTGCTGTAAGCAAGGCTGAGCACATGATCTTATGGTTAAACAACTTGCATTTAGGCCCAAAAGGGGTATTGCTGAGTAGATATTTGCCTAATTTTAAAAATATAGCCATAATAGTGGGCTCCCAATGCTGGGGAGACTCTCACTCAGGTCTGGGGATGGCGTGCCCCCCCTATGGCTCGCCAAAGACTGTCCTTGCTGAGGTCACACACGTGGCTTTGGTTGGCGGGGGAGGAGTTCGGCCTCTAGTGACCTGGAGAGGAAATTTTTGGAAAGGGGGCCACAGCCCAGTGGTCCAGGAGGGTCATAAATTCCAAAAATCCAGTGGTAGGTGCCTGAGGACAGCTCCCTACCTCGGGACCACTTCCAAGGTCCTAATCCGCTAGTTCCTGAAACAGTACTGTGGTAATTCCAGCTGGAAAACCTGTTTTTTGAGGCTAAGGTCTGGCTTTGTCTTCAGACAGTTCCTGGTGCAGGGTTGCTGAACAGGCTAGTCCTAGATTTTTGGTTCTTCTCTTCCTGTTGGGAGAGTCTGGGTTTATCCAGGTTTTTCAATACTATGTGTGATCCAAAGGTGACTGTCAGTTTGCACTTCCAGCAATGGAGCTTTTTTCCTTACCCACATTTTCTTAAGCACAAATTGTTAGCAGTAATTTTTAATCTTGGTCATTTTTGCAAGGATAAAAGAAAATCTCAGAGTTTTGATTTACAGTTCTCTGACGGTGAAAAGATGTTATGTTTAAACATTTTTTTAAGGGTCTCTCAGTCATTTTTTAAGTTCGTCTGAGAGTTTTCAGTTTAGGTCTGTAACAAATGTTTTTATTGGATTATTTTTTTAATAACTAATTTCCTGAGTTCTTCATATATTTTTCAAATGGGTTTATGATAAGTAAAGATCTTTTCCCACTCTAGCCTTGTTATACAAAAGGTTCTCAATTCAAGAGATCTAATTTATGGTTTCTCACAATGTTTGTGCCACTGAGGCTGTGTTTGAGATGTGGCAAAGTGTACTTCAAAAATTTTTTCCTCTGTGAGGTTCAACATAATTTTTATATGCTGAGGCCTTTGGCTCACTTAAACTTAAGTTTTGTACATGGAGACGGATATAGATCTATTTTTATTCTTCTACATGTTGGTGTCTAAGGCCAAAATTATTAGTTAAAATGCTTCATTTTTTCATTTTCTATCTGCAAGGCAGACTTAAAACTTAAGAGGAGGATAGCTTACAAACTTTTGGTTGGATGTCCAATGGTTAAAGCCCTAGTTATAATTTTCTTATGGGAGACCTTGAGCCGCTAGGTAAAATTCTTACAAAAAACAGTTTCCAATAGAGAGCTTAAACAGCTGCCTAACAGATACTCAAGCAGGTAAAATATAAATCAACAGGTAAAGTATACAATAATGTATAAGTACAGTATATTAATTATAATTCAGCTATGGCAAGTGCATATATTAAATGTAAAACTTATTCTACAACAGTTTTATAAAAAATGCTGTTTATGGGTAAACCTTCCCAGTTTTGCCAGTTAAGATATTAAACTCTTAATTTAAAACAGTAGCCTGTCTAGTACAAAAGGGCAGGATAAATTCTGAGAGATGGTTTGACAAAATATTGACTATGATCAATGTTCTTATACTAAACAATAGATTCATTGATAATTTTAAGATTGATTCCTGGACAATTGCCTTTGCTCAATTCAAAGGCAAAAGCAATAATCTTTTCCCAGATCATTGCTACAATTCACATAACTGTATTTTACTAATGTTATAGCAAAAAATCCCTTAAAGGATTTTATGCTAAATTTTACAAATGACTCTTCCAAAGGAAGAACTGCATATATGGCTAATAATAATAATTAAAAAAAATTGTGGAGTGTAACAAGGCTCCTTGAAAGCAACTTATAAAAAGTTGCAAGCAGATCCTGATGCAAATGGATCTGGCGTGATAACACCAAGCTGACCTTTTCTAAGGCAAGGTAAAAAGCCCTTGCAATGAATTATTAAAAAAAAAAAAAAAAAAAAACCGACCTATATATATATATTTGGGGTCGAGGATATGTTTATGCTTTTTTCACAGAGAGAAAATAAAATCTGGACCTGATGATGTCGAGGCTGCAGATGCCCTCACAGAGGAGTTTCGGAGGTGACTGGGGAGAGGTCCTTGGTCGGCCTTTCCTGCCCCCAAGGAGAGGAGTGCCTGATAACAGAACTTGCTGCTCCACTCTGCAGGGTGTCCTTCTGCCTCCAAAGTGTCCAAACAAAGAGGCTGAGTTGGTTGCTAAGGTGTGCTTCATGTAGCTGGATACAGCTCACCCCACCCAGGAATCCTACCTGCCCTGAAGCACAAATGCTGAGCTCCTTCTGCAGTTTAAATTCTGTTTGCTTTGGAGCTAAGGTGCAGACTAAACATCTGACTGTTTTAATCTTTGGGACACAAAACTCATTTTAATTAAAATATTAACCCCTTTTCACTTAAGAAGGGGGAAGATTGGGGTTCCTGACTGTTACTCAGAGACTGGAACTGGTGGTATTTGATAATAACAATGTATGTCATTGTACTCTTACTGGAATTGACCTGATATTTGTAACTGCTTATAGATGTTGGGAAAGGTTTGACACATGCTGTAAAGTATTTAGGTTTAATGCATATGATAAGAATTTTAGATTTTGATCCCTCTACACTGCCCTAATTTTTGGCAGACAGCACTCATCATTTTATGTTGGAGTAGGCATTTAGGAAGGAGATATACCATAGGCCAGACTAAAAGTTGAATACTGGGTTTGGAAAATGCCCTTTCTTCTTGTCTGGAGATGGAGTTATTGGTGCCCAAAATTATATCTTTACTCAACCTATACGTAATATCTTTTGTTTGAGGAGCTCCTCACAGTCTTTTTCATTAATGATAGACTCAGGGGCCCAATGATGGGAGTTAGTGTGGACCCTCGCCTGAACAGCACACCATACAGATGTAGAAACCGGCTCAACATGGCATGGTGCCAGGCATGAGGAGTGCCCTCCACATAGCCTAAGACAGGGTACCCTGTGGTCAAAGACCTGCTTACTTTAGGTCTTGCTAGATACCTTTTATTTGAGGAGCTCCAAGGACGGGCAACTTGTGGCAGGACATTCCCCTACCTAAGACAGGGTCCTGGGAACCCAAGGACGGGTAAGGGGGAAAAAGACCTGGTCCCCACTCGACCTAAGACTCATAAGGCACCCCTCTGTTCCCAGGAGAAGTAAATTGCTTCACCATTCGAGAGAAGGGTCTCTCCTTGTCCCAGTCCCTTCTCCTTTAGATCTGACACTGTGGTTGGACTCTGACCTGGTGCCCTCCACTTGATAGCTGCCTGTCTTTATAAAAATAAGGAGGATATGTCAGGAGCCAATTTCCTCCTAAAATTATTACAGGAACCATCGCCCTGGGGAGTCTGCAGAGAACCCCACACTCCCAATTGTATTGAGAACCATTCTATTGACAGAACCTACCCCACACCCAATTAGCTGTTAATAGAGAGCTATGTGTTAGTGGAACCTGCCCCACATTCCAAACTATCTAGAGAACTAGGTGTGTCAACTTGTGACTTCCTGGCCTTCGTGACCTGACCAAAGGTAACCTCCTGGCCTATGTGACCAATGTGAACCACGGGGCCAGAGTCCAGGCCCCTGTCCCCCCCACCCCCCAATTCCTTATCCTATATAAGCTGTAACCCTGTCTCTAATAAACGGAGGCTTTGACAAGAACACCACTTGGCCTCCTTCCTCTTTCTTGCCCATTATCTTTCAGATAGTGCCTCTCCGGGACCCTGGAATAACTGATCAGCCAGGCGGGTTACACCCCTAGACCGAGTAATCAGCCAAGGGAATCTACAAATACTTATATTTGCTTTATCTTTTATCATAACTAAGGAAAACTATAATTATAACTATCTATTCTTCAACACCATCAACAAACTCCAAAAGGATATAGTATTACCTAAGTAAACAGAAAGGTCATTGTAAGCACCTTCCAAAACTCTAGAATTGACAGAGATATCTTACTCCCTGGATGGCCACCCAAAGTTCTTCTGCAACATAGGGGCATTCGTCTTCAGCCTATAGGCCCATAGTATCCAGAAGACTTTCACATGAAGCAGGAAATTTGAAAGACAGTTCTGCCTATATTGGCAGTCAGTCACTTTCTTCAGTGTCCTGCAGCATGTCTTGCAGACTCTTTTATGAAGCAGGGACCCTGAAGGACAATATCACCTTTAGGCAATTTCAGTAGTCATTTCTCTGTGGGTCCTACATGTCCAGTTCATACCACATAACATCAAGCAGTCCAGGCAAGAGCAGTTTCTTGCCCAAATGGCCAACAAACTCCGTAAGGAGCGTCTTCAATGCCATCTTCCTCAGGAAGTAGATTGATGCTGCCAGGAGCAGATGTCTTTCATTGTCATGCAAAGTCCTAAATTCTTAAACATTTTAAATGCCATATTCTTTTATTTTCTGAAATATTTGAAGAATACCTATCCAACTGAAATATATCTCTATATTTCTAGAAAACTGAACTAACCTGACTACAAGTTTGACTATTATAGAAGATTATCTATTAAACTTTATTTTTAAACTATGCATTACATTTTAAATGAGCTGCACAAACACAGTTCCTTAATCAAGAGCAGAAATATACATATAACAAAATTGACTTTAAAATTTTATCATTAAGCCGGGCGATGGTGGCACACGCCTTCAATCCCAGCACTCGGGAAGCAGAGGCAGGTGGATTTCTGTGAGTTCGAGACCAGCCTGGTCTACAGAGCTAGTTCCAGGACAGGCTCCAAAGCCACAGAGAAACCCTGTCTCGAAAAACAAAACAAAAAAAATTATCATTAAACCAAGATCCATACAAATGCAAAGTACTCATCTTTATGTCATATTCTCCTTTAATGTAAACAAACATTTATAAACAATTTTGGGAAGTTGGGTGTTGTTCTATCCAAATTGCTTCCTGCTTTTTGTGAAATGAAGTTAGTTTATTGGTTTAAGTAGGCCTTTTGGTGGATCTTGGTTCATCAAACCACATTAGTCTGGAAGGAATCTACAGGTTCTCATCCTCTGTGGAAACAAAAGTAGAACCTCTTTTCCAAAACAACATACCCTTAGACCCATGTTTTGATGTCATGATACCTTTAATACACACACACACACACACACACACACACACACACACACACATATATGTTTAGCATAGCAGCTCCCAGAATTGAATATTCCCTTTAGTCAAAAATTCAAAGAAAATACAATAATATACATAATTTAGACTCTGAATATATTCCAGCTTTAAGGAGCTCATTTTTCTTACTCTATTACTCCTTCTACAACTTTAACATTTATTTTATTATCTTTACTATTTTAATCTATGGTTTTCTGTACTCTTTCATATTACTTTTACTGTCTCTTTACTGTTTTTATTCTATCTCACAAGGCTATGTACATTTATTCAACTTTTCCATCTGAAACTGTCTTTATTGCATATTGCATTCCTTTTCTGACTGCTTCTTAAAATGCTAAGTGGTGTGGCTAGGACTAAGGTTGCTTTCTTTGCCTTTTGGCTTTGCCAAGTCCAACATGGTGGAGGACTGTTCAGCTTGCAGACTCGTTTTCAGGCACACAGCAGGTCTATGCTGCCATTAAACATGTTATAGCCCTCTGATCTTAAACTCCATTTAAATGCTCCATAGCTGGACCTCCCAAAAGAGTCAGAGCTGTTTGTTCAGGTGAACCAGGAAGCTGGCTCCTAAAGAAACTGCACAGCCTTCCTTGCCAAGGCTGAGTCAGGAAGACCTGTCTTAAAGGAGCTGAAGTGCTACTGCTTGCCACCAGCAACCAAAGCCCATACAAAAAGAATGAAGCTAACAGGAAGTGGCACTTAATTCTGTTTCTTTTTTCTGTGTCTAGAATTCCTTTCTAAGCTCTCTCAGATTTTACATGGTTGTAGTTTGCCCAAATTGTGATACCAATCTGTTGACATAGGCTTCCCATTCATTTCCAGCTGCCCAGACCTGAAATAATCACACAGAAACTATATTATTTGCCTTACTGTTTGGCCAATAGCTTAACTGTCTTTCTAGTTAGCTCTTATATCTTAAATTAACCCATTTTTTATTAATCTGTGTATTGCCATGTGACTGGCTTATCAGGCAAAGTTCTAGCACCTGTAACCTCTGGCGGCTACATGGTTTCTGCCTGACTGCCTACTCTCTCTCTCTCTACATCTATGTTTGGATTTCCTACCTGGATTTACTCTGTTAAGCCATTGACTGAAAGAAGCTTTATAACCAATAAAAGCAACATATATACAGAAGGACTTCCCACATCAATAAAACCCAAGGACATCACCAAGGTATCAGACAACAACACAGACTGCATACATCCACGTGGGTCACAGGTTACACCAAGGACTGGGTGAGCAACATGGACCACTAATACTGCTGGAACACTAACAAGTCCTTGTGATATCATTGCAGCAAAGGCGGTCCTTTGAGGAGGCCCTATGTGTGTCTGTTTGTGCCCAATGAGAGTCTACTGGAGAAAATTTTTCTCCTGTAAGCAATTTTCAATTGGAGATGGCTTCTGGATAGGACATGGGAGCTTGTGTTTACTTCCCAGAGCACTGGGACTCCATCTGACTTAGATCTGAGTATATACCCTGTGCATGCTGCCATGTTCTCTGTGAGCTCATACTTGTGTCAGTCCTGATGTGTTCAGAAGACCTCATCTCCTTGGTGTTCTCCATCCCTATTGGCTCTTACAATCTTTCTGCTTCCTGTTGTTCCTAGATCTCTGGGTCTTGAGGGGAAGGGCTTGATAACTGACTATAGTACCGAAACCAAGTAAGACAGAGCAGAAAAAACCCTGCAGGTCAGTATCCTTGATGATGTTTTCCATTCCTCCTGGCTCTTACAACCTTTCTGCCTCCTCTTCTCTAAGCACGGTGGGAGGGAACTTACAGAGACATCCCATTTCGGATGGAATATTCCAAGGTTTCTCACTCTTTGCCCTTAGCTAGTTGTAGGTCTCTATACTTGTTTCCATCAGTGCAGCAAAAGCCATCTGATGATGCTGAGTAATACACCGACCTATGGCTATAGCAAAATTTCATTAGGAGTCATTTATTACTATAGTTCATTAACAGAACAGTCCTTCCCCCTAGGCCCGTTGCCTATCTGGTCTTGGTACTTGTACTTCCAAACAGTGTCAGACAGGTTCCATCTTATGGAGTGGGCCTTAATTCCAAACAGAGAGTGGTTGAGAGTTCTCACAGCTTTGGAGGCACTCTTGCACTTGCCTACGTTGTAGGCAGGTCTTCATTGTAGATGAAAAGGTTTGCAGCTGAGATGGTGTTGCCTTTCTCCTTTGCCAGAGTGAAGACTTTGGTAAAGTGGTACTTTCAGTACCATGTACACTAGTCAGTAGGGATGAAGGCTCTGAGTAGGCACCAGTGTGGCTGCTCCACACTCACAGTGTTTTACAGAGCAAAATTCTTGGCAACAGCCTGGCTTGTTTGGGGGTTTCCATGGCTGCCTTTGTTTAACAACTGGATTAGATGTAACCTATTCCAGGAACTTGGGGTTTCATTTGATGAGACTGAGAAGTCTATTTGGTGCTTTGATATTCCCATTTGGAGATTCCTATTAAATTTCTTTCATAAATGGGTGCATTTTAAAATGCTTGTACCATATTAGTTTTTTATATAAATCCTCAAATGACCCTTAGTTTAAGCTGGTATTCCCTATACTCTCCTCTTACCCCTTCTTTCATCTCCCTGTTTTATCCTTACAATTCAGTCCTTCTTTCCCTAATCCTACCATAGGTATTAATTCTTTTTTCCTTTCCTAGGGAGTTCTTCCCCAACTCCAACTCCACTCCCTTACTCTATACCTAGTTTCCATGGTTATAAGAGTTTAGTCTGCTTATTGAACCCTTCCACATATAAGTGAATACATACCATATTTGTCTTTTGGGGTCTGGGTTACTATTGCTGGGTCCTAATGTCTTCCTTGGGGGAGGGGGGTACAAAGTCATGATGTCTAAGAACACAGATGCCAGGAGTCAGGTAGAAGGTTTATAGCAGACTTATTTATTTAACAATACCCTCTCAGCATGCAGGCATTCCGATGGGTTGCCAGGTGATATCTCATGCTTATTTCTCATTGGCTAGACCTCTGACAACACCTGTTGCTAGGCACTTAGGAAACACAGCTTGGTAGCTCCTTATTGGCTAGGCACAAACAGAACCTTTGCCAGCTCCAGGCAGAGTCCAGGTTGACTCTTTTTGGCCTGGTAAGCTTACCTTACTCAGGATGGATTTTTTAATAGCTCTATCCATTTATGTGCAAATATCATGATTTGGAGCTTTTGTTTTAGTTTTATTATTTTTGACTAGTTTGGCTGAGTTGGGATTTTGTTTGCTTGTTTAGCTGAGTAAATAAGGATTATTGTGTAAAAGTGCCACATTTTATTTGCTCATCCATAGATAGACATCTGGTTTATTTCTAATTTCTGGCTATTATGAATAGAGCAGCAATGAACATGGATAACACATATCTCTGTAGTAGGGTATAGAGTCCTTTGAGTATATGTCCAAGAGTGGTATATCTGGATCTTGAGGTAAATCAGTTCTCAGTTTCCTGAAGTAGCACACTGCTTTCCATAGTGTCTCTACAAGTTTCTGTCCCACCAGCAATGGATGAGCATTCCCCTTAGCTCACATCCTCACTAGCACGAGCTGTCATTTTTATTTATTGATCTTGGCCATTCTCATTGATAAAAGATGAAATTTCAAAGAAGTTTGGATTTGCACATTTCAGTTGTTTGCAGACACCTATTTGTAGACCTTAGCTGTGGCAATGCTGAACACTAATACAGCATGTAACAAAGGACTAGTCTTCACAGAGAGCACTGACAAGGCCCCAACACTGGCAAATTTTGAAAATAGTCTGGAAGAAATTAAACAAAAAGAATATATATTATGTGATTTCCCCTTTTTAAAACACAATCTAAAGTGTAAGCAAGGTTTATAAAGGATACACAGGCTAGATATTGGGAAATAGTTAGCTATATAATTTCTTTTGGTGGGTAATACAAGTGTTCCAAAATTGATAGTGAAGATGATTCTGTGATCATAATAAAATATTCATGAATTGTAAACTTTAAATAATTAATTTTTTTGAGATAGTATCTCACTTTGTAGTTCTTGATAGCCTAAAAAATGCTTATAGATCAGACTGATTTTTTTATTTTTTTAAATTTATTTTATTGTATTCTTATTTATTTATTAAAGATTTCTGCCTCCTCCCCGCCACTGCCTCCCATTTCCCTCCTCCTCCCCTAATGAAGTCCCCCTCCCTCGTCAGCCCAAAGAGCAATCAGGGTTCCCTGCCCTGTGGAAAGTCCAAGGACCACCCACCTCCATCCAGGTCTAATAAGGTGAGCATCCAAACTGCCTAGGCTCCCACAAAGCCAGTACGTGCAGTAGGATCAAAAACCCATTGCCATTATTCTCATCAGCCCTTCAGACTGATTTTGTACATGGAGATCTGCTTGCCTCTGTCTCTCAAGTGCTGAGAATAAAAGTAGATTCATATATATGAAGTAGTTTTTAATAAATTTACTTTTAAAAGAATAACAGTACTGAATATAACATAAATATTTTAGTGACTAATAGGCAATCAGCTCAAAAGAGCTCATAATATTGTCTATGTATTATTAAAATATATTAGTACATTATAGATTTCTTTAGATCAAAATTGCTCAATGCACCCAATTGCAAGCATTTTCACCTTCATTTTTATTATTTAATTAAAGTATAATTATATCAGTTCTCCTTGCTCCAATCCCTTCCATGTCTATATCCTCCAAATGGTCCCAAATTCATGTCTTCCTTTATTTTATTTCTACACACACACACACACACACACACACACACACACACACACACACTTGTGTATTCTCAGCACTTGAGAGACAGAGTATTCTCAGCACTTGAGAGACAGAGGCAAGCAGATCTCCATGTACAAAATGAATGTTGTTGAGATTTCATGAGTGTAAGCTCCAGTCAGAAAACTTTCTAGTCCTGTGGTTCTTACAATCTTTCTCCCTTTTGAGATGGTTCCTTAGGGGTAGGGATTGTTTATAGATACATCACCTTGATGTATCCATACACCAGTATAGTTTGAGCACAGCTCAGTCAGCTGTTCTCCACATTTTGACCAGTTATAGATTTCTGTAAGGGTTTCCATTTGTTGAAAAAAAAAAAAAGCTTGTGCAATGAGGTGTGAAAATTGCATTTATCTGTGCATGCAATAGGAATAAGTATTAAAAATGCAGTTAAAGATTATACTAGTTTGGGAAAACAGTAGTAGGTTTTCCTCTAAGATTCATGATCTCATAGGACATAGGCAGTTCCAGAATTCTATCCTGTTGAGTGGGCCTTAAGTCAAATTAGACAGCTGTGGTTGCCTTCAAGATATAAATTCTATTACTCAGCCTCTGGGGCTGTCTTGCAGTATTGGTCATTGTTGTAGCTCATAGACATTGCAGCTGTCTGGCACTGTTGATCCTTTTCATTTTCTCCCTTAGCAGCTTGCATAGTACTCTTTGATGTTGTGGAATCTATTCCTCAGAGAGAAAGCATTTCAGAAAAATTCAGCTCAATTCCTCTAAGTCCTGAGCTAGAAGTGAATGCTGTCTTCAGTAATAAGGACTTACCTTTAACTTCTAGGAGGCAAGCAAAGGCCACAGCAGTAGCTAATATTGTGCGGATATCTTTTGGACTCCCCTGACCAACAACTCTATGCCTGTGCTGGAGTTCTGGTTTGATATAGTTCTTGAGTGAGCTATTACTATCCCAAGTGGCAAAGCTATACATTCAGACACAGACACATATACAAATATATTTTATGTGTATAATTTTTAGATAAATATGAGATAATGATTTCTTAAAGCTTCTCAGACATCTTTAATGCTAGTTATAACTCATTCCTCTTCTATATTGTCCTCCTGCTCCCTCCCCAGTTAAATTCCCAGGTTTCCCCCATTTCCCATTCCATATTGCCTGTATTCTCCTACTCCCGTCTTCAGACCTCCTTCCCAACCAATATGACCCCTTCTTAATGTCTCTGGTTTCTGTAGTTGCTTCAGGTTATATACTAACATGTGAAGAACTGGAGCCAGGAACACAAACTGAGAACAAATATCTGGAATTTGTTTTTCTGGGTCTGAGTTACCACAGCAAATATAACATTTTCTAGCTCCGCTTACCCACCTGCAAATGTCATGGTTTAAGTTTTCTTTACAGCTATAGCAATCCATGGTGTGCATTAGCACATTTGCATTTTCCACTCATCAGTTGAAAGCCCTTTAAGTGGTTTGCTTTTCCTATCTATTGTGAATAAATCAGCAATGGACATGACTGAGCAAATATCTGTAGAGTAGGATGGTGAGTCCTTTGGGTATATGCCATGAAGTCAAACACCTGGGTCATGTGACATTTATTTTTAACTTTTTGAGGACTCTTCAACTGGATTTCCAGAGTGTCTCTACCAGTTTGCAGTCCCACTAACAGTTGATAACCAACTTCATCATCATTTGTTGTTGGGTATTTTCTTCATTTTGTGTATGGGTTTAAAATTTCTTTTATTATTCAAAACAATAAAAATAATGCTTCAAGTTAAATATGCATGCTGGGAGTTTCAACAAACCACTAGTCATGTTAGAAATAGAAAACATATCCCAAGCACTCTAAAAAAAAAAAGTCCTTATAAGAAATAATTTAAAAGCATAGAAATGTTTTTTTTTTTTTTAAAAAAAGAAGGGGAACCAATAAAGGTGCATATAAAAACATCAATAATTATCAAAACACTTGCTTTTCTTAATCTTAGTCACTCTTCCTAGAGTCTGATAAAATCTCAAAATTATTTTAACTTACAAATTTTTACAGACGTTGAATGTTTTAGAGATCTCAACTTCAAGCATTTATTTAAAAATGTGCACACTCATCTAGAGTTCACTAATAGTTTATATTATTCCTTTAAAAACGGCGGTGGGGCGGCGTGGGTGTGTGGACAAACACAGGATAGACGGACGCAAAGGAAGAGACGGACACGCGGCTCCCACGTGGGTGCACTTTAATGGGGAGAGGGGAACACGATAAGGGCGGGACGTGCAGACACACAAGGATAGGGACCAAGGGAGCAAGAGAGCGAAACCTCGTGGAGCGCTCGCTTTTAACTGCGGGCGCAAGGTTATCTGGGAGTAATGGTCTTCACCTGGGCGCGCCAGCGCGCACAGGTGACGGTAATCCAGGGGAAGTCTGGGAGCTGTAGTTTCCAAGGAATAACAGTTTATATATGAGGCAGGTGGCATCCATAGACATGTGATGCTTCCCTTGGGAGACCCCCCAGCCCTCATATGTAACATTCACAATGCCATCTCCAGCATCTGATTTGGGATACTTAAGTTAATAGCTTCTGTGGTGGCTTCTTCTCCCTCATAACATTAATTAACACGCAATGTTCTCTCTGAGGGCCCTGTCTCAAAGAGAAGTTTCAATAGGTATTTATGAAGGTTAACATTGTATTTGTTGTATTTTGCTCTAAGATCTACTTTAATTCTAGAGTTATTTATGAAAGCAAAATTTTTGCTTTATTTATGGAAATACCATTTTACTAATATGATATATTTATAGTTTTCCTTATAAATGGCTCTTTTGGATCAGTACACAATAAACCACCATTTTAAAGTAATTATTTATAAAACAGACTATGTCTTCTGTGATTCTAACTTCTGCTCCCTCTAAGATGATATAAGAGTAACTCTCAGTTAAACTTCATAGTCAAATAGTTACTTGGTCTTCTTTTCTCACAAAAAATAAAAGCCCACCATAGATAACTGAAATTCTGTTAATGGTAAATAACTGGCGATTTGTGTAGAAAGAAGGAAGGCCTGGAATGGCAAAGTTGAATTAAAAATTATTCAGACACGTAATGAAAGAGTTGAATGCTGTTGACATCCCCTTAAACTTTTCCTTAGAACTTTTCCTTACAACCCAGTGTTTATTCAAACCATACGATCCCCAAAGCTTGAATTCTCAAACTAAATTATGGGGCAATGAACATAGGTTATTAGAGAACAAATGGCGACATCACTTTCCTTCTATTTCCTTTACTGTCTGCCACATCTCATGTAGTCCTAGGGTTAGTAAGGCTCAATTTTTTATTACTTATAAATAGATCAGAAATGAATGCCTTCAAAAATTATCTAGAACAGTAGTTTTTAACCTGTAGGTTGAGACCCCTTTGGCAAACCTTTGTCTCCAAAAATATTTAATTATGATTGATAATAGTAGCAAAATTACAGTTTTAAAGTAACAATGAAAATAATATTATGGTTGGAGTCACTGCGATCTGAGGAACTGTATCCAAAGGTTGCAGAATTAGGAAAATTGTGGACCACTGATATAGAACAATTCTCTGCAGTAAAATTACACCCCCTATGCAGAACTCCACTGCTTTCTCCGATCTGTTACAGCATGTTGTTCTGTGCCCCTTCCATATTTGCTTTTCTTATTAGTGACACCCAAAGCCCATTATGTTATCAAATTAAAAATCAAAAACAAAAATTAGGAGGAATCTGTGTCTGCCCTCAGCAACCACTTTTTTCCCTTATATAATATATATCGTTATTAAATATTTTTAAATATATATATTAAACCCCTAATGCAGTTTTTTTCTTCCTTCTTCCCTCTCACCCCAACCTTATCCACCCTTTCTCCATTTCTCTTTGGAAAAGGTCAGACTTCTCAGGAATATCAACCAAACATGGCATATAATGTTGAAATAAAATTAGGCACCATTTTTCCTAGTAAGGCTGAACTAGTCAACCCAGTAGGAGGAAAATTATCCCCAAAGCAGTGAAAAGAGTTAGAGACAGCCCAACTCCCACTGTTAACCATGACTTCTTATATGCGCTCTCCCTTCCCTGCATTGAAATAATGATATTTTATTCTGTAGATTTGTCCTGCCATTTCCTCAGCTATATCCAGACTCTCAAATATTGTCCAGAGAATTATAATATTTTCTCTTCTGCCTCTCAACCTTTTTTATTAGTTTGTTTTAGCTAAAAATTTCAGTAGCTGTGAAGTAACCTTTCAAAGTCAGAGATGTCAAGCATTATGGTATTTCTCTTTTGAATTCCTTCAAAGAAATTCATGCTTTATAAAAATCTGTATCTTTTGAAATAATATAAAAAATCTGAACACATGTGAAGGTTTAGTTTTCTAGAATCACATGAAAGAAATGATATAATCAAGCAAAACAATTCAATTATACATAATCTCTCTCACTTAAAGCATTACTTTCCCAGCTTCATGCACTATTGTTTCCACTGTTAAAACTTACTTTCTCATCCTACCAGAGTGCAGCAATACCTAAACACACAGAAGTCTCTGTGTTTCCCACATATTAGATGAAGTACTCTTTCCTTCAATGTCACTCAGTTAAATTGAAACTGTTCTTTAAGCTTCAGCTGAATTGCTAGATCCATAATAAAGAATTCCCTGGTCTCTAAAGTCAGGGCTTGTCACTACTTTGAACTGCAAGAACAACAGATTAAATTTTATTGTATGATTTAACATTTTGTAATAATAATATATTCTTTGACCATTGAATAATGTTGATGTCTAATTTTTTGGCCTTCAGAAATATTATAGATCCTGGCAAGTAGATGTGGAATAAATGCTGTTAACGAGTAGCAAACTAAATAGGTAAATGAATTAATAAAACCAAAATGAAGTAAATACTAAGTGAGTCAAGTCACTTGGAATTTGAAGAACAAGGCCTATACATTTCTTTTTAAAGAATCTAGGGTAAGAATTTCAGAAAACTGGTAGCTGAGGCACATATGACAGTGAGTGACTCACAAAGGAATGACTCATAATGACAAGTGACTCACAATAGCAACACAAACTCCAGAGAAGAAAATATAACTCATAGAAGAGGAAGAATGTGACCAGGATGAATGATTAAAGGAGATGTAGATCCCTTTGTGGTGGTGTCCAAGCCAGGCTGAAAACACCCATGAGAATAGAGCTGAGATTGCTTAGTCATTGGTTTGCAACTAGTGCCCAGCAATGAAACCAATATGTGATGTGGCTCTGTATTTTGAAATTGGTTTGTAATTTTTGATCTTCTTCCATTGAGTAAACAAACAAACCATTCCATACTAATTGTTAACAGCAAAGAGGAAGTATGTTTGTGAAATTAAATAATTTCTAGTTAATTATTTGCAACTAAAAGAATTTCTAGATTACTTTGTCCCTTATTTTCCTTGGTTTGATTTGTACAAATGTTCATGTATAACTTTTTGAGCATATGAATATTTACTTACATGTATGCAAACAAATAAACTTCTGTAATTTCAAGTGTTTTGGTAATTTTTTTTACTAATATTCAGTTACATATAGATCTGCGTTCCAAAATCTAAAATTTGAATTGTAAGCACAGTATGTATTGTTTATAATTCAAATTTTGATTAAATTCATTTCTTTATGCAAAACAAGTAAAAATCCCATCTATTTAAAATATTTAAGTACTAATGTTTTGTGATCATTTTAAGCCAGCTTTTAAATTATATTTTATAACACACCTCAGAAAGTTTTAGAGTATAGAATAATACACCCTCATATTGATTCAGTGATGTGATTAGTTTTCCATTTTGTTTGTTACCTTTTCAGATGTAGCACTAATACTTCTGTTATCTATAGGCTATAAGCACTCAATGAATACATGTGACATAGCACCATAACACAACAATATCAGAGATTCTTTCATATTTGTATTTACTAAGCTTGAGAAACATAATGCTCATCTGAATCAATATGACTTCTCAAATCTCTTAGCACCCATTGGATTTGAGATCAAAGAAATCATGGATGGCTTCATGAAAGCAGTTCTAGAGGTAGATGGAGTTGGAGGCCATGCAGACATTTGCATAGATTCTGAAAGGCTTATTTTGTCTTTGAATCTATCTTTACTGTATCTATCTTTTTTTTTGACCACATGAATCTTTAAATTGCTAAGTGATATGGTTAAGATTAAAGCCTTGTCTTTGATAGCTGGATCCAGCCCATTCCTTAGCATTTCTATGAGAGTCTAGCCTCATGGCAGAGGTACTGGACGGAGTCATGTTTATTGCCACAACTCTATGGCATTTCAAGGTGTCTGGCACCACCAAAATGTATGCAGTCCGCTTTTTCATCAACACCATTTAAGTGTTTTGTGGCAATACCTCTAAAAAGAGCTGCAAGATTTTGCAGCTAAAGCTGAGTCAGGAAGGCTCTCTTAAATGAGAGCATTTGCCTCTAGTAAGCACAGCCACCTGAGAAAGTGCTGCTTTCAAGAAGCCATGCCTAACTCTATTCTTTTCTATCTAGAATAACTTCCCAAGCTCTCTCAGGCTTTTAAGTGTATTTGGTCAGCCCCACATTGGCGCACCATTCTGTGCTGTGGGAGCTCTTTCTACTCCTTTACCCAATAGTCTTTAAGATACCAGCTTACTTGGGCATGGTCTCTTATACTGTAGGAGGAGGTGGGCTGCTTGTTCTTCCCAGCCACCTGGATAGCTTATACCCAAAATAATCACACAGAAACTGTATTAATTAAATCACTGCTTGACCCATGAGCTCTAACTTCTTATTGGTTAACTCTTACATCGTAATTTAACCCATTTGTATTAATCTGTGTATCGCCACGAGGTCGTGGCCTACCAGCAAAGTTCCAACACATCTATCACTGGCAGTGGATCCATGAAATCTCTCTCTCTCCACCTTCCTTTTCCCAGCATTCAGTTCTAACTTCTCCACCTACCTAAGTTCTGCCCTATCAACAGGGCTAGGCAGTTTCTTTATTCATTAACCAAGAAAAGCAACACACAGACAGAAAGGACCTCCCACACCATTATACTATTAACACAGCTGGAAAGCTTGTACTCACTCTTTTGCTTCTGGCTCTCACTTCTGGCTGCTAGACTCTGTTCCTGTTTCCAGTTTGTGCAGAGGACTGTGACCTAGAACAGTGATTTGTAAGTCTCCCTTAAATAAATAACTCTTTATTATACATAATTCTGAAATAGTGTGGAATTATTTGTATCTTCTACCATCATACTAAAGAATAGAAGAAGCTCTGCTCTTGAGTAGATATCAGAAGGCAATCCTGGTCCTTTTTCTGAGGGCTTAGCTTTCAGAACATCTATCTACTGCCAATGAAGGGAGGCCCCTTTACTACATGAATATTCAACCCATTGTGCTTTCTTAGTGATGAGCTTGAATTTGTTTTTAAAACACAATTTAACTACATAAGAAGCTCAAGGGACTAATGACAAATTTCAGTAACAAAATTTTCTGTCAATGCTACCAGTTACAGCTAAGAAATCTGAAATGAAGTTGTGGAGTTTTCAGTACAAAACTATACATTATTGTCGCACCTTGAGAAGGGAAATACCCAATAACAGTGTTTGGACCAGGCTTTTTCTTGAGTGCTCATACCCATTGAATTAGTGCTTCTGGGTCAATTTTGCTTCAGAGAAAATAGTTTGAATCAAATTGCCCACTCATCTGTTTATGTACTTACAAGTTTGTTGAATCAGCCTTTTGTTTGCTATTGCCAATGCAGCAGAGGCCAAGCAGATAGCAACAGAGAATGTATTTCACTGAAGCTAGAAATATTATGTATCTGACATTTTACAGAAAAGAC
The DNA here is from genome assembly GCF_014885135.2 of Alexandromys fortis. Lineage (NCBI taxonomy): Eukaryota > Metazoa > Chordata > Mammalia > Rodentia > Cricetidae > Alexandromys > Alexandromys fortis. The sequence goes on from NW_026068008.1 coordinate 2,182,950, forward strand.
TATAGAACCTTGGTTAAAATTCTTCAACTCATTCGAGAAGGGCTCCTGAAATTTTAGATAAGAATAAAATGGTTCCATTAAATATGTGGTTCTTTATAAAATAAAAATAAAGATGATTTACTTTATTTTTATATTAATGTGAGTATACTTGTATAAGATTTTGTGCACCTCATGTGTAGAAGAGCTGGGGAGGATATAAGAGGACATCATATAACCTGAATCTAGAGTTATAGTCACCATATGCATGCTAGGAACTGATTCCAGGTTCTTTACAAGAGTAGTCAGTGCTCTTAACCTCTGAGCTGTATCTCTCATCCTTAATTCAATATTCTGGAAAAATGAAACATTGAAGTAATTGTGAAGGACAATATACATTGTTTCTATTTTAGTTCCTTTAAGTTTGATTTTAGTGGTTTATATCTTAGTGTTGGTAAATAAAAAATCATGCAAGTGATAGTTATGCACATGCATCTCAGGGTGCATTTCCATGTTTTTATGTGTTTTCTTTTAACTTTCATTGATTTGGCTTTTATTTGTTTTGGTGTCTTGGCACTAATATGTATTGGCTAGAATAAAGTTTTGGGCAATAAGTTAAAAACACTTTCCAGATGGTGGTGTAGCAAGGAGCAATGACACTGTTTCTTTAGTTTTCTTCTGTATTTTTCCTTTAATATACTTTTTCAGAGTAATTTTATGTTCAGAGAAAAGATCAGTGCAAAGTACAGAAAGTTTCCACAGATCTCTAGTACTCCAGACAAAAATGGTCCTCCACAAGCTACAGTCCTCACGAATTTCAGTGGTACAATCATTACTGTCAATGGAATAAAACCTGCATGCTGTCATTATTTTGAGAGGTGGACAGAGACTGGGGCTCACCACTAGGCAGGCTGACTGGCCACCAGGTCAAGGGATCTGCTTGTCTCCACCTCTATATCACTAGCATTACTCGCCCATTTCTCCATGAATTTTTAAGGCATGTTCTCTGAATATCAAACTCAGATCCAAGGTATGTGTCCAGAATCAAACTCAAGTTAGAGGCTATGTTGCCACAGGTGACAACAAGTGTTCAGATGTCAACCCACCAGAGGAGTGATTCTCTGATGGAGGAGAATTCCATTCAGCCAGGGCCTATGGGACAACTGGCTCTAGAAACTGTTGCTCCTGTCTGTAATTTCACATTTGCTAAAGCAGTTATGGTGTTTCTCAATACTGTATTGTAGAGTATAATTTCATGTGATATGTGTGTGTAATCTCATGTTTGCATCTCAGTCTTATGGGGACATATATCTGTGGATGATCAGGAAGATGACTTCTTGTTTATCTTTATAAGTTTTATATATAGAATATATGCTGGAATAGGCTTTATAGCTAGATCTATTCTCCTACAAGCACTGTAAGACACTTAAAAGCCTGCTTTGTTCCATTTAGTCAAATTATCCACAATTAGATCATTTTTACCTCTGAGCAAGTTCAAACTAGACAGAATGTTTCTGTAAATGGGTCGTAAGTTAAAAACTTTACAGACATGCACATGGTCAAGGTTGCAGATGTTTAATCAAGGTTATTAACACAAAGAAACCTAAAAGCATGCCAATTTTTCACATTCCAAGTTTGTCTGATAAAGACCTGCATCTTGTAACTTGTCTCACCAGAAATCTAGGAACCTTGCATTGCCATGGTAAGGGACTCTGTTGTTATCATTTACCCATGGGATGTGCCATGACCAATAAGATGTAACTCTTGTAACTTTTTTTCTTATTGTCTCAAGCTTCCAGTAAAAAATTTATTTAAGCTAAGTGAACAAAAAGCAAAAAAAAAAAAAAAATTGAAACAGAGAAATGAAACAAAGGAGAACCAGAAAAAATAAGAACTTAGAAGAAAATTAGAGGACATAAAAATAGACCTTTGGAGATCAGAAGAAAACCTTAAGTGTCAGTTTTTCTTGCTGAAAACACTATCCCTTCCTTGTTCACTCCTGGGTACACAGACTGATTAGCTATGGCCATGTAGGGATTCCTTAGTGTCCACTTCTCATCTTTCTGTATGGACACTGAGTGTTAGTGTGTTGAATGTCTGGCATAATGTGGACTCTGGGTATGCAAATTAAGGTCCTCCTACTCATATGGCAAAGGATTTGCCCACTTGGCCACTCCCATAGCCCTTATTATCCTTTAATGCCCTGAAATGGTTCTCCTCTTTATTTATAACACTAGTAATTTGCCACCCATGCTTTCAGATAGTCAGTCTAAGAATTTAACAATTTGTTATCTTTCCAAATAATCAAACTTTTGCTTTGTTGCTTTTCATTTTGATTTTCTATGCTCAACTTCATTGATTTCTGTCTAATTTTATTATATATTTTACTCATCTATTTTGGATAAAATTTATTATTGTTTGTTTAGTATTTAAAGTATAATATTACATTATATTAAAGTATAATTCTAAGCATTTAATTTTTATTTAGTTCAGATATCTAATTTTTCCTGAAGTTTATTTGTGTGTATATGTGTGTAAATGTGATATATAGAAATGTAACATGAGGGCCAGCTTGTTGGGGTTTTTGTCCTGCCCACAGTCATTATGTCCCAAAGAATCACATAGAAGGTCTACATAAGATTATAAAACTGATTGCCCCATTAGCTCAGGCTTTGTATTAGCTCTTTTTCCATCTTTTTTTTCACTGATGTCATTTTTTTTAATTTATTTATTTATTTATTAAATATTTCTGTCTCTTCCCCACCTCCGCCTCCCCTTTTCCTCCCCCTCCCCCA
>NW_026068008.1:2186340-2192365 GCF_014885135.2 Alexandromys fortis
GGGCATCTAGGTTGTTTCCAGGTTCTGGCTATTACAAACAATGCTGCTATGAACATAGTAGAGCATATATTTTTGTTGCATGATAAGGCCTCTCTTGGGTATATTCCCAAGAGTGGTATTGCTGGGTCCATGGGTAGGTTGATCCCAAATTTTCTGAGAAACCGCCACACTGCTTTCCAGAGTGGTCTCAAAAGGAAGATACACCCACATTGAAGTAATAATGTTTTTTTTTTTTTTTTCTGTGCCTAAGGGAAGGAATGTAGAACATGAAAATGAAATGGAAAATAGCATTCCTCAGTCCCAGATCACTGGGTTTCCTTTGAGTGAGTGACAGGTGTGAGGGACTGGTCAATAACACATTAGCAAAGGATTACGTTTAGAGAGATTTTTCATTAATTATTGGTATTAATAATAGAAATGCAAGTGTCATTTCATTACATATCCTATTTATTTTGGAAAAGTAAATTTGTCAGTTATGCTTGTAAATGGCATAATTAACCACTGTGCATAAATTAATGCCCAGAATGAGTCAGTCGCATAGCACAATGCTCTGTTCCCTATCTAGACACGAACAGTTCTTCTGTGCACTAAAGAAAGTCCCACTTGTCACTCCAGAATCCACCTTCAAACTCTGATTGAATCCTAATTTCCTCCAGCAACCATTTGAGAACATCATTTATATTTTTCTCAAATTTAATTTACTTAATTTACTGGATGATATTGCCTGTTGAATATAAAAAAGATCTCTCAATTTTATTAAACATATGAAAAAATGTGTTTTATGGTACAGTTATCATGATAGCTATCCAAGCTTCATTTTATTTAATTATGAAAAGATTTGGGAAAGGGTTCTGGCTCTTTGTACTTTTGTTGCTTACAGACATCTTTGCTTAGATGGTTTCTTGGTACCTGGGTTTCAAAGCTCTCAAGAATATAAGGAACCGTAGAACCCTAACCAATAGTGAGGAAATGTCAACTGTCTTACCTTGTTTGGAGGAGGTAAATTTAACATTATCTCCTGTGGTGGTTTAAATGTGGTTGTCCCAATAGGTTCCTATGTTTGAATGCTTGGTCCACAGTTGGTGGAACTATTTGGGAAAGATTAGCAGATGTGGCCTTGTGGAGCCTGAGTGTCACTGGGCATGGGCTTTAAAGTTTCACAAGATTTATGCAACTCCCAATTATCTCTCTGTGCTTTCTGTTTGTGGATCAAGATATATGCTCTAGCACCATGCCTACTTGCCTGCCTGCCTACTGTCATGCTCCTCACCCCGATGGTCATGAGCTTTAACCCTCTGGAGATTTAAGCCAAAAATAAATTCTTTCTTTTATAAGTTGCCTTGTTCATGGTTTCTTATTATAGCAATAAATGACTAAAGTATCTATTAAACTTTTAGCAGATGTCCAGAACCATGGGGTCAGTAATAGTGGTTCCAAGAACCATCTTGTTCATGCAAGTGTACCAGTAAATCCACATATGCAAAAAGAGGTTTCATTTAAGATTTGTGTGCTGCAAAAGATGTTGAGAAGCCTCAAAATTTTGTTTTAAGATAATAGCAAAGCAAATTATTTGAGCATAATATTAATGCTTATTAATTATAAATATTTTCATGAATGTATAGTCTTATATATCTAAAATATTAGTATGCAGAATATATTAGTATACAGGAAATATTAGTATACAGAAACATATATATATGTATATGTATATATATATATCAAAGAAAACATGTTCATAATTTGTGCTAATACTTGTGGATTAGAACCAAAAGGTAGATGACAATATAACAAATTATGTAAACAAATAGCAATATTTAAATTGTCATTAGAGAGTATTTTTCAGTGTATATGTATCAGCTTTTAAAGAAACTATTATATTTAATCACATCTAAGATTATTTATTCTCATTCCTATCATACTATATCTATAAAGGCTTTCAATGAACCATCCCTTGTTTATCCCACTGCATTATTAGGCTCTTGTGATTCATAAGTAGATCATAAGTTACTTTAATTAAAATAAATTATTAAACATTTACATAAATTAACAATAAATTTTAAATTAAATTATTCCAAGTAACTCTCACATTAACTATAAATCTAAATAACCGAATAATACCTAATCTCATAATTTATAATTAAAGTCAATGCAATATTTTATTTTTAGTATATAAAATGTAGCAATTGCTACTTGTGTGTATATATATGTTTATATGTAGTCACCATTTATAAACTCTGGTGGATATTCAAATTGTCATAATTTTCTGGAGACCATCTGGTGAGATTTTACATGTCTTCAGTCTAACCATTTGCAGTTCAAGTTGAAACTGCACACAAAAACTTATTTATAAAAATTCTAATTATATTTTATTGGAAAAAATGATTGATTAAATTATACTCTTAGAATTAAAAGTAGGATGAAGAAAAAAATTAAGAAGCATTTGATGTGTTAGATAAAATGTGTTTGTATGATGAAATGGCTACAGAAAATCAGGGAATAAATTTGTCTACATTTACATTCGGAATACCATTTCAAATTTGAGAAATTCATACATTAATGTAATATATATCATATATGTTTATGTCTGTAGATATGTATATAATGCATGCATAATATTATACACAGAGATCCTAGTAAGCAAATATAATGTTTATACTGTTTGTTCAAATTACAAGAATGATAGAATAAAATCAAGTTTTCAGGGTGATTGGATTGGACTAATTTGTTTCTTATGGTTATCTATCTAACGTAGACATTGAGACTTTACATAATTCATAACCATACTACCTTTATAATTTACTATTGTAACTCTGACCTTACCTTTAGCATTTCCTAGCATTATATCTGCTCATATTGGATTCCATACATTTCTCTATTGTTTTGCTCAATTTCAAGATTTTCTTTCCCCCTTGCTTCTGGTTATAGCCTCACAGCTTTATTCTTTCACTGCTGTGGAGATGCAGAGATCAAGGTCAATCACTTGATCATCTCTGACAAGCTTGGCTCATTTTTTGCCTCTTTCTGTCCTTGTGAACTCTGCTGGATTGTTGTAGTACTTAGGCCAATTCTGCTCTCCTCATCTTTCTTGCACTTGTACCCCAGCCTTGACTGATAAACCTGAGGCCTGTTATTACTAGATCTCAATGTTGACCTGCCTTTGTATTTCAAGTACATATCTGTAGCACACTAAAAAGAAAATTTTATTTCAATGTCATGATTTAAAGCAGAAAAAAATCATCTGAAGAAAAAAATAACTTTAAATATTTATTTATTTATTTTGAATACAATATTCTGTCTGTATGTCTGCCTGCAGGACAGAAGAGGGCATCAGATCTCATTTCAGATGGTTGTGAGCCACCAAGTGGTTGCTGGGAATTGAACTCAGGACCTTTGAAAGAGCAGGCAATACTTTTAGCCGCTGAGCCATCTCGCTAGCCCAAATAACTTTAATAGCCTAAAGTTTGAAAATAATACCTTCTTTCTCTCCACACTTTATTCCCGAGTAACTTTCTATCCTCCTCAGGAGGAGGACATGAGGTGTCAGTGGAAACCTTTCCAGTAGTCCACAAGCCTTGTAGTAAAATATAAAATAATAGAAATTGGTTAATTTAAGATGTAGGCACAAGCTAGAAATATGCTTAAGCTATTGGCCAAACAGTATTGCAAATAATATAGTTTCTGTATAATTATTTCAGGGCTGAGTAGCTGGGAACAAATGAGCGGCCTTCTGGCAGCAAATTGGCATACCACCTAGCTGATTATATTCACATAAAACCTGAGGAAGCTTGGAAAGGAATTCTAGACACACATACACAAAATGAGGTTTGGGCATATTTCTCTTTTTTTCAGATGGGCTCTGTCTCCTGGCAGCAAGAAGGAGCACCACAGCTCCTTTAAGAGAGGTCTTTGTGATTCAGTGGTAGCAGAAAAAGGAAAAGAAAAAGAAACAAAAATTAGTGGTTTCAAAAAGACAGCTTCCTAGTTTGTGTTGCCAGCATGAACTCTGGCTGTTTTAGGAGACAACGCATTTACATGGGGTTTGTGAGCTGAGGGCTACAACTATCTTAGTGGCAACACAGATCTACTGCTACCTGACTGTGGATCTGGGGTGGAGAGAATGGCTCTCAGAGGCAGTGAACATGCCTCCACCATATTGGACTAGGCAAAACCAACAGGCACAGTTGGTTCTAGCCAAGCCCACTTAGCATTTAAAAAGATGCTTCAGGTCAGAAAATAATTACAGATACACAACACAGATTTAGACAAAAAAAGACCTATAAGTGGGTCACAGTGTTGCATAAATGTATGTAGGCTTGGGGGAGAAAAGCAAAAGAATATAGACAGTTATAAAAAGAAGTAAATCGTTTTTAAAAAGGCAAACTCTCCAAAGAGATGAAGTAAACTTGTAGAAAAAAATAATAGGAATAAAGAAAAATAAGCCACGCAAAGATGGAATGTTCAGAGAGTCTGAATTATACCATGTTGGTTCTTATCAAGATGTTTTATCACAGCAACAGAAATGAAACTAGAAATTGTTTGAAAACCTATGAATAAGATAATACAATGTCTTCTTATACTGTTAGAGTGATCTGTACATGGAATTCATTAAATAGGCTTATTGTATAAGGAAAAACAATGCCAACATCCTATGATCTACAGTTAATTGAAATTGATATTTTCATTGTGTCCTTTCAGTTTCTCTAAATATTTATGAATATACACATGTGTTTATAAATGTATTATGTTTGTTTCATTTATTACCAAGAAGTTTTTATCCACCTGTCTTTTCTTTTTATTAAATGTGAGAATGAAAAGATTGATCCATTTTGTAACTGTATAGATTTCTTCTTTTTTTTAATGTTTGGCTTCATTCATGCAGAAATATTTCTCAAAATAGATGTCTCAACTTTTCTTAACTATTTAGTATAGTTCAGTTAAGTAGCATTTATTTCTATTGAATTTTCATAATATGCTTTTAATTCAATGTAGAAAATCATTGATTCTAAGTAATGTTATATCTATTTCTAGATCCCTTATTTATTTTAGAAAATGAAGCAGAGCAAATAGTGTCTATTCAGGTTTGCTGCTAATTCGAAAGTTTGTATGTGAGTTTTTCTTAGTTCTCATGGCATCGGTATCACTGAGGATAATACTAGGTCTTATGAGACTATAATTCTAAAGGATCCAATCTTTGTTATAAAGCAGTGAAACATGATCCACACCTTATGTTAGCTTGACTCTGGAGCTTCATGTCACAGTGTCTCCACTCATTCTGCTTTCTTCACAACATATGATCTAAAGAGTCATGAAAATGCCATTCTCAACAAAGCATGAAATTCTAGTATAGCATGCGCTACAGTGAATATTATCCTGTTTGTTTTCATTAATCTCCTCTAGCACGAGATATATGAATATTCCACAAAGAGAGTGCTGGATTTATAATATTTGCTCTATTTACACATTATGATATTTAGTTGCCTTATTACTACAACAGAGCACCTGACGAAATACTCTAAAAGAAGGAAGACTTATTCTGGCTTACACTTGAAGGGGGTGAAGTCCATGACGGAAAGTGTGGTGGTGACACAAGCAGGAAGTGACTGATCACATCTCATCCATCGTCCAGAAGCCAGCAAGCAAAGTCTGTGCTCAGCTTTCTCCTTCTTATACAGTCACAGACTGGCACCTGAGCCCATGGAATGAATCCCACACCCACATTTAGGATGAATCTCCCACCTCTGTTTATTTGTGTACTGTCTCACAAACATGCCCAGTGGTCCTGACATCCTTGCTCATGTTCTTTCTCCCTCTGCTCCTCATTGGGACCTTGGGAGCTCAGTCCAATGCTCCAGTGTGGGTCTCTGTCTCTATCTCCATCCATCACCAGATGAAGGTTCTATGGTGATATGAAAGATATTCGTCAGTATTGCTATAGGATAGGGTCATTTCAGGTTCCCTATCCTCAGCTTCCCAAGGGACTAACTGGGGACATCGCCTTGGGCTCCTGGGAGCCACTCTAGGTTCA
>NW_026068008.1:2192597-2244658 GCF_014885135.2 Alexandromys fortis
GATGGAGATAGAGACAGAGACCCACACTGGAGCACTGGACTGAGCTCCCAAGGTCCCAATGAGAAGCAGATGGAGGGAGAACACGAGCAAGGATGTCAGGACCACGGGGGGTGCACCCACCCACTGAGACAGTGGGGCTGATCTATTGGGAGCTCACCAAAGCCAGCTGGACTGTGACGGGAACAGCATGGGATAAAACCGGACTCTCTGATCATGGCGAACAATGAGGACTGATGAGAAGCCAAGGTCAATGGCAAGGGGTTTTGATCCTACTTCATGTTCTGGCTTGGTGGGAGCCTAGCCAGTTTGGATGTTCACCTTCCTAGACATGGACGGAGGGGGGAGGACCTTGGACTTTCCACAGGGCAGGGAACCCTGACTGCTCTTTGGATTGGAGAGGGAGGGGGAGAAGAGTGGGGGGAGGGGGAGAAGAGTGAGGGGAGGGGGAGAAGAGTGGGGGGAGGGGGAGGGAAATAGGAGGCTGGGAGGAGGCGGAAACTTTTTTTTTTCCTATTCTCAATTAAAAAAAAAATGCCCAGTGATTGGTTCCCATTGTGATTCTAAATTCCATCAAACTGACAAATAATCATCATACATATTTTCAATTTTAAATGCTTATTTAAATATTTTCTTAGGTTTATGAGTTTATAAAAACCGTTCTGAAAAATATTCATATCTAGTATTTTTTCCTCCATCTCCCCTCCCCAATACAATAGTCTGTTTCTAAAGAGGCAGATGTCTCAATCACGTGTCAGCTCAGTCATCACTGACACTGGAAGCCAATGAGAACAACAAAATTCTTTAGAGACATGTGAGCTATCATAAAAATAAACAGAACCAAATGTCATTCTTTAAAAATTTCTTAACAAAGGCTTTCTATAATTTAATATGAAAAATAGCAAGATTAAAAATAATAACTAAAACTAAATAAAAATTATGTCAGATAGAAACTATAATCAATTGGAAATATTTTTAATAAGTATGTTAGTTAGGGGTTCTATTTCTTTGAAGAGACACCATGACAATGGCAACTTTTCTTTTTATTAAAAATAGCTCATTTTTCATTTTCCATAGCAACTCCAGTTCCCCAACTCTCCCCTTCTCCTACCCTGAATCTCCCCATTCTCAACCCCCATGCATTCCTCAGAGAGGTAAGACCTTCCTTGGGGAGTCAGCAAGGTCTAGCATGCCAACTTGAGTCAAGACCAAGTCCTCACTCCTCCGTCCTTTATCAAGGCTGAGTAAGTTATTCCACCGTAAGAAATGGGCTCCAGAAAACTAGTTTATGCACCTAGGATAGGTCCTGGTGCCACTGCCAGGGGCCTCTCCAACAGATCAAGCCACATATCTGTCACCCACATTCAAAAAGTCTAGTTTGCCTGTCAGGCCAAAGTCTGTGAGCTTCCACTAGCTCAGGTCAGCTGTCCCCCATTATGTTCTTGACCCATCCCTTGTTCATATGATTCCCTGCTCTCTTTCTTCAACTGAGCTCTAGGAGCTCAGTTTAGTGCTTGACAGTGGGTCACTATGGCAACTCTTGTTCAGGAAAACATTTAATACGGCTGGTTTACAGGTTTAGCATTTAGTCCATTATTGTCATGGGGGAAGCCTGATGGCATGTAGGCAGGAATGATACTGAAGAAGTAGCTAAGATCTGGATTGGCAGGCAGTAGGAGGAAAGAGTGACAACAGGCCTCACGCGAGCTTCTGGAACTTCAAAGCTCATACCCTGTGACATACTTCTTCCAACAGGCCATGTTTCTAATAATTCTACTCCCTACGAATCTATGGGGGCAATTTTTATTCAAACCACCACATTCCACTTCCTGACCCCCATAGGCTTGTTGTTATATCATAATGCAAAAGGCATTTAGTCCAACTTAAAAAATCCCCTTAGTCTATAATAGTCTCAAGCCTATTTAAAAGTTAAAAGTCTATAGTCCCTTCTGAGGCTCATGGAAATCTCTTCACTGCAACCCCTTGTAAAATCAAATTTAAAAGCAGATCACATATTTCCAACATAAAATGGCACAGGTTTGATAGTACGATTCCAAAATGTAGGGAAGGGAGCAAAACAAGACCAAAGCACAGCAGGGCAAATTCCAAACTCTGCGTCTCCATGTCTGCTGTAAAAGCATCTTTATATCTCCCATTCTTTTCATCTTTGTTGACTGCAACACACTTCTTTCCCTTGACTGTTTCCATGCCCTGTTAGCAACTCTACTAGGCAGGTATTCCAAAGCTCTGGCATCTTCAACATCATGGGGTCTCTAACAATCCAAGCTTTACCCTCACAACTTGACACAATGAGCAATCTGGACTTCCATTCAGGGACACCCCCTAATATATGCTTGGCCCCAGCAGCTTTCCTTAGCAATGGAGGGAGATTTTACAACCCCTTTCTTCTATCCTTGACTTTAGAGCCAGAAACATGTGACCAAAGCTGCCATGGTCTCCTACTTGCTGGGACTGGAACATGGTGTCATTAATCAAATACATTTTTATCATCTTTCTGTTATTATTTTTCCTCACTGTCTAAGCTTGACTGTCCTAGAATTTGATATGTAGGAAATTCCCTCTGCCAATGCAATTAATCCCAAACTCTTCAATTTAGCCTTAGCAGATATTTCTGAAAGAGCAAAAGGGCATCCATGTTCTTATCCAAAATATCACAAGAATAGTCTCAAGGTTACAAATAGTCTTCTCCTCTGAAACCTCTTGAGCTGCCCCCACACACATTTGAAACCACCCTCAGCATAACTCTCTTCCATGTTCCTATTAGTATGGCCTCTTAATCCCCACTTAAAGCATTTGATTTCTTTTCTAACCAATAGTCCCAAAGTCCACATTCCTTAAGACACAAGCATGGTCATGTCTGTAACAGGAATCCCCCAGTCAATAGTGGCAACTTCTGTCTTAGTTAAGGTTTTATTATTGTCAATAGATATCATGACCGTGACAAATTCTTATAAAGGAAATATTTAATTGGGGATGGCTTACAGGTTCAGAGGTGTAGTCTGTTATTATCATGGCAGGAATCATGGCAGCATAGAGGCAGACATGATGCTAGAAAAGTAGCTGAGAGAGTTCTCCATCTAGATTGGCAGGCATCAGGAAGAGAGAGTGATGATGAGCCTGACTTAAGCTTCTGAAATTTCAGTACAGACTCCCTATGACATTCTTCCTCCAACAGGCACACATCTGCTCCATAAAAGCTGCACTTCCAATTATGCCACACCCTATGAGTCTATGGGGGTCATTTTTACTCAAACCACCACAATATGAAATTAAAACTTGCAATTTTTCACAGTCCTTGATGGTGAAATTTGTTAGATGAATTAAATTAACCACTAAGAATATAGCAAAAATCTTTGCAAGTGATTATGTTAAAGCTGAAATTTAGCATGAGACCTTTAAGTTCTTAACTTTTAGCCTTGGGGAAAGCATCTTCAAAGTGTCAAGGAATAACCTGAGTATTATGCCCTATAATGTTATTATTTTTCCTTTGTATACATACACATAAGAAAGTTAAGCTTAGATATTAGGCACAGGAGGTAACAAACAACAATAACTGTACTGTAATAACCAAATAACTTAACAACATCAACATTTGGTTTTCTCATTCTACATTAGCCACTCTTGCCCTTTCAGTTAAAGGATTTTATTACCTCTCTTTGGTATTGGCTGAGCCTGCTTGTTAATTCCAGCCACCCAGATCCAAAATAATCACACAGACTGTATTAATTAAAACACTGCCCAGCCAATCACTTAAGCATATTGATAGCTAGCTCTTATTTTTTAAGTTAACCCATTTCTATTATTTTATATTTTACCATGAGGTTTGTGGTTTATTGGTAATGTTCCCAGACATCTGTCTCCTCCTGAAGCTACATGGCTTCTCACTGACTCCACCTACTTTCTCCTCTATTTCTGCTTAAAATTCCTGCCTTACTCTATTTTGCCCTGTGATAGGCTCAAGGCAGCTAATTATTAACCAATGGTGCACAGAATGGAATCCCACATTACCTTCCCTTTTCTGTTTAAATAAAAAGGAATGTTTTAACTTTAACATAGTAAAATTACATATAACAAAACAGGTAACAAGCAAGAATTACAGTTAAAATAGTTATATATATTTATCTTTTATAATAACTAAAGAAACTATGCCTATAACTGCCTATTCTTCAACTCCATCAATGACTCCAGAAGCATATAATATTACTCAAGTAAACAGGAAGTGCATTGTAAGCAACTTCAACAACTCTAGAATTGACAGAGATATCTCACTGCCTTGACAGTTCCTTTGTAACATTGGGGCACCCATTATCAGCCTATAAGTCCATAGTATCTGGCAGACTTTTCCATGAAGCAGGAAATTTCAAAGACAGTTCCGCCTATATTGGCAGTTAGTCAGTCACTTTCATCTGTGTCCTGCAGAATGCCTGGCAGACTCTTTCGTGAAGCAGGAACCCCAAAGGACTGAATTTTTAAGCAAGTTAAGCAGTCATTTTTCTGTGGATCCTGCATGCCCCGTTTATACGCCATAACATCAAGCAGTCCACCTTACTCTATTCTGCCCTGTGATAGGCCCAAGGTAGTTTCATTATTAACCAACAGTGCACAGAGAGGAATCCCACATCACTTTGGTATATTAAAATGGTTAGAATCTTTCCCCCTGTGCTTTGGGGACAAAATTAAGTAAATAGGGCTACTCAAATGTAAGGGCTATTGGAGCATGTAACATGATCAGTTGGCTACTGATGACTCCTAAGTGTCATAGGAGGGTAGGCAGTTTGGACAGAAAATGACTCGGGTCCAAGATAGGACAGAATGAACTGAAGTGAGATTACATCACACTACTTGCTTGGAGAATTGTAATGTAGAACTTACCAAATTACTTCTGGTATTTCTCTTTTAAAATTCTCCAAAAGTTTGACTTCAGGTGAATGAAACCATAAGTAGGTGGGGGTAGGTACTATAGAATAATTATTCATTCATTTAGTTTGATTTATGAAATTATTTACTCAAAAATAACCCTTCTTGATACAATTTTTAAGCTTACTGCATATTTGTATCTATAACTAAAAACCACTCAATTCAAACGATTATGAAATATTACTGACATTATATTTGACAATGCAACTCTGAGTCTGACCTCTTAGATCTGAGAACCTCTCTAGCCCTACTACTATGATTTTTGTTTCACATAAAGCTTTGGGTAATTATAACAAATATAGAGATAATATGTGAATCATAACTGTGCTAAGCTCATTTTCAAAAAGGGACACACGTGAGAAAGGACTCCTCAAATGTTCCTTTGATACTTCTGCTGAGGACCAGGGACAGCTAGTAGCATAATCTCCTTTTTTACATTGAAAAAAAAAACAATGAATAATATTATGTTTAATCATCCCAAATTATCCATATATTAATATTTTGACTTATTAGAATTTTAATTATTATTAATTTTACAAAGAAAACTTATCTTTTTAAGTTTAGATAGCTACTTGGATACTTTTTTTTTTGTTTTTTTTTTTATTTTTTGGTTTTTTCAAGACAGGGTTTCTCTGTGGCTTTGGAGCCTGTCCTGGAACTAGCTCTGTAGACCAGGCTGGTCTCAAACTCACAGAGATCTGCCTGCCTCTGCCTCCCGAGTGCTGGGATTAAAGGCGTGCGCCACCATCGCCCGGGTTAAATACTTTTTTTATAATTCTGTTGAGCTTGGTAACTGCATAGGAGCTCATCCAGACTTAAGGTAAAAACATTTCTATCATCAGTCCCCTGTAATTCTTTGCCCTCTTCCTTTGCAGACACTGCTTCCTTAGCCCCAATCCTGAACATCTGATGCCTTCTCTATGTTTTGACGATTCAGTTTTTTTATGAAGCCAAATTAATAAAATCACCATGTACCTCATAAAGTCTGGCTCTTTTCTCATAGTCAAATACATTCCAGATATTAATCCCATAGTATGTGTCTACGGCTTATTCATGTTTGTTAACTATCATTTCATTGTAAACCAGTAGAAGAGGTCTTCACCCATTCACTATCTGGAGAATTTAAACCAGAGATCATGACTAAATTGTGCTGTAAATATTTACATAAGGCCTTTGTGCAAGCTTAAATTTTCATTCCTCTTGGTCCTCTGATCACTGGGTCATAAAAGTGAAGCCTATTTTACAAGAAACTGTCTGTGTAATGTTTTGTACCTGCTTGCAGTAGGGCTTTATCCACTTTTCACTCTACCTAACATATAGTAGTAGGAGAAGTAGACAAGATACTGTTGAAAAAAATGACAAGAGGGTTGGAGTAGTTCTCAGAGCCCTGAAAAGAGGAGGAGAGTCCTAGTTTGTATAATTTCTTTTATCATCCAGGGAAGTCATATATGTGTTGTCCTATGGAAATTTAGAATTAAATGAGGGAATCCAACAAGGCAGGTTCTGCTCCCAGATTATATGGACCCAACAAGCCCAGAAAGCATCACAGCTTCTAATAATTATGCATGACTGCAAACAGTCCATTTCAAGTTACTCTAATCCTATTTCAGTTTTGTTTGAGCGTGTTTTATGAGAGGGTCTCATAAAGTCTAGGCTGGCTTCAAACCCACTATGTAATGACAGATGACCTTAAACTCCTGAGCATTCTGTTTTTACCTTCCAGGTACTGTGAATTCAAGTGATGTCACCATATATTGTTAAATTTCACATATTTTGATAGGTTATATTTAACTTTTATTTAGGTTTTTGCAAATATTTTTTTATTTTTAGCTTCTTAACAGATTGTTAGTGACTCGGATTCTTTTTGGGGGTGTGTTATTCTGTTTTTAACTCTTGAGTTTTCCAGGTATATAACTGATTTTGAGTTCAATGCCATTGCTGGCTGCTATGCACATTGCATGCTTTTTGACTTTTAAACTATTTAAAGATGTCTTGTGACCCAGCATGTGGTTTGTCTTGGATCTTATGTTTTATATACTAGACACAATGACGGGTTTTCTATACATTGTGTTGACCATGTCTGCTCCACACGTGTCCTTTGGTATTAACTGTGTGTGTCTGATGTTGTTATATGGAATATTGTTTTTCTTGAGAATACTGTCTTTACAAGGTACATAGTTTCTAGACAGTTGATAATGTTCCAGCTGAAGATTTACAATTCCTAGTATCTCAGCTTTGAGGTATTTACAGTGTTCCTGGTTCTGAATCTGTTTCTCAGTTTTCTACTTTGTTCTGAGTGAGCTATGTCCATTTCTCACAGTGTTCTGTGCCCTGAGTAAGAAGAGGAGGTTTTATCCTCAAGTAGCTTGTCTTCTGGACATCTTGAAAAAGCGTATTTGTGGGCTAAGTATGTGTTACACTTAATTTTCAAATACTACAAAACTGTAAAATATGTCTATTTCATACAATTTCTGGAGGTTTTTATTTTCTCAACACAAATTGGTAATTTTGCTTCATGATATTTAAAAACTTTTTGAATGTCTGAATGTGAACCCAAGTTGGAATTTTTCAGTGTATTGGTCAGATAATATGTTAGCCTATATTTATTGTATTAGACAAGGAAGCCCTATAGTAACACATAACTCCCTATGTGTGTACGTGTATGTATGTAAGTATGTATGTAAGAATTAATTTGAACTCTAGCAAAATATTTCAACTGCAATTGTTTTAATGAAAATTTAAGATTAGTACTAGAACTCTTATTACTTTAGCAATGATTTTTTTCTAAAAACTGAAAATCCTCATGTTTACTATAAGACTTTTTTCATGGAAGTGTTAATAATAGAGCAAACTTCAGCCCCTTGTCCCATCTCATGGTTTTCTTGATCAGACTGGGAATTATTAGTTTTCAGCTCTGACATCTCCTAATTGCAGCTTTTATTAGCCCTTAGAATTTCAACTATTTCTTTGGTGGGTAGACAGGAGAAAAGAGAAAGAATACATTAGAAAATTAAAGAAACTTTTCAGATTCGAAAATAATATATTTATTTATGCATTCTAATGGTAAATTTGGCAAATGTTACCAGCAATATAAAATTTAACATTTAAGAATGCATATTTTTACTGGAAAAGTAGGTCACTTTATATTGATGATCATTCTGGATATAATGGAGAGTGTACTATGCCCACCAATCTTCAATATTATTTTTAAGGATGTTTTACAAGAGGACTAACAGAAAGCCAACAGAAACAGTAGCAGTGACTGAAAAGAAGACTCAAAGCACTCTATTAAAGAGAGAATAAGAGAAAGATGGATACACAGAGATAGAGACGGAAGGGAGAGAAAGAGAAAGAGAGGTAAATGCTAGTCTATAATGCTTCAGAAAACCATTAGCAGAAACAGGGCACTAAAATATTTTTCCATCAAGAGGGTTCCTATGAAAAAAGCTAAGAGGAAAACATAATTTCTTGGTTCGTACAAAAACAAGCTACAGTGATAATAGAATCTAATGGTAAATACATTTCAATTAAGATTAACACATCAGCCAGACAAATTCTTTCATCAGATGTTGTATTCATTTTCTTCCACTATGACAAGATACCTGAAATTAACATTAAAGAAGGAGGAAGCTTTAGTAATCGTTAGAAAGGCTTTCTCTGGCAGTAGAGGGGATCAGATGGAGAGACCCATAGCCAGACCTTATATACAGAAAGAGTCTAAATAGGATGTTTCAGTCAGATCCCTCTCCTCATAATTCAGAAAAACCTGCAAAGAAGGAGATGAAAAGAATGTAAGAACCAGAGGGAATGGAGGATACCAGGAGAACAAGACCCTCTGAAACAACTAAGCAAGATGCATATAAGCTCACAAAGACTGAAGCAGAAATCACAGAGCCCACACAGGTCCTTTGCATGAATATTATAGCTGTTAGGTTAGCATTTTTATGGGACTCCTGATTGTGAGAACAATGGGTTTCTGACACTTGTGCCTGCTCATCTCCCCTTCTTGGGCCGCCATGTCTGAATTTGATAGTGTTTGTTTCATTATATGATATTTTATTTTGTCATGAGTGATTGTTGTCTCATACAAGCTTGTTCTTTTCGAATGAAAATGGATCTTGAGGGAAAGGGAAGTAGGAAGTGGGAAAAAAGGAAACTATAATCAGGATATGAGAAAATCATCTGTTTTCAATAAAGGAAAAAATTAAAAACAAAAAGAAGGATGAAGTTTATTTTGTTTCATGGTTTCCAAAGAATCAGCCCATGATAAGTTAGCTCCATTGCTGTTGAGCACATGAACACATCACAGTGACACCTCAAGATGCCAAAGATGTTCAAATCATGACAGAAAGCAAAGAAAGAGAAAGTGAGAACCCCAGTAAAAATTTCATGGCATGCCTCCAATGAGGGAACTTCCTTCTACAGGATCCTGTTTCAACAAATAATTTATCAACTTAATTAAAAAATCAAAGAAATAGAGGCCATACACGAGAGAGAGAGAGAGAGAGAGAGAGAGAGAGAGAGAGAGAGAGAGAATGAAAGGAATAGAGATACACAAAAAAAGTAAGGTGGAAAATTATAGAATTGTATTTTAAATTCAAAAATTCAAAATAAATATTTTTTAAAAAGATTATACTATTTTCCGATAGCACCGCAGGCTGGAACCTAGCCTTTTGAACATGGGATCTTGGAGAGCAACTGTATGGACTAGAGTAAAGGTCAAGTTGTTAACTAACACAGGTAGAGGTATATTAAGAGTCCCAAAGTCGGCCGGGCGGTGGTGGCGCACGCCTTTAATCCCAGCACTCTGGGAGGCAGAAGCAGGCGGATCTCTGTGAGTTCGAGACCAGCCTGGTCTACAAGAGCTAGTTCCAGGACAGGCTCCAAAAACCAGAGAAACCCTGTCTCGAAAAACCAGAAAAAAAAAAAAGAGTCCCAAAGTCTTGTTCCTTATACAGTAGTTATAGAATGATAATATGCCCATGTGCTTTTCCACATTCCCTAAATCCTTGCAGTTAGTATGATGACATGATTGAATCAATCTATTGGGTTACAGACAAAATGGTGACTGTTATTTTATTTTTAGTTTTCTATGTGTGTATGTTGTTTTTCCTTGTGTGTGAGAGAGAGAGAGACAGAGAGAAAGAGAGAGAAACACAGAGAGAGAAAAAACAAAGAGACATGCCATGCAATAGATTTTTTTTAACTATGTAAAGATGTGTTGCATTTGTTTGTGTTGCAGAATAATTGTTTAACTATGCAACTATGTGTTACCTTTGTTTATGCTTCATTTGTTTAACTATGTAAAGAATGCATTGTTGTTTCACCTTACCTGCCTTAGGCACCTGACTGGTCTAGTAAAAAACTGAATGGCTAATAACTAGGCAGTGGCAGGATAGGCAGGGCTGGTGGGCAGAGAGAAAAGGGGAGTCAGTCAGCTAGTTGGGGACCAGCCAGCAGGAGATTAGCTGGTCAGTCATGGAGAAATCAGGGAAGCAGGAAGGATAGTTTGTAGACGAGGTAAACAAGCTTTCAGGCAGCACATAGATTAATAGAAATAAGTTAACTTTAAGTTACAAAAAACTTACTACAATGAAGTCTAAGCTAAGGCCAAGCATTTGTAATTAATAATTAATCTTTGTGTTATGGCTTGGGGGCTGATAGTCAAGAAAGTCTTCACAGAGACAGACAGAATATCTAGGCAATTCCCTTTTTGAAATCTGCCAATATGTGAGGGCCAAAAAATGCAAACCCACTGTCCACATTGTCTGGAGGTCAGAGAATCTGAGAGAGTAACAGGAATAATTTGAATTTTCTACACAGGAGGGATCACCTGGCTCTTTTGAAGTAAAGCAAACTTGGCACCATCATAACAGGTGCCAGGATATGCTAATGTAATTCTGCTCCTTCCATTGTAACTACGAGGTTGCCTGGGGAAGAGGTGTTTTATGTCCATATGACAAAGTAGACATGACTTGAGTCATTCCCTCCACCTAGGAAACAGAATGTTAATGAAGTTTTTGTTACTTTCTTCCTCAGTTTATGTTGATATAAAAACTGTTTAAAAAATAAATGCAGGTGATTTTGAAATCTGAATAATCTCAGGAACTCCCTCAAGGCACTGTTGTGTGAATCTGTCTTCATTTTTTCCATGCCTCTAGGCCAATTAAAAAAAAAAGTGTTTTGTTGAAGCTAGTATCCAACACTGATCAAAATTAATGTGAAATAAACAAAGTACTAGAGGGCCATAGGGTCATTTCTATCTGAAATCAAAATTTACCACAACTGAACATTAAATGAATGTTTCCTATAAGAATTACTCTTTGGTTTATTAAAAAGCAAAAATAGAGAGATAAAAAAATCATTCAGTTCTGACAAAATACCCAAGATAAGGTAATTTAAAAAGAATAAAGATCTATTTCCCATGACCACAGCAGCTCTCTGAAACACAAGCTGGGACTGCATATTGTGAACAAAAAGGTGCGTGCCTAGCCCCTCTTCTGGACAGCCAGTCTCTAGACCCAAGGACAATACACATGGTTCCTCCCCTACAATTCTCAGCTGTACTAGCCTGCCAGCTGTCAAGCCTCCTGCAGACAGGCTGCTCCAATACATTCACATTGGATTCTGTGACTTACTAGACTCACTCTACCCACAAACCCACCCTTCTCCTTTGACATAAGTAGATCTCTGGAACATAGACTGGGACTGCACAGAGTAGACCAAGAGAGCAGATGATCCCTTTGACACAGACAGTAACAGCAAGGATCTTTCCAAGAGAGCATCCCTGAGACACAGACACCAATTGGAAGGATTGGATCACAAGACAAAGACACTGCCTGCCCTAAGTGGAGAAAGTGATGGGAAGGTGCCAATACAACAATACATCCATCAACCTAAAGAGCAATATGGCAACATCAGAACATAGTGGTCCTGCAACAGGAAGACCTGAACATACTATTATCCCAGAAGAAGCAGAAGAAAATGACCTTATATATAAATTTATAAAGATGATACAGACATTTAGAAAGGAAATAAAAGAAGTCCCCTTGAAGAAATGGAGGAAAATACAAACAAAAAATTAGAAGAAATAAATAAATCTCTTAAGGAAAACCAAGAAGTTCAAGTAAAGGCAATTAAACTGGTTAAGCAAACAGTTCAAGACTTAGACATTGAAAGAGAGGCAATAAAGGAAACACAAATGGAAGGAATTCTAGTAATGGAAAATCTGGGTAAATAAACAGGAACAACAGATGTAAGTTTAACCAATAGAATGCAAGAGATGGAAGAGATAATCTTAGGAATTGAAGGATATGATAGAGGAAATAGATTCATCAGTCAAAGACAACGTTAAATCCAACAAATCCTTAACACAAAACATCTAGGAATTCTGGGACAGCAAGACAAGAAAAAAATCTAAGAACAATAGGGATATAAGGAGGAGAAATCCAGCTCAAAGTCACAGAAAATATACAAAAAAAAAAAATTCATAGACTGGGCAGTGGTGGAACACACCTTTAATCCCAGCACTTGGGAGACAGAGGCAGATGGATCTCTGTGAGTTCAAGGCCAGCCTGGTCTATCAGAGCTAGTTCCAGGACAGGCACCTTGTCTTGAAATCCCCACCCCTAAAACCATAGATGCAAACTTTCCCAACCTAAAGAATATGCTTATGAAGGTATAAGAAACTTACAGAAGACCAAATAGACTTGACCAAAAAATAGTTCCACTAAACATACAGAATGAAGAAAATATATTAAGAGCTGCAAAGGAGAAAGGCCAAGTAGTATATGAAGGCAGATCTATCAAAATTATACCCAACTTCTCAATGGAAACTCTGAACGATAGAAGATACTGAAGAGATATACTGTAGACACTAAGAGACCATGGATGACAGCCTAGACTACTATGCCCAGCAAAGCTTTCAATTACCATAAACAAGATATTGCATGAAAAAAAACAGATTTAAACAATACTTATACACTATACCATCACTACAGAAAGTACTATAAGGAAAACTCCAACCCAAAGAAGCTAACTGCACCCACAAAAACACCAGCAAACACAAAGAAAGGGAAACATATAAACACTACCACCAAAAATAACAATAATTAGCAATCACTAGTCATTAATATCTCATAATAAAAATGGACGCAGTACACTTATAAAAAGACACAGGCTGACAAAGTGGATGAGAAAACAGGATCCATCCTTCTTAGGCATACAAGAAACACATCAAAGACAGACATTACCTCACAGTAAAGGATTGGAAAAAGATTTTTCAATCAAGTTAACCTAAAAAAACAAGTTAGTATAGCTATTCTAATAACTAACAATATAGACTTCAAGCTAAAATCAATCAAGAGTGGAAATAATACTCATCATAGGAAAAATTCATCAATATGATATCTCAGTTATATGCCCCAAATATAAGAGCACAACCATGTGTAAAATCAACAGTACTAAAACTTAAATCTCAAATCAAACCCCACATACTAATAGTAGGACACTTCAAACCCCACTCTCACCAATAGACAAGACTGCCAGACAGAAAATTATCAGATAGATTAAAAAAAAAAAACTGACAAATGTTATGACTCAAATAGACTTAACAGATATCTTTGGAACAATTCACCCAAACACAAAATAATATACCTTCTTCTCAGCACCTTATGGAACCTTCTCCAATACTGACCACATTAAAGCCATTTGTGCTGGTGAACTGGGATGTTGATGTTTTGTAAAGAAACCATGCAGTCTTTGCTGCTACCATTGAGTCAGGAAGCCTTCTCTTAGAAGAATTGCATCATATTGGGTGCCAAATTGTTGTAGGAGGTTGCTAGTTCATTTTCTGGTTGTTCAGCAGCTCAGACCCAAAACAATCACACAGAAACTGTATTAATTATCTCTACTTGGTTTATTAGTTCTAGCTTCTTATTGGCTAGCTCTTATATATTAATTTAACCCATTTACATTATTTTATATTTTACCACAAGGCTCATGGCCTACTGGAGAGATTCCAGCTGTCAGCTTGCGTCTTTCTCTTCTGGCAGCTCCATGGTATCTTTATGACTCTGCTGTCTTTCTCCAAGCATTCAGTTTAGTTTCACCCTAATTCTGTTCTTTCTTGCTATAGGCTCAATGTGGTTTCTTTATTCATTAACCAATAAAGCAACAAATATATACAGAAAGACTTCCCACATCTTATAGCCATAGCTAGGACCATGGAGTTAGTCCTAGCCATGCCCACTTAGTATTTAAAAGAAACTGGCCTTGGTCAAAAAATAATTACAGATACACACACAATAAAGACAAATTCAGATGGAAAAGATCTCTAAATGGGTCACAGCATTGGATAAATGTATATAGACTTGAAAGAGAGAAGAAAAAGAGTATAGAAAATTATGATATCGCCTTGGGCTCCTGGGAGCCACTCAAGGTTCAAGTCTCTTGCCAACACTAAGGTGGCTCCCTTAACTAAGATATGTGCTTCCCTGCTCCCCTATCCAACCTTCCTTTATCCCAATCTTCCTGTTTCCCCAAGTTCCCCCAAACCACCCCAACTAACTTTTCTCTCACAGTCACCCCTTATCCCCAACACACCCCACCCCCAAGATCCCAATTTTGTCCCCGGCAATTTTATCTACTTCCCTTAGGCAAGAGGATAACTATATGTTTTTTCTTGGGTTCACCTTGAAGGAGCCCAAGGCGATGTCTCCAGTTAGTCCCTTGGGAAGCTGAGGATAGGGAACCTGAACTGACCCTATCCTATAGCAATACTGACGAATATCTTTCATATCACCATAGAACCTTCATCTGGTGATGGATGGAGATAGAGACAGAGACCCACACTGGAGCACTGGACTGAGCTCCCAAGGTCCCAATGAGAAGCAGATGGAGGGAGAACACGAGCAAGGATATCAGGACCACGGGGGGTGCACCCACCCACTGAGACAGTGGGGCTGATCTATTGGGAGCTCACCAAAGCCAGCTGGACTGTGACTGAAACAGCATGGGATAAAACCGGACTCTCTGATCATGGCGAACAATGAGGACTGATGAGAAGCCAAGGTCAATGGCAAGGGGTTTTGATCCTACTTCATGTTCTGGCTTGATGGGAGCCTAGCCAGTTTGGATGTTCACCTTCCTAGACATGGACGGAGGGGGGAGGACCTTGGACTTTCCACAGGGCAGGGAACCATGACTGCTCTTTGGATAGGAGAGGGAGGGGGAGAGGAGTGGGGGGAGGGGGAGAAGAGAGGGGGGAGGGGGAGGGAAATGGGAGGCTGGGAGGAGGCGGAAACTTTTTTTTTCTTATTCTCAATAAAAAAAATTTTATAGTAAAAAAAAGAAAGAAAATTATGATATAAAAGAGTGCAATCATAAATTAAAGGATTTAAGATAATAAAATAAATATTAAACACGTAGAAAAAGTCATAGATCAAGAAAAATTAGCCACATTAATATGAAATACACACAGAGAGTCTGGATTATACATATTATTGTGCTTTCTTTGAATTTTTTGACTGTGAATGAGCTAAGTACAGAGAGACATTTTATTGTACAGGCTGCTAAGCTAAACCAACATATATATTTTAAGGTATCTTTTCTTTAAAATTTGAGTCTAAGGATATGTTACTTTGGAAAAGATGTTCTGCTTTTGTTTCCACAGAGGATGAGAATTTCTAGATTCCTTCCAGTCTAATGTGGTTTGATGGACCAGGATCACCTGAAAGATCTCTACAAACCTCAAAATTACTTTGCCTAAAAAACAGAAGGAAGCAGTTCGGAGAGAAATGTGCCCAAATTCCCTAAATGATTGTTTATAAATGTTGATTTACATTTACATGGGATATGTATCTTGGTTTATTGATACAAATTTTAAGCCAATTTTGTTATGTGTATATTTCTCCTCTTGATTAAGGTATTGTGTTTGTGCAGCTCATTTTCAAATGTAGTGTGTAATTAAAAAATAAAGGTTAATAGATAATCATCTATAATAGTCAAGCTTATAGTCATGTTAGTTAGGTTTTCTAGATATATAGAGATATATTTCAATTAGATAGATATTTCCCAACCTTTCAAAAACTAACAGAATATGCCATTCAAAATCTTTTAAAAACTTAGGACTTTTCATGACAATGAGACACATCTGCTCCTCGCAGCACCAATTTACTTCAAGAGGAAGATGCTCATCAAAGGGGATCATTTGATGTATGTAGTGTTTCTGTGTTTTCCTTCTTTTTGGTTTGCTGCTGTGAGGTTATCTGTTGTCTATGTTTTTGTGGGTGTAACTAACTTCTTTTTATTTGAGTTTTCCTTCTAGTACTTTCTGTAAGACTGGGTTTGTGGGCAGATATTGTTTAAATCTGGTTTTGTCATGGAATATCTTGTTTTCTCCATCTATGATTGAAAGTTTTGCTGATATAGTAGTCCTAGTTGGCATCTGTCATCTCTTAGTGTCTGCATAACATCTTTCCAGGACCTTCTAACTTTCAGAGTATCCATTGAGATATTGAATGTTATTTTGATGGTTCTGTTTTATATGTTAGCTTGTGTTTTTCCTTTTCAGCTGTTCATATTCTTTCTTTATGCTGTATATTTCATGTTCTGATTAGTATGTGGTGAGGGAATTTTGGAGGGTTTAGTCTATTGGGTGTTCTATATAAGCTTTTTGTATCTTCATATGCATTTCCTTAAGTTGGGAAAATTTTCTTCTATGATTTTTTGGATATACTTTTTGTGCCTTTGAGCTGGGCTTCTATTTCCTGTATCATATCCTTCAATGCCTGAGATGCTCTCCTCCATCTCTTGCATTCTATTGGTTATGCTTGCATCTGTAGTTTCTGTTAATTTACCCAGTTTTTCCATTTCCAGAATTCTGTAGGTTTGTGATTTCTTTATTGTCTCTATTTCAATTTTTAAGTTGTAAACTATTTCTTTCACCTGTTTGGTTATTTTTTTCTTGACTTTAAGAAATTTATCAATTTCTTCCATTTTTTTTGTCTTTTCCTTCATTTCTTTCTTTTTTGGGGGCAGGGGTTTCCCTTATACTCATTGAAACATAGTCAAACTCACAGTGGCCAGATCCTTAAAGATTGCTAATTAAAACCCATCATTTGTAAAGATCTATATACTTTAGTAGCATCTTTATCACAATTTTAAGGACTCTCTTCAATTGTTCCCTGTCTGGACTGTTTTTATTTTGATTTGTTTGTTTCATGGGAGAGATTGTCACTGCAGCCTTCAATGTCTCCCATTCTCAATTATGGGTCTGCAAAAGATTCTTCCTTGCCCCAGTCAACTGGAAGCAGCAGGAATCACGAACTTCCACATGGACTTGCAGCCTATATATTTGGCATGCAAACCCTCTATTAGATGTGGAGATAGGGAAAATCATTTTCAAGTCTGTAAATAGCTGTTTTGTCCAATTTCCAGTTTTTTCTGCTTTCCAGGAGCTTTTCGGTTTTGTGAGGTCCTGTTTATTAATTGTTGATTTTAGTACCAGAATTATCAGTGTTTTGTTTAGGAAGTAGTCTCCTGTTTCAATGAAGTCAAGGCTATTCTCTAATTTCTTTTTCGTCAGGTTCAGTACATATGGTTTTGTATGAGGCTTTTGAATCACTTGGACTGAAGTTTTGTTCAGGGTGATAAACATGGCACTATATCCTTTCTTCTACACACTGACATCCAGTTAGGCTGGCACAATTTGTTAAAGATAATTTCTGTTGCTCATTGTATATTTCTGGATTCTTTATAGATTATCAGGTGTTCATAGGTATGTGGAATTGTATCTGGGCCTTGATTCTAATCCCTTGATTAGCATGTCTATTTTTTTTATTGGATTATGTTTTTTTTTTTTTTTTTTTTTTTGGATGACCACTTTCTTGAGTTCTTTGTATATTTTGGAGATCAGACCTCTTTCTGATGTGGGGTTAGTGAAGATCTTTTCCCATTCTGTAGGCTGTTGTTTTGTCTTGTTTACCATATTCTTTGCTTTACAGAATCTTTTCAGTTTCAGGAGGTCCCATTTATTGATTGTTTCTCTTTGTGCTGCTAAGGTTGTATTTAGGAAGTGACAATGCATTCAAGGGTACTTCCACTTTCTCTTTTATAAGGTTCAGTGTGACTTCCTGTTGAGGTCTTTGATCCATTTGGACTTGAATTTTGTGCATGGTGATAGATACGGGCCTATTTTCATTCTTCTACATGTTGATATCCAGTTATAGCAGCACCATTTGTTAAATATGCTTTCTTTTTCAATTTGATATTTTTTTGCTTCTTTGTCAAAAATCAGGTGTTCGAAGGAGTGTGGATTAACATCTGGGTCTTCTATTCCGTTCCACTGGTCCTCCCAGCTGTTATTATGCCAATACGAGGCTGTTTTCATACGGTAACTCTGTAGTAGAGTTAGAAGTCAGGGATTGTGAAACCTCCAGAATTTCATTTATTGTACAGGAATGTTTTGGCTTTCCTGGTTTTTTTGCTTCTCCATATGAAGTTGAGTACTGTTCTTTCAAGGTCTGTGAAGAATTTTGCTGGGATTTTGTATAGTTAAACAAATTGTTCTTTATGTCATAGGGTCCCATTTCATAAAACACTTGCTGTATTATATCTAGTTATTAATTAAAAATTCCAACAAATAATAATAGTTTTAAGGTGGTTAGGATACAATTGCCTGTTTATTGCAGGAAATAGTTCCAAATCACTGTCCAGAGTTTGTAAGACATAATAAACTAAATCTTACAAAATCACTGTTGTTTTTTTTTTTTTTTTCTAGGCCTCATTCCAGACCATGATTGTGCTTGGCCATTTTTGGGAGAATCCTGATTAACTAGCCTAGGGCAGAGCTTTGAAGTACACAGTTGGAGAATATTCCAGAAGCATTATGGTGTTCCTCTTTATTTAGCAGCAGCTAAATGTAGTCAGTAGAGAAGGAGGTCCTGTGTGATTGCTAAGCTTGGCAGGTTTCTCTATATCTTTCCTGATTCTTGGACATTTACTCAGTTCCAGAGATAACAGTGGAATTTTAATGAAAGTTTTATTTGAGAAAGGGGAACTCTGCTCATAGTCACAGAAATCTGTAAAAAGGTATCTTATTCCTCATGACCAACTGGTGCAGTGCAGTGCGCACTGGTGAAACTAATGTTCTCTTTCATGCTGCCAATAATAGGATTACATCTTAGACATCTGCAGTGTCATACAAGGGTGTGTCCAGAACTTCCCGTCTTCATGGATTTTCCACAAGGACAAAGATTTTTAGGGAAGCTATCTGTACCTAGATTTTACAATGAGTTGAAACTGCAATGAGTAAGAAATTTGCTAAAGATTGGAGAACTTGGTGAAATCATCTTTCTTTACTATGGCATATATAATTAACTGCTATTTGTGAAGAGCAATGCATCAATAAATTATACCAGAAGTAAAAAAAGGAATAATTATAAAATCACAGTATAACTTCGATACAGTTATGTACTTATATTTGGAGAATCCTAGCTATCTATTATATTCTAAGATTCTTTTACTTTTTAGTTCAATCTGCTGTTCTCTCACTCTGGTAGTTGGCGGATTGTAAGGCCCATATTATTTCTGCTCAGTTTCCCTTTAGCACAACAAAACCTGTCACATCACCACCCAATTTCCAGGAAAAAAGAAAATAAACTTGGTTTGTATTATGATTTTGTTTCTAACAAATGAAGCCCATAAAACACACATAAACTGAGAAATGGAATGCTTTTAGAACTCAATTTGTTTCTGTCTAGTTTTCAGAGGCATTTATACAAGATGCTTAATGGAGAGTAAATTGTGAAGAAGAAGAAGAAGGAACATAAATGGTAGGATCTTCTTTTCTGCTTATTCTTTTTACTTACATTAGAGAACATTTAAAAGAGTTTACATGCTTTGTGTATGTGTAAAACCATAACCAACATCTGTGAAACCACCTTATATTAGTAACTAGAAAATTGCTGCTCACTTTAAAAATGCATCCCTTTTGCCCTATGCTTACTCCCCACTAGCAGTAACTATCGCACACTGCAGCAAAACATGCCACGGCATGAGTATGTGAAATCGAGCTTCATTGAATAAAGCAAGCATGTAACAATGTAGAACCTGGCATCTTGGTTTAGAATAGAAAAACAGAGATTTGTGAGATCTACAAGGGGTCCCAGATTTCATCATATGGGAAAGAATAATGAGGATCAGATAAGTCAAAAAAGTTACCAGAGTCACTGAATAGGCTATGTCTCACACCAGAACTCAAACCAACCCCAAACACGTCTCAATTTGCTATTGGAGAGGTTTTCTCTATAGTCCTACACCAAGAGATCCAAGTTGGTATGCACACTGACCAAGACAGTTTTCATGACTTCCTTTCTAGAATTGTGGTCTATGTATCAGTTCCACACACAAGGGAGAAACAGAAATTTTTATTAAACTTTTGTTTTAAGTTCTCATCAGATAACAGATGTTAGCAACTCTTCAGCAGAATATAATATAACCTTAATTCCATTTTCAAATATGACTGTGCTCTCCCAAAATTTCTTATTTGGGGAGAGGAAGTTATGACTAAGAAGATAAAAAGAGCCAACAGGGTGTGTGTCTAGGGAGTGAACATGAGGGTATGTTGGAAATAGAGTACTTAGTCACTACATATGTGTGCACTAAATGGTAGATCTGGGGACCATGTGATGATTAAGTCCCAAGTGATTTGTGGGCAGAAACTTCCTATTCTTCTCCAGCTACAGACCTGATGACAGGAAAGGATTTGGAGACTGGAGAGTCTTCAGGGCAAGTCAAAGCCTCTGGAAGAAGTTAGAATACTTTGGTGTAATCGTCAATGTGAGGCGGATTATTGAAGCACTTTCATTTCATCTGCATGTTCATGGTGACCTTAACACTTTCCAAATGGTACTGGTCCAGGCCAAGAAATCGGGTGTAGGGAACACATTCTAAGTCCAGTAGTGCTCCAATTCCCTCTTCTGACACTAAGAGGGAATTTCCTAGCTTGAATTCTGCCTGGATGGGGCAGAGCGGCTGTCTATGGAATGATTGCATTCTCCACAATGGCTTTACAGACAGGCTCTTCAAAAGGTTCTTGTTTGAAGGGCCTGAGCAGGTTGTATCATAGAGTTAATTTTTACTGACTATCAACAATTAGGCAAGAAAGCTACCAGGCATTTTATAAACTTTACCTATTTAATTCCGAAACAGTATAAACACTGGCTCCAGTCAATAGAAACGTGGGAATGGTACATACTTTAAGGCACAGTCACATAGTCAAAGCATTTGTCAGAAACGGTCTATAAATTATAAAGTTCTGTCCTCCAAGTCATGTGTGTTCTAACATGTCAACTCTGCAAGTGGAGATCCAATGAGAATGAATAACACATTCCGTGACGTTTTCTTCTCACAGTTCTGAAAGTTGCAAGGAAACTCGTACTATATACTTATTTGGCAATGCTACACAATTCATAAATTATAATAATGTGGAGCTAACTTTACCTGGTAGTCCTTTATTACCCACAACGTGACAATTGTGAGAGAAAAGCGTACTGAAGACATAAACATGGGACACAGACGTAAGCGTCACCTTTCATGGACGCCAGCCTGCCTTTCACATCCATGTCTTTTTAACTGGTCTCTCACTCATGTTTCACTCTATGCCCACACAAAGAGTCTGCAAATGCGAATGTAGTTGGAAATTAAATTCTCTGCATTCCTTTCCCAATTCTTTTTATGTATAGGTCATGGCAGTAGTAAGGAACTACATAGATAGTAGCTTCTTACAGACAAAGAGTGAGAGATACATGCGAGACAGAGGTTAAATTCTCAAGGTGAAATACTTGGGAAAAAATCAAGACTATTCCCCATTTTCTTTTCTATCAGATTTAGTGTATCTGGCCTTGTGTTGAGCTTTGCCTTTTTGTTTTATAAGAAGTGAGTAAGAAGGCACACAGTTGTATTGGTGGGTAGAAAAGATCTATGTGGAGTTTTGGTGGGTGGAGCTGTGATCAAAATATATTGTAGGAAGAAAATGCTTTCAGTAAAAAAGTTAAATGGGTCAGTTTATAAGAGAATAAACTCAAAAACAGCAAGGAAATAATCTGGTGAAAACTACCCACTCTTTGCACTCATTAAATTAGTGACATTTTACAGGGTGCTAGGCTAAAATAAATTTGGATGTGGTAAAAGATGACGGTCAAAGCTGAATTGTGTTTACAAATGCGTAAAACTTATCAAAATAGCCCTACCAATGGTATTCAGAATATAGTAACAAAGGCATACCAGTGTTGTAACGTTCGCAAAGTTATTAAGCACAAATCCTCACATCTTTGCTCAAATAAGGCTTTGAAAAAATGGGAAATGAAGTGGAAGAAGAAAGGAGAGTGTAGCTAATGGAATCCCTTTCATTTCTTTTTATTTAAACTGTGTGGATCCACAAGCCTTCCTTGTGCAGAGCTGTAAACTCACATGTTTTCCGGGTTTTATCACAGGAAGAGGTTGTTTCTGGAATATGCCTGGCATTTGTCAATACGCACTGCAGCAGAAGTGTTTTATTTGGCCATGTCCCTGGAAGTGAGACTATTTAAATTGAAGAGGACGTTAAGAGGCGTATTTCATTCATCTATTTAAAATAGTTTCAGCTGGCAAGAGCTTGACACCAGCAAAACCAACACGGACAGGTAGACAAATAGACTGGAATAGAGGACCCAGAAATAAAAAGACAAAGTATATGTCTACTTCATTCTTGACAAAGGCAAAAATATACAATGGATAAAAGATAGCTTATTCAACAAATGGTGCTAATAAAATTGAGTATTCACTAGTGAAGAATGAATTAGATTTATATATGTTACCCTGAAAAATAATCAAACTGCAAACACTGAAACCTCTAGACCAGTGGTTCTCAACCTGTGGCTATCGACTCCTCTGGGGAGTCTAACGACCTTCTCACAGAGGTCAAACATCAGCTATCCTGCGCACTTATGACTCATAACAATAGCAAAATTACAGTAGCAAAGAAAATAATTTTATGGTTGGGGTCAACACAATATAAAGAACTTCATTAAGGGGTCGCAGGGTTAGGAAAGTTGAGAACCACTCACTGCTCTACACTGTTGCACAGCAATGGAAACTCAGCACATCACACAGACAGCTCACGTTAGAAGAGAAAACCATTGCTGTTTCTACCTTAGACAAGGGCCTAATACATAGAGGAACTGCGAAAATTAAATACTAATGAAATAAGAATGCTAATAAATAAATGGGCTAATGGATGGGATAGACAGTATTCAAATAAAAAATTAATAAAAATGACAAGTAACTATTTTAAAATTTGCTCATTTTCCTTATTTATCAAGGAAATGCTAACTAAAACTGCTTTGAGACACCATGACACACAGTCAGAATGCTTGTAATCGAGAGATCTGACAACAAATGTGGGAAAAGTGGGAGCTTACTCGCTGCTGGGATTACTGAGATGCACTTAAATACTGCCATCATGAAAATTAGTTCAGTGTTTCCTCAAAAAACTGATAATAAAGCTAATATCAGACCCAAATATTTTACCTCTCAGACATATTTGCACTCCTCCTCATCTTTATTGTGTGGGTTTTTTTTTTTTTGACATTTTAGCAAGGAAATGGATCCATCTTAGTTGAGTACAACCAAAACACCATGCTAATAACTGTGACATACATGCAGAGGACCTAACACGGTCCCATGTAAGCTCTGTAGTTACTACTTCAATTTTATTCTTCTGGTTTCCTCTTCATCTCTAGCTCCTACAATTCTTCCTCTCTGCAGGGCAACAGATGGAGATCTCCAATTCAGGCTCTTTCTCTGCCTAATGTTTGGCTATGGATCTCTGAGTCTGTTCCCATCAACTGCAGAAGCCTATCTGATGATGATTGGGCTAGGAACCAACCTATGTGTATATGATACTATCATTAGGAACGGTTTTATTAATGGTTTTCTTTTATGAGTTTCTGGGCTGTCTAGTCTCCAGCTCCTGGTCATTTATTTTAAGGTTTTTTTTTTCATTTTTCTGTGAGTTTATTGTTTATTTTTATGATGGATAGCATGAAATTGGGAGCTGGGATGATCTAGGAGGAGTTGAGAAGGAAAAGAATATTACAAAAATATGATATGAAACAACAAATATGAGAAAATAACTTTTAAGATAAAACTGTAGAAAAGAGATACTGATATATTTAAAAGTTGCAGAGTTATACAAAGTAAATTATTTGATAGCTTAAAGTCACCAACTCAAGGAAACTTTCATATTTCCTCCTTTTCCCCGCTCTTTTTTAAAACCTGCTTCTTAGTATTGTAATTTCTATTTCTTCTCTTACTACCTCTCCAAACTACTATCCCTCTCAAATTCATAGCCTCCTTTTCTTTCATTGTTGATATATAAACATATTTATATATTATATATATTTCTAAATATATAAATACAACCCACTTAGTTTTTACAATGCTACTTGTATGTATATATTACTTGTATGTAAGTAGTATTACTTGAATTATTATATACATACAAGTCTCTCTCTATATATATCATATATCCTATGATATAATTTGGTATTAGATAACCAGTTAAGGAGAACTCTTCCCCGAGGAAGACCATTTTTCTTGCTCTCAGCATTCCTTAAAAAGTTATAGATTTTTGTCTATGGTTTAGGCACCTAAGCTTACAGTAGTATCACACATATCCTGGTAGTAATCAACACCTATTTAATTGGATTTAAGGTCTATTCAACAAGAGGGATACCATGCCTAGTACTAGAAACTTAGCTAGATACTATAAACTTCACTAGGTTCCTAGTGAAGTAATAGAACTTGGAGGAGAACCAGCAATTGACACTTCACTAAACCAACACAGTTCCTAACTAAATTCTATTTATGGATAAACCCACAAAAGTCTATTTCTTAGTCATCCCTCACTGAATAAACTTCTCTTTCAAACAGAAGTGTATAATTACAGAAAATCTTAGCTGATCAAAATACAGAGAACAGATGACTGTGTTGCCCAATCTCAACTTACACATCTATAGTGCAGCTCCTGCTCCTGAGGCTCGGGATCACCAGCAAATAAGGTGTTGGGTTTTATGTCCAGAAGACTTGCTGTGAGATTGCAGGCTCCCATACATGTCAGCGTAGCTACCTCCATGATGTCTTATCAACACCAAGATTGACACCAATAGAAATGCTAACACAGAAGGGAGAAACACGTCTTGTGTTGCTCAGCAGTCTTACAGGCTAGCGTGGCCTCTCACTTGCTGTGTACGGGAGGCTAGAGACAACTGGTCTTCCTGCTTCCATCTTCTACATTCTGGAATTATAGCCGAGTACCATCATGTCTGGGTGCTCCCTCACCCCCTTTTCCTTTCATTCCTTCCTTCCCTATTTTTTTCTCACTACTATGGCACATTACTTACCATGTAGGAACTGCCTGATCTGTTTTATTATAACAGAATCTTCCTAAAGCTATTTAGTGGCATATTTTGGATACTGCACATGAAGGAAATAACTTTTAGAACATTATATTTTAAGGAAGTTTGTTGGCTAAAACAAAAAAGCAAACAAAAAAAAACACTAAAGAAAGTTGTCCTCCCAAATATTCTAATTAGAAGAGATATTATATGTAAATAAACTTAACATCTATCAAAAATCTGGCAATAGAATTAATATGAGGCTATTGAATAAAACATTATTTTTCTCTGATTTAGGAATGGAATGAAGATGAACAGATGCTGGAATATCTCCTGAATGAAGATACTTGATTATTTTTAGTGCTTTTAAAATTGTGACAAAAGTTTAATGCAAATTAGAATTTTTTTCATTTGCTTAAAATATAAAATAGACAGAACACACTTAAAGTTGACTTCAAAACTATTCATTTGCAAAAGATTTTTATGTGGTTTTACTAAAATTTAGGAAAAATTTAGAAAGTGTTTACAGTTGCTATTTGTGAAGTTAGAAGTTACTCATATGACTCTATTTTTAGATGTGTTTCTTTTTCTAAATGAGTTATCTGTGGTATTTGTTTCAAGTTGCTTTAAAGTTTCCTATGATGGTTCTCAAATTTGAGCCTCAACCAGAATTACTGCAAGAAAACGCTGAAACAGATTTCTGGGCCACACCCAGAGACCCTGACTGGGTAGTTACAGGACAAGCCTAAGGCATTCCACACCTGAAGAGGTCCTGAGTGTTGCTCATAAGGAATGCTATGGTTTTATGTGAAATCTGAACCAGGTTCTTGTCCTTTTTTCATAATCTCAATTATTTTGTCGAAATACAGAAAACTAGCAGTGCTGACAGCTATAAATTGTTTTAGTATGTTTTATTCTTATAACCCTCAGATGTGTAGCACCTTATTAAAGTATATCTTCAAGTGGTGGACACAGATGACATTCCCGCAGATCTTTGTGTCTTTGGGGCCACAATCAACCAGGTACTGAACCCGGGCCTGAATCATTATTGGACACAGTTGGCATCACCCCAGACGTTTGGTCTGAAGGTGCAACAAATGACCAGGAGCCCTTGGCTCTACCTCTGCCATCATACCATGTACTGCCCAGGGTCTCTAGGCCCGGCCATGAAAAGGAGAAAAGGCAACAGCTTTGGGCCATCCCTGTGACTGGAGTGGGCAGTACTCAACCAAGCAATACCTGTGACCCAACAAAGAGTTCTGGTGCTGAGTAGTTGGGCATCACTGTTGTGAGAGAGAACAGGATGGGGAGGTAGAAGAGAGGAAGAGGTGGAATGGTTTGTGGGTTAGAGAGTAAGGCAGATCTGGAGAGCTGAGTAGTGAGAAACCAGCTGACCCATGTGAATAGCCAGCTGGCCACTGGAGTGTCTGGGATATGACCAAAAGCCAGGTCTTGATCTGGGGCCTTGGAGCAACTGATGAAACCTGTGTTGATTCTGTGGATGCTGTTGTCACTGGGGGCCATTCAGGGACCTGTGGTTTGGGCTGTGATATGGGGCCACATTGATGTTCGAGGGCTGTACTCCTGTGGCAGCCATACCAATTTGGCTGACCTGTAGAGTCAACTGGGAACTATGGTGACAACCTGACCAGGACTGCTGCCTAGGACCACTTATGGGTCCATGGTCCTGCTGTATTCATTTTCCTATATGTAGTTTGGCAGATCTCACTGTGGTAAGAACACAATGCTGGAATAGCTTGACTACAACTGTAGTTTTGATGACCGCACATTTGCTGGACACTAGTACATTCAGCACATGTTTTCCTACTGTTTTAAGTACTAGCCTTGCATTTCCTAAATCCCTCTTGATTAGATTGTTTATCAGCCTGAATTCTTGAGGAAAGCCATAAACATTCAGAACAGTTGACTATTGCTCAATACATATGATTTCTAGGTTATAGAAG
Source organism: Alexandromys fortis (assembly GCF_014885135.2). Taxonomy (NCBI): domain Eukaryota; kingdom Metazoa; phylum Chordata; class Mammalia; order Rodentia; family Cricetidae; genus Alexandromys; species Alexandromys fortis. Next base: position 2,219,935 of record NW_026068008.1, read on the forward strand.
AGCACATAGACCCCAATAATGCTAATGATAGTGGCAACCAGCTCCCTGGCATGAAGACACTAGGAAAGGGGGGTTATAAGTTATAGAATCCAGAGAGAGCAGTGTTGCAAGGGAGAGGGCCCTCTTGTTATTCCCCACCACATGGCTAGCTTATCCCAAAATAACCACACAGAAACTGCATTAATTAAAACGTTTCTTGGCCATTAGTTTTATCTTTTTATTGGCTAAATCTTACATATCAGTTTAACCCATATCCATTAATCTGTGTATTGTGACGTGACAATGGCTTACTTGAGATTCTAACAGGCATCCATTTCTGGTGGAGGGTCCAACTTCTCTCCAACTCTGCTCTTCTTACTCCCAGCATTCAGTTCTGTTTGCTCCGCCTACCTAAGTTCCACCCTATCAACTAGGCCAAGGCAGTTTCTTTATTCATTAACCAATGAAAGCAACACACAAACAAAAGGAACTCCTACACCAGAGTATTGGATAGAAACAAACTAGAAACATATGTTCCTAGTAATATGTAGCTATTACTGGTGTTTTGAAAAAGAGAAAGAGAAAAACAGACAAGGTAATAAATAAACAACTAAGTTGCATATAGGGATTAACATTTTGAGTTTTAGTCATAACACCTTTTAAGAGACAGATGTTTCTCTTATGCAATAACATTGATGAGTAATACTGTAACATATTTTGATAAAAGTCATTAGAATAAAGTCCTGTGACAAAGTTCAAATGTGAGTATTACCATCAAGGCAATTGTTAAATCTCTTAATAAAATAAAGTAACTCAGAGGACAGGAAAGAATAAGGCAGTGGTATCAAGGAAGTTACTTATTTAAACAGAATGGCTGAGGAAATGGAGAATAAATAGAACACTACCTAGTCAACTCTTATATCTGAAAGGTCAATCATGTCCAATTGAGGCAAGGGAGCAAAGCTACCAATGAGCAATGAAACCAAAAAGAAAAAAAAAACAATAAATTTAAATAAGTATATCTAGAAAATAGTTATGGCATATCTATTTGCATATGGATAACCAACATAAATAGAGAAGAATACTCTAAAGTTTTAGGTATTTTGCTATTAAGTCACATATAAGATTAAACTAACACTGTTGTGGTTATTGAGAATATGATTTTGGTTATCCTGTCCTTTCAGCACTGACGGCTGGATAGGAAATTTCAAGGTAACATCTTAGTTTTCAGACTTAGTGTGAACCACACTGTCTATATCACACTGACAAAGAAAGGAATATCATCAGAGATACAAGCTTGAGTTTACCAAAGTTTGATAATTGTCTTAATTTTGCTTACCCGGGTCAAAGAGTGGGTCTATTATTTTCCTAGTAAGACTAAGAGAAATTTGATAGACAGAAAGATGAATTGTAGAATTTTTTTCAGTGATATTTAGGAAATACATTTCTGGCTCTCTTTCCTCTGACCACTCAGTTTCCAGAATTGAAATTCCTGCCTCCAGTTAAGTGAAGTTCTGTGACATTCTGGCCAATGAACAGTAGGAAAAAGTGATGCATGATAGAGGAGGGTTATTTGTCTATCTGTTGCTTTCAATGATCAATTAATAAAGAAACTGCTTGGCCTTTGATAGGACAGAAAATTAGGTAGGCAAGGAAGACAAAACAGAATTCTGGGAGAAAGAAAGCTGAGTCAAGCAGATGCCATGCCTCTCCTCTCCAGCCAGTTGAGAGGAGAGCTCTCCTCTCCAAGATGGATGCAGGTTAAGATCTTACCGGTAAGCCACCACCTTGTGGTGTTACACAGATTATTAGATATGTGCTAATCAAGATGTGAGAGTTAGCCAATAAGAGGCTGGAGTTAATGGTACAAGCAGTGTTTAAAAGAATACAGTTTCCATGTAATTATTTTGGATAAAGCTAGTTGGGTGGCAGGACACAGCCCACCACTCTTCAACAGATGCAAGAAAGGGTGTTATTGATGAAAGATTGCCTAGAGCTCTTTAACTTTTCTGCTGGAACCAACTATGTTCTAGATGTTTTCATTCAGCAATTAAAGTAAGGACAATCCAGAATAGAAATTTGTTGTAGGAGGCCATTTCTTCGTTCCTGACTGCTCAGCACTGAAATAATAACACAGAAACCATATTTTCCCTGCACAGGCCCAGGACAGCTTCTTTATTCATTAACCAATAAAAGCAACACATATACAGAAGGACTTCCCACATCGCCTACCTTTCTTTGTTTAAATATAAAGGAAAATTTTAACTTTAACATAGTAAAATTAGATACAATAAAACAGTTATAAACCACAAATTGCAGTTATAATATTTATATCTACCTTATCTTTTATCATAATTAAGGAAAACTAATAACTATAACTATCTATTCTTCAACTCCATCAAAGCCTCCAGAAGAATATACTATTACCTAAGTTAACAGGAAGTACATTATAAGCAACTTCCAAAATTCTAGAATTTCACAGAGAAATCTTGCTGCCTGGACAGTCACCCAAAGTTCTTTTGTATTGTTGGGGTACCCAACTTCAGCCTACCACACCATCATATCCAGCAGACTTTCCTGTTGAAATAAGGGGCAGTGGGGCTGTGTCCCCAGCACCCTGGCAACCTGCTAGCTCATGCCCGAAATAACAACACACAAACTATTTATTTAAAGACTGCTTGGCCCATTTCTATCTAGCCTCTTCTAGGCTAATTCTCACATATTAATTTAGCCCATTTCTAATCATCTGTGTAAGCACCCCAAGGTGTGCTAACCGGGAAGATTGTAGCCTACGTCCATCCTGGGTCGAAGTTGCCTGGGAGAGCGGAGCCTGGCATCTCTGCTCCAGAGAGCAGAGCTGTCAAGTCTCTCCAGGACCAGAGCAGAGTCTGACCTCACTTCCTCTTCCTCCCAGAATTCAATTCTGTTTACTCCTCCTACCAATGCTTTAACCTATCAGGGCCAGCCAAGCAGTTTCTTTATTGCTCAACCAATGAAATCAACAGATTATATGACACTCCCATATCACTTCCCCTTTTTCTGTTTAAACAAAAAAAAAAGAGAAGGCTTTAACTTTAATGGAGCAAAATTACATATAACAAAACAGTTATCAAGTAAAAATTACAATAATCTATATCATAACTAAGGAAAACTATAACTAACTATTCTTTAACTCCATCAAAGAGTCCAGAAAGATACAATATTACCTAAGCAAATAAGAAATATGCAAACTCTCAAACTCTAGAAATGACAGAGACATCTCGCTGCCTGGACAGTCACCCAAAGTTCCTCTGTACCGTTGGGGCATCCATCTACAGCCTACAGGCCCATAGTTTCCAGCAGACATTTCCACAAAGCAGGAAATTTCAAAGGCAGTCACTATTTGCCTGTCCTGAAGAATGTCTTACAGACTCTTTCATGAATCAGGAACCCCGAAAGATCATCTCACCTTTAGGCAAGTTCAGCAGTCCTCTCTGTGCGGGTTCTCTGTGTCCAGTTTATGCAGTAGTCCAGGCAAGAGCAGTTTCTTGCCCAAATGGCTATCGAACTCCATAAGGATCCTCTTCGATGCCCATCTTCCTCTTGAAGTAGATTGGTGCTGCCAGGAGCAGAGTGTCTCATTGTCATGAAAAGTCCTAAGTTATTAAAACATTTAAAATGCCATATTCTATAATCTTTGAAAAATATGAAGAATGCCTATCTAAAATATATCTATGCACATCTAGAAAATCTTAAATAACACAACTACAAACTTAACTATTATTAATGATTATCCATTAACAACCTATATACATTACATTTTTAAATGAACTACACAATCACAATTCCTTAATAAAGATCAGAAATACATATACATATAACAAAACTGACCTTAAACCTCTATCAATAAAGTACAATCTATACTAATGAAATTATTCATATCTATATCATATCCCCCTTTAAATGTGAAAGAACGTTTATAAACCATATTTGGAAACATGGGCGTAGTTTTTTCTCTCCAAACTGCTTCCTGCTGAATGGGGGCATCGTTAATTAGGTCTTTCATGGTATAACCTGTGTGCTAGTTTCATCTCAGTTGGCAGTTGAGCGAAGCAATTTTCTGAAGGTATTCACAGCAACCGTTCAGGAGGGCATGGTCCATCATACCATATTCGAATAGAAACAATGAACAGACTCTCACCCTCTGTGAAAACAAAATAGGAAACTCCTTTCGAAAGCATCATGTCCTTAGATCCAAATTTCAAAGTCAAGGCATCAAAATCTCTACGATGGATTAGTTTAGCAGCATTTATAAACAAATATCTTTTGGCAGCTGTTGCTCCTTCCTCAGCATTCAAACAATTCAAAGAGAGCATAATAGTATACAGTATCAAGATTCTCTGTGTATTTTCCATCTTTGTACGCTTTATTTTAACCTCTGTTTCGTTTAATTTTACTTTTATTTTATATTCTCTGTATCTCTTTGACCTGGAATAACTCTGTAGACCAGGCTCTCCTTGAACTCTCAGAGATCCGCCTGTCTCTGCCTCACAGGCATTGGCATTAAAGGTGTTTGCTACTACACCTTGAACTCACAGAGATCTGTTTGTCTCTGCCTTCTAGGCACTGGGATTAAAGGTGTGTGCTACCACACCTTGAAGTCACAGAGGTCAATCTCCCTCTGCCTCCCAAGTGTTGGGATTAAAGTTGTGTACTACCATACCCAACTACTCTCTTTGTTCCTTTTTTTTTACTTTTAAGAACTTTTAACTTTTAGCTTGCATATATTTTAACACACTGTAAATCATTTAAACATCTTTATCTTTGAATCTCTCTTTACTGTATATCTCTCTTTTTCTGACCACACGAGCCTTTAAATCTCTGAGCAATATGAGTGGGATTAAAGCCGTGACTTTGCCAGGTAGATCCAGTCCATTCCTTAGCTTTCCAGCCTCATGACAGAGATACAGGCTGTAGCCATGTTTATAGCCACAATTCTATGGCGTTTCAAGGTCCCTGCCAGCCAGCGAGCTACAACAGACAACAGTCAAGTCCTCTCTCGGTAGTTGGCCCTCCTGCCTCAGTCAGAGTTTGTCCTGGCAGGACGGCCCAGAAAGACGGCATTTTAAAACGGCACAGCTTTTTTTCCTGCTACGGCTGAAAACCGAAAAGCATGCGTTCAGCTTTTCGTCAACACCATTTAAGTGTTTCGTGGCAGGACCTCTTAATGAGCTGCAGGGTTTTGCAGCTGAAGCTGAGTCAGGAAGCCTCTCTTAGATGAGAGCGCTTGCTTGCCTCTAGCAAGCAGAGTAGACCCGAGAGAGTGCTGCTAACAAGAAACCATGCTTCACTCCATTATTTCCCAAGCTTTCTCAAGCTTTTTGTGGATTCAGTTATACTCACGTTGGGCAGCCATTTGTAATGATACGGGCGGCAGGGCTGCGTCCCCAGCACCTCGGCCGCCTGGCTAGCTTATGCCCAGAAATAACAACACACAAACTATTTATTTAAAGACTGCTTTGCCCATTTCTATCTAGCCTCTTCTAGGCTAATTCTCACATATTAATTTAGCCCATTTCTAATCATCTGTGTAAGCACCCCAAGGTGCGCTTACCGGGAAGATTGTAGCCTATGTCCATCCTGGGTCAAAGTTGCCTGGGAGAGCGGAGCCTGGCATCTCTGCTCCAGAGAGCAGAGCTGTCAAGTCTCTCCAGGACCAGAGCAGAGTCTGACCTCACTTCCTCTTCCTCCCAGAATTCAATTCTGTTTACTCCTCCTACCAATGCTTTAACCTATCAGGGCCAGCCAAGCAGTTTCTTTATTGCTCAACCAATGAAATCAACAGATTGATATGACACTCCCACATCACTTCCCCATGAAGCAAGAAATTTGAAAGATAGTTCCACTTATATTGGCAGTTTGTCAATAACTTTCTTCTGTATCATGCAGAATGCTTGGTAGACTCTTTCATGAAGCAGAAAAACCCAAAGAATAGTCTCACCTTTAGGCAAGTTCAGCAGTCATTTCTTTGTGGATCCTGCAAGTCCAGTTGATACAGCATAACATCAAACAGTCCAGGCAAAAGCAGTTTTTTTGCCCAAATGGCTAACAAAATTCATAAGGAGCCTCTTCCATGCCCATCATCCTCTTGAAGTAGATTGGTACTGCCAGGAGCATGTGTCTCACTGTTATAACAAGTGGGAAGCTCTTAAAACATTTTAAATGCCATATTCTGAAGGTCTCTGAAAGATTTGAAGAATACCTATCTATCTAACTGAAATATATCTTTATATATTTAGAAAACTAGATGACATGACTACAAGCTTGACTATTATAGAGGATTATCTATTGATCTATATTTCTTAATTATACATTACATTTTTAAATGAGCTTCACAAACACAAAACTTTTAATCAAGAGCAGAAATAAATATGTTTACATATAACAAAATTGACCTTAAATTTGTATTAATAAATCAAGATCCATAAAAGTGCAAATTATTCATATCTATATAATATACTCACCTTAAATGCAATCAAGCATTTATAAGCAATATTTGGGAATTTGTACTCTCCAAACTACTTCCTGCTGTTTATTGGGTGAAGTAATTTTTGTGGTATTCACAGAGACCTTTCAAGTGGTCTTGGTCCACCAAACCACATTAGTATGGAAGAATTCCAGAGGTTCTCATTCTTTGTGGGAACAAAAGAAGAACCTCTTTTCTAAAGCAACAAATTCATCGACCTAAATTCTGAATTCATGATACCTTTAAAATATATATGATGGTTTAGTTTAGCAGCTCATACAATGAAATCTCTCTGTCTGTCTGTCTTTCTGTCTCTCTCTCTCTGTCCCCCTCTCTCTCTGTACTTAGCTCCTTCACAGTCAAAAAAATTTAAAGAAAACACAATAATATATATAATCCATACTTTCTGTTTACATTCCATCTTTATGTGGTGCGGCACGCTGCTTCCACCAGCAGAAGAGACGACTACAACAGGATTCTTCTCAGAACACACTTTATTGGAGCCCTTACACTTGAGAATTAAGAGAGGCAAGAAGACCCCGTCCCTGTGGAAGCAGAAGAAATATACTGTGCCAGACAAAGCCCTGACGTGTCATCAACCCAATGGCTCAAGGCCAGAATGGAGTGATCTTGCTAAATTATGATTGGCCAGATCGAATGGCCAGATCGAAAGACTCCCCGCACTAGGGGGAGCATGCGCGCATGCACACAAGTTGTTTACCAAGTTTAACATGGAACAGCAAATGGCGCCCAGGCTCCGTGCCAACACCCACAACATGATGGTGCCATGGCACATGCTAAAATGTGGCTTATTTTTCTTACTCTATTACTTTTTTCTACAAGTTTAGTATTTATTTTTACTCATTTATTCTATGACTGTCTGTACTCTGTCTCTTTAAAGACTTTTTTTTATTTAAAAAAAACATTTTGCATCTTTGTATAATTGTCCATACTCTTTTCTTCTGTCTCCCAAGCTTATGTACATTTTTAAAACACACTTTGTCTTGTTTAGAGGTCTTTTATTTCTGAATCTGTCCTATTGTGTATCTGAAATCCTTCTCTGTCCAGGAGCACTTCTTAAATTGCTAAGAAAATCATTAGGACTAGAATTAAGGCTGCTTTGCCTTTTGACTCTGCCAAGTCCAACATGCCAGAGGTCTTTTCACTACCTCTGAGAGCCATTCTCACCACCCCAGATCCAGGGTCAGGTTGCAGTGGGTCTTTGTTGTCAATAAGCAAGTTGTAGCACTCTTTTCACAAATCCCATTTAAATGCTTCTTGACCAGACTTTCCAAAAGAGTTAGAGCCATTTCTGCTGGTGAACCAGGATGGTGCCATTTTTAAACCATGCCTTTTTTTTGTATTAATTAAATTACTGCTTGGCCTATTAGCTCTAGCTTCTTAATGGCTAGCTCTTTCATCTTAATTTAACTCATTTCTATTTATCTGTGTATCGTTATGTGGCTGTAGCTTACCGGCAAAGTTTTGTCCAGCATCTGTCTGTGGTGGGGCTACATGGCTTCTCCTGACTCCATCTTCCTTTCCCCAGCATTCAGTTTAGTATTCCCTGCCTACCTCTGTTCTGCCCTGCTATAGGCCCAAAGCAGTTCCTTCATTCATTAACCAATAAAAGCAACACATATACAGAAAGATTCCCACATCAGAAATCTTTGAATCACCCAATCTATGGCTGAGAATGAATTTTCATAATGATTTAATTGCCAAAATCTGGGACTGTCCCCTCTGTAGTATAATTTATTGTATCCTGACTAGTAAAAATAAATACTGAATTTTTTTGGCAAGTAAGCTTGAAGTAGAGTTTCTTTTGTGGACAAAGTTTGCTTTCTGTTACTGCTATCGTTTTGATGTGAATGGCTGCCATTGGGTCATATGTTTGAATTTGTGGGCCCTGATTGGCAGAAATGTTTGGGAAGGATTTGGAGGTGTGAACTTTTTGGATGAGGTATATCAAGGGAGACAAGTTTGTGGTTTCAAAAGACTGCAACCTTTTCTCTCTCTCTCTCTCTCTCTCTCTCTCTCTCTCTCTCTCTCTCTCTCTCCTTCTCTCCCCTCTCTCTGCCATTTACTTGCATATAAATATGGAAATTATCAAACTGTTCCTATTGTCATGCCTTTGCTCTGTCATCATGGACTCTAATCTTCTGAAATCATACACTCAAATTAAACACTTTCTATTGCCAGTTATCTTGGTCATGATGTCTTATCATAGCAATATAAATGCAACAAAGACAGTTAATATATATTTAATGTTGAGTAAAGAATTACTGATAATAATCACTGATAATAAACTCGCAAATCTCATTTTTTATAGAGGGTTTCTCTGTGTAACAGCTCTGGCTATCGTGGAACTTGCTTTGTAGACCAGGCTGGTCTCAAACTCACAGACAGTCACCTGCCTTTGCCTCCCGATTGCTAGGATTAAATCATATGCCACCACCCTGACATTATAAAAATCCATTTTAAGATCATAGGAATATTTCAGAAGATGGAAATATCTCCTGTGCTCATGTATTGGTAGTATTAATATGGTATAAATGGCAATCTTACCAAAAGCAATCTACATATTCAAAGCAATCCCCATCAAAATTTCAACAGATTTTTTATACACCTTGAAAGAACAATATTCAACTTCAAATGGAAAAACAAATAACCCATGATACTTAAAACAATCATTTACATAAAATAAAAGAACTGCCAGAAGTATCACCATCCCTGACCCCAAGCTCTACTCCAGGGCTATAATAATAAAAATAGTTTGGTATTGCCATAGGAACAGACACATTGAATCAAAGACCAATATATAAATCCACATACATATGGACACTTGATTTTTGACAAAGAAGTCAAAACTATATGATGGAAAAAAGAAAGAATTCTCAAGAAATCCATATTGGCATAACTGGATATTGACACATAGAAAAATGCAAAGAGATTCATATATATCACCCTGAACAAATTTCAAGTTCAAATGGATTGAAAATCTCAACATAAATCCTGTTATACCCAAACTTATAGAACAGAAAGTCATGAATAGTTTTAAAAACACTGGCATTTCCTAAATATAACACCAATAGCAGAGACATTACACTGGCAATTAATAATTGGAGTTTCATGACAGTGAGAAGCTTCTATAGGGTAAGAGACACTGTCAATAGGATGTAATGGTAGCCTAGATAATGGGAAAAGATCTTTACCAACCCCACCTTCAGCAGAGGGCTTATCTCCAAAATATATAATGGACTCAAGAAACCAGACATCAAGTAATCGATTAGTACAATTTTTATAAATGGGGTACAAATCTTTTTTTTTCCAGGACAGGCTCCAAAGCCACAGAGAAACCTTGTCTCGAAAAAAAAAATGGGGTACAAATCTTAGCAGAATTCTAAACAGAAGAATTTCATATAGCAGAGAAACACTTAAAGAAATGCTTAACATCTTTAACCATCAGGCAAATGAAAATCAAAATGACTCTGTGATTCCATGTTACACCTGTCAGAATGGATAACACCAAAAACACAAATAACAATTTATGCTGATGAATATGTGGAGCAAGAGGAACACTCCTCCATCATTGGTGTGAGTGCAAACTTGTACAGCCACTTTGGATATCAATATGGCAGCTCCTTGGAAAATTGGGAATCAGGTTATTTCAAGATCAAAGTGATACCATCCTGAGAAAGACAAACATGGTATGTACTCACTCATAAGTGGGTATTAGCTGTAAAGTAAGGGATAACATTGCTACAGTCCACACACTCAAAGAGGCTAGGTAACAAGGAGGACCTAAGGAGTAGGGGAGGACACATGGATTTCACTGGGAATTAAAAATAGCAGAGATATCCTGGGTGGAATGGGTTCACAAAAAGTTGGGAACTCGATGGAGTGGGAGAGTACTCCAAAAGATGGCCAGAAATATGGTGCCTTTTGCAGTCAGGTAGACACTTGATGCAATGGAACTCCCACAAATCTACAAGATTGACACCAGCTAAGACACCCAGGAACAGTGGATATGTTGCTTAAAATGGCTATCTCCTGTGACCAGATTGATGATGATCCAAATTCTCATCAGAGAGCCTTCATCCAGTAACTCATTGAAACAGATGCACAGCCCCACATTCAAACATTAGGTCTAGTTTGAATACTCCTCCTGAATAGAAGGAGAAAAGATTGTAGGAGCCAGAGGGGTCAACAAGATCACATGAAAACCCAAAGCAATGACTAACCTGATTGATTGGAATTCACACAGTCTGAACCAACAACCAGAGAAACTAAGCCCTCTCTATATATGAGACAGTTATGTAGCTTGGCCTACTTCTGGGACTACTAACAATGAGAACAGGGGCTGTTCATAATGATTTGACTGGATTTTGGGAAGCTATTTCTCATACTGGATTACCCTGCCAACCCTGAATACAAGAGGGGGTGCTTAGTATAACTGCAACTAGATACGCCATGCTTTCTTGATACTCATGGGAGACCTGTCCCTTTATGAACAGAAATAGAGAATGGGTGGGTTGGGGAAGGAAAGAGAGGGGAGAGGAAATTGGGGGAGGTAAAGAGGAAGGGAAAATATCCATCAAGATGTAAACTAAATAAATAAACAATTTTTAAAAAGACACAAGGTAAAATACCTGACAAAAACAATGTAAGCAAGGAGAGGTTTACTATGACTCACAGTTCCAGAGTACACAGTGCATCATGGAGGGGAAATCTCAGTGGCAACAATATGTGGCAGCTAGATATATTATATCCATTGTCAGGAAGCAGAAGAGAGAGAGATGAATGTTGATATTCCACATTTTCTGTGATTCCAGCCCATAGAATGCTGCCACCTATACTTAGGATAGATCCTCTGACCATATTTAACCCACCCTAAAAGCTTCATCATAGAAATTATCAGAAATTTGTCACCTATGTGATCCTAGGCACTGATAGGTTGACAACCAGTATTTACTGTCATACTTGTGATCATATCTCAACTCTGCCCCTTGAAGGACACCTGCAAAGTTGGCAAGCCATTTCACTTTTGTGTGCCTTATATTTCCTTAAGTTTAAAATGGATTGATATAACCTTATCAAGGTTTTTATGAATATTAAATGGAAACTAATTTTGTGGGCACAAATATAAAGTCTACTTTAAAAATATTATTTGTGTGTGTGTGTGTGTGTGTGTGTGTAGGATATTTGCAGGAGTTGAATATGGGTCTAGATTTTGGATCTGATTCCAGTAGGGGTCAATATTATGTAACGATTCAGAAGAAATCAAGTCCGACTAGAAGTGACTCCTCAGTTTGGACTTCCTGGTTTCTAGGACAATAATCCAAATAAGCTTCCATTGTTTGTAAATTATCCAATCTTTGGTGTTCTGTTGTAAGAATGGAAAATGGAATAAGGTAATCAACGTAGTCTTTAGCTTGTTCATTTATTCCTCTCATATCATTTAATGACAGACACAGATGGAGATAAAGCATAGTTCTAGTCACTGCAAGGCGTTCAGCCTAATCCAAAGGCATTGTTAAAGGATAATTACAGTGCACCACAGCAGATTAAAGGAAGGGACCAGCAATACCACAATTATAAGCTGACAACAAACTCAAGAGCTGCTTGTGAGGCAAGCCAGCTGTTCAGCCCAAGTAAGAGGAGTGGATTATAATCATCCTTCTTAGGAAGCATGTACTCCCTGTACTTACTTCCTTGATGGAGTTGTGGTTTTGTAGCAAAGTTTATGCTAGTGCATAGCTCAATACACTTTAGAAAACAAGACCTACAGGGTATCTAGTAAGTTCCTGCTAACGGTAAACCATGGGCAGTGTACTTCTGGTCTTCTAGTATGCACAAGACTAATACAAGTCACACTGCTTATGTGAGAGGCTTAGGCAACATGGTGACTACACTCACTGCTTGCTTCCTTTGCTCAGTTTCATCTTAGCACTTGTTATCTCAGTGGGGATAGGAAGAGGGAGGCATCAGAGTCAGATATGTTGTTTGGTTTGGTGGAGTGGGCACCATCATAGTATCGAAAATTTCAAACCAAGAAAACTAAATCTGTTATTGTTGATGCTCTATGGTGACCTGGTATTAGCAAAATTGTCCACCCATTTATCCAGTGTTTATTAACTATTCTCTATGAGACAGCCTTGGGTACATTTTGACTGCTAAGTGCTTCTGAATAAATGTAAATAAGCAAATGAATTTGCTGCGGCGTACTAAGCATATGGCATGGATAAACATAATGGGATCTGTGAAAACACAGAATCTAGACTGAAATGAGATGACAAGGTCAAACTGTTGACATGGCTCAGTCAATAAAGTTGCTTGTCACCAAAAAAGAATACAATAAACTAAGATAATGACTTGTTTTAAATTGAAGCTGTTGTCCATATTCATTAAGTGAGTGTACAATAGAAGAGTACATGTGAATTTGTAAACAATTTGCATATGGACCCTACAGCTGTCAGTGTCTCTTATCTCTCATGCTAGTATTTTGAATGGATGTATCATTTCGTGAAACAGTTGATTAGGCTTTGGAACTCTTATGTTAGAAATGATTGCCATTTAAAGGGATAGAGCAATGTGGTGCTCTTTCCGGGCATCCATACTGAAAAGGTATGACTTGAACTCTACTTATTTACAGTGGTTCACTTCAAGAGATGTTTTCCCACAGTGTCACAATAAAAATATTTCTCAAAGCTAAAGTATTCATCATCCCCAGCTATAGTACAGATGAAGTAGATCTCCATGCTACATGAGTGCTCTCTGAAGCTGTGCAGTTCCTTCATCTCTATTCATGAGAACTTTAAGAGACAAGTTCTGGAAAGGATGTGGTTTTTTTAATGCTGTCTTCTTTAAGCTTCAAATACTCATTGGAATTCAGGGCACAATAAATAGCATTTCAAATACTGCATCTGAGAGTGGGGCAAAGAAAAGGGTTTATTTCAGCCTAAGTTGTCAAAGGAGGAAATGAAGCTTGAGAAAAAACTATCTCGTGTGAAACCATGATAAAAGCAAAATAAAAAAACTATTTTTTCCAGGCATTATCATTGTAATTCTTCAACAAATGTTCTTACCAAGATATCCATATAAATGGCATAATGGGCCCATATATTTGAAGAGTGGAAAAAATAATTTTGTAGAGATTATTACAGGTAGCACCGTAAAATAATTAATTGTTATCTTTCTTTTGTTTTCTTATTTTTCATGATAAACCCTTTAAACCTTGAAGAATCAGAAGAAGTTAATATAATGTGACTGGGAATTTAGAAATGAAAATTTGTAAAAAAAAAAAAAAATAAAACATATTGATCAAGTAATCACCCTCTTGTTTTCTTTTGGGGGAGAATGGGGCCAAGAAAAGGATACACAAGTTTTAACATCACTACATTTGACCAATGTTGACATACTAGGATGTTGAATGTTGTAAATTGTGATTAAAAGACATGAAATTGTCAAAGGATTGTTATGCTTGATTTCTAGTTGAAAATACACAAAGAACTATTTAACAATTACTCTTTCAGTATTATGGAATTATGCTTTTATAGTCTTGGCACACAAATTTACATCAAATTAAAATATATCCAAACACTGAAAAACATTCAAACTTACTGAAGTGGAAAGGATCTAGCATATGGTCTTAAATTAAAGTGCAAATTTAAGGTTATTAGATGTAGTGTAATAAACTTTTCATAAAAATTCTATATATAAGTATGTGTAATTATGCAGAAGCATATATAATACATACTATATTTTCATCTTCAGCCATAAGGGATGGTATCAGGTATATGTGTACAGACTGCCTCTTTATAAACTTATTTTACTATTTCTATGGATGTCTGTGTGTTTAGTATTAACATAACTTAGAAGAGGACATCAGATTTCTTGGTACTGGTGTTACAGACTGTTGTGAGCTGTCTCAAAGGCCCAGGAAATTGAACCCTGTTTCTTTGGAAGAGCAGCTGGTGCTCTGAAGCACTGATCCCAGACTGACTTTTAAAATGCTTCTTGGAGATTTACATATTACCACATCATATCATATCACAGTAATTTAAAAACTAATAACTATAAACAACTGCATAAGAGATCTCCAGGATGAAGAAGGGATAAATGGAAAGATCAAAAATGTCTTACTGTATTTGTGTTTGGTAAAGATTGCCCATTTCTTTCCATTTTATATTAACAGCCATAATTAAAGTCATTACCAATATTATTACCCTAAAAACAATTTTGTGAAAGACAGTTTCTAAATTCATTTTTGCTATTCAAAATGAATATGCTAGCATTCTATATAGAATAAGATTTCACATTTGAAATCACTTAAAATTTATCAATTTCTTTTTTTTTTGAAATAAATAAAATAGCCTATTTAATAACTTAAAGTAAAGTACTGAACAATATGAAAATAAAGATACATAAAGTGTTAGGATCTATAGTACTGTACAAATAAAATCATTATTCTTCATTACACAAACTGTGCAAGAAAAACCCAAGTTAGTTTCTGGAGTGCAAAGTTTCAGTTCCCCACTTTAAATTATCATGCAGACAGTTTTTCAAGCCATGCTAAGGTCATGGCAAAGTCTTTAATTTTGAAGAGGAAAATGCTACCCAGTAAATTAACCCTACCATCAGATATTGTTCCTCATAGCTGAGGCTGCTCTGCTTCTACAGTATCGCCTGAAAGGGAGGTATCTGTGCATTCAAAAAATTGAAATCAACAAGTTTCCAAAGCATAACAATTACGTTTTAGCTGGAAACAAAATGATGTGACAAATTAGCGACCAGACCCTGGTTAAGGAAAAGAAATGCGCGGAGAAGCGGTTTTCCTTTCACTGTGAACTCCAATAATGACCCCTATGTAAAGGCAGTCATGTAAAATTTTAGAGATTGACCAAATTCTGACCTCTAGAAGACACGTGATACAATATGGGATTGTGACAAGAGTAAAGTAACTTCTGAACACCTATGTTTCATCTGGGGAGGACTTGGGTGTATTATATGTAACAATTACTTAAATATTAATTCCATGTCAGTGTATGTATAAAACTGTTATCTGGGCAAAACCCAAGAGTGCATTTAATAATAAACCATAAACACATCCTGTACCTTGACTTGGCGTGCAAACCAACATAACAGCTCTTCTGCAGACTTTGGCAAGGAGACTACACAGCAGCATGAACACACATGGAAGACTGAAAACCACCACCCAACACCTTCTGTCAACAGGACATGGTAACAAGGGGCTTCCTTGTGTAAAGTCTTTCTGGAAAGTCTACGTTCTTCAGGCCTGTAGTCCTCACAATTCAGTAGTCTCGAGTCTGTGCTTTCACTGCATAGACCGACATGGGGTGGCCTCTAGCCACTGTAAGTCCAGAGAGTCACAGTTCTGTCTGCAGACGATGACAGGAAGGAAAGATCCTGGGTGTGCCATCTGCACTGGATCACTTTGTCCTTGTGCTCCCCCACCACCATAAGAGGAAGCTGCTTGGTGTTCAAATATAGAGAGAATGTATTTTCTTTGATCAATTAAACGTTGCTAAAATTTTGTTCATCTTAGCCTCTCTAAACCATGAATGATCTTCACTTTTGCCATTTAGAACAGTTTCTGTTATGAATTTTTAGAAAATAATTAAGCTATTTAAATACAAATAATGAATTCTCTTCAACAATGTTGCTTTGTCTGAGCCTGGAGGCACACTTAATTTGTGGAATACATCTTTGGATAACACAATTGCCAGCACAATTATAGACTGTTATGGGAATTATGTACAAAGCAAAGATCAAGGTCATCACAAATGGTCCAGACAGCATCAGAGAAAGTGTGGAGAATACTTATTCCCTATTTGAGGCAATTTACAATTGTCTGTAAATTTTGTACACATTTAATTGTGTCATTTTTTTAATTCAAGCCTACTGTGTTTTATATGCTGACTGTTTAAACCCTTTGTCTTATACTGATGAACCAACACAGACATGTTACTGGCTCATGGAGATTTTAAGAATGAAGAAAATGTTAAGGCTTTTTCATTTACCACTGTATAATTGATACTCTTAATTCCTCAAGACTATTAATTCCTAAATTCTACTGGCTCGGGTGGCAGTCTGCACAGAATGCAGGACGGGTATCCTACACTCACTTCTCTTCATCTTGTCTTGGACTATGCACTTATATATGTTTGTTGTTAAGCACATCCATGCAAATTTTACTTGTTACTATAATTATGTCACACCAGTAATTGCTACTATAATTATCTAATACAATTAACAATAACATGGAAAGCAAAAGTAGTATAAGTGCAAGTAATAATTGGTCTATTAGAAAAAATACTTCAGAAAATTTTGCTTATTTTAAACTTTCTTTGGCAAGCTATAAAATAATAAATTGGGAAGACAACTAAGGCAGTGAGTACCTAGTCCAGCATCTGGAATGCTTAGTGTCCTGGAAGGCTATTAGTTCAAGACTAGGTACTTTGGAGGTTGTGGAAGTTGCAGCAGGTGACAACTGTGTTCAGATGTCAACCCACCAGAGGAGTAATTATCTGATGGAGGGGAATCACATATAGGCAGGGCCTATGGGACAACTGACTCTGGAAACTGTTGTTTCTGTCTGTAATTTCATATGTACAAAAGCAGCTGTGGTGCCTCCCAATACTGCATTGTAGTGCATAATTTCATATCATATATATGTGTAATCTTATGATTGCATCTCAGTCTTATTGGCTTGTATATCTGTGGCTGGTCAGGAAAATGACTTATCATTAAATTGTATGTTTGATATGTAGAAAATATGCTAGGATATGCTTCATAACTAGATCTATGTCTCACGAGGACTGTAAGACACTTAAAAAGTCTGCTTTCTTCCTTTTACTCAAACCACACACAATTAGCTCATTTTTACCTCAGTGTTCAAATTAGACTTCATGTTTCTATAAATATTTCATAAATCAAAAACTTTACAGATTTACACAACTTCAGAGTTTTAAATATCTACCAAAGTTATTAACACAAGGAAACCTAAAAAAATTCAGGCCAATTCTTCCTTTGCCAAATCTGGCTGATAAGACATGATTCTCTGTGCAGATCTGTAGTCATAGAAGCAGTGGGCTGCATTCCAGCAGCCCTGCTTGTACTGGGGAGTGGCGTGGCTACTTCCTGCCACCCGGCTCTTGCACAGCTAGCTTTACCCAAAATAATTACATGGAAACTGTATTCTTTTGAACACTGCCTGACCCATTAGTTCCAGCCTCTTATTGGCTAACTCTCACATCTTGATTAACCCATTTTTAATAATCTATGTAGCACCACGAGATGGTGTCTTATCAGGAAGGATTCTAGCCTACATCTGCCTCGGGTTGGAGAATCATGGTGACTGCCTGACTCAGCTTCTTTCTCCCAGCATTCTGTTCAGTCTACTACGCCTACCTAATTTTCTGTCCTATCAAAGGGCCAAGGCAGTTTATTTATTTAACCAATGAAATCAACACAAAACAGAAGACTCCCATATCACAGATCTCTCTGCAGCTTGTCTCAGCAGGCACCATGGCCCTGACCTCAGACCTTACATCCGAAGCCTTGAAACCTTGTATTGTCATGGTAAATGGCTCAATCCTTATCATTTATTCAAGGAATGTGCTATGACCAATGAGATGTAACTTTTTGAATTGTTTTCTTATTGCCTCAAGTCTCCTGTAAAATATATGCTTAAGCTGGGTAAACAAGGAAGCAAGGGAGAATTGGAAGCAATGATTTAGGATAGAGAGAATTGGAACTAAAGAGAATCAGAGACAATTAGAGCCAGGGATTTAGAGCTGCAGAACAATGAAGAGAATGACCCTCAGATCCTGTGGGATGGTATAACAGAAACCTTTCCATCCTCGCTCCTGAGAAGTCTTCTCTTAGTTACCCACGGTAGTGGCTTGGGAGCTGGATTTTCAGGCTGCTAAATTGCTGAGAAGACAATAAAATTGCTTCCAGATATGAAAAAACAATTAAAATTATAAATTTCAACTAGTTCATGTAGTAATTGTTATTTTTTTTTAAATTTTTGAAGGAATTTTTTTTTAACTCTTTCAACATACATTACTGTAGGTGAGATATTTGGCTTCTGATACTGTCATATGCCTTTATCTTAAAAATATTCTTATTGAGTGTGGTCAACATTTGGGGATTGATTTTCTCCTACCATATTTATGTTAGTTCCAGGGACAAACCCAGTCACTAGGCTTGTACTGTAAGCACCTTCATGCACTGAGCCATCTTGCTGACTCCTTGTTACGAGCTGGAGGACTTCAGTTCCAGGTCCTTTGTGAGTAGTACTATGAGGACCCTGTGCACTTCTCCCCAAAGAGTGATGAGTAACCAGACCAAGCAAGAGAATTGTCTTTATAATAATTCTTTACTAGCAACTTCAATATCCAAGGCACCAATGGGCTTTACAATCTTAATAGGCATGGGGGATTGATAATGGGCAACACACAGGCAATTCAATATCACAATTATTAATCCTACTAATCCTAATACATAAAACCAATTCATAACCATAATCTACCTTATTACTTATCTATAAAACACTTCTTAACCTTAATACAACTTATCCATTAACATTTCCTAATCCTATCAATTATCCATAAGATATCTCTTAACATTTCACACACTAAACATATTTATTGACACATCTATGCTCTTCTCTTAACATTTCATACATGCATTAAATAGCATCATATGACCTGTATTCTTTAAGAAGGACTTTTGAATTTCTTCAGGCTGGACGCCTGACCGCACTGGGGGCTGGACAGCAAGGCTCAAGTCTTGACCCGGTAGTCTGTGCTCGGGAGATAAGGTTTCAATGTTCTGCTCTTAGGCTGGTATCAGGTGCTGCATCAATTCTTGACGCATAGTCTGCTGTCTGGTCTCGGAAGGCAAAAGTGTTCTGCCTATGCTCTGGAAGGTGGCCGAGAGTTCTGTCTGCACTTGGGAAGCCAGAGTGTCTTGTCTGTTCTTGGGAAACAGACCTTCGACATTCACTCTCAGGAAATGAGGCTTTGCATTCTGGATGCAAGGCATAAAATGTCTGCTTTTGGGAGATGAAGCTCTGCACTCAGGAGACAGAGCATTAAATGTTTAGGCAAGGCGTTAAATTATTTCTGCTTTTCGAGAGGCATGTTTGGAGGATCTCTCTCTACAAAGCTTAATTCACCCAGACAATCATAAGAAGTGAGATAATTGCCATGCTTCTGCCCTCTCTTTTTGTGCCAGTTTGAAACTGCCTCTCATTTGATTCTTCTGATAACCAGATGTTCTAGGTTATCAGTACTGATTGGCCACAAAAGGGTGGGGGTCCTTCTAGTGTGGCAAGATTACTTCGTTACCAAGGTTGCTGGGAGCAGCCTCCCAATCTGGCAGTGGGCAAATGTTCTCTTAATATTTCACCTTAGTAATTTTCCACACCACACACAAGAAGAAATGCTCTTACACTACCCCAAGTTGCATTCATTCTTATTCTATAAATCTCTTGTTCTATCTACACTACAGATTTCCCTTTGTTCATTCAGAGGAATCTGTTTCCATGCTCATTACACTCCTAAAATGTTTTATGAAAAAAGTTCAGTTTATGAGTCACACTGACTGAGTTAAAGATTTCCAGTAGTCTGATAGAACATGTTTTTTTTTTTTCCAGATATTTTTAAGAATGTTTCTATAGGGGTTAAATTTTGATTTGATGGAACAGTGAAGAAGAATCACAGGACTCACGTGAGTGGACATGGTACAACCACTGAAGGCATGGAGAACAAGAAGTTGCATGGTTGGTGTAGTGATAAGGTGATGAGGCGAGCAGACCTGCTTTTCATCCCACCCAGCTCCCGCACGGCTAGCTTTACACATGAAATTACAACACACAAACTGTATTCATTTAAACACTGCCTGGCCCATTAGTTCTTTCCTCTTATTGGCTAACTCTCACATCTTGATTAACCCATTTCTAATCATCTATGTACCACCATGAAGTGGTGGCTTACCAGGACGATTCTAAACACCATCCGTCTTGGGTAGGAGAAGCATGGTTTCTGCCTCATTGCCTCCTTACCAGCATTCTGTTCTGTCTACTCTGCCTACCTATGTTCTGACCTATCAGGCCAAGCAGTTTTCTTTATTAATTAACCAATGAAAGCAACAGATAGATAGAAGACCCTCCTGTATCAGGTTGGTAAATTCTGTCTCTTTCTGCTGTAACTCATCTTTTCTTGGACTTGATCCCTTGACTTCTTTATCTGTGAGGCTTCAGACCCTCAACCTGACAACAGGAGCTACTTCATTCTGACGGAATTAGACAGTGAGTGGATCACAGCACTGGCCTTCTTGGTCCTCCAGATCATCTTCTAAGTCTTTCTATAATATTGTTTGAATTCATCTGGGGAATCTTAACTTATCTACTTGTATTCTCTTGGTAAACATTTTAAAATAATGAGTCTTGTTGCAGACATAATTATTTTTCATTCTAAATTTGTCATTGGCCTCCTTCCTGAAATATTTGCCTTTAAATTCTAAGAAGTTTATAGTCTTTAAACATTTCTTTCCTTTATCTTTTTAGATTGATTATTGAAAGCACTGAGTCTACTTATTTGATCTCTCTCTCTCTATCTCTATCTCTCAACATCTCTCTCTCAACATCTCTCTCTCTCTCTCTCTCTTTCCTGGGACAATTATTTTCCATGATCACATTATTTTTCATTAATTTTTATTACATTTAAATTGTCTCTACCTGCTGTAAATATGGAGCACACATGTTCTTGTGTGGATGTTCTAAGAAGGATCATATGATTATTTTGTCTGTAAGGAGGTTAACTGGGTCCTGCTTCCTTCTTTGCCTCTCTCTTTCCTTTCTCACATCTGTTCTGAAGTGTTCTGAAGTCATTTTCCACTCCTTGCACTAACCTAATTGAGACTTGTGTATTATACCTTTATATACTTTAATTAAATAATTTCTTGCTGTAGTTATACTACTTAGTTGTTTTATTTATGGTTACTATGAACACTCATGAGTCAGATGTCCTCTCTCTGGTGAGGTGTGGCCCTGTGGGTTGACGCTTTGTACTACATTTGTGGTGGTTTGAATAGGAATGGCCCCCGTTGGCTCTTAAAGTTCATTCCTTTCTCACCAGGAAGTGGTAGAACTAAGAGGTGTGTCCTTGTTAGAATAGATATGGATTTATAAGAGAACGTGCATCTGTCATTGGGATGAGCTTTGAGATTTCAAATGTTCAAGTCAGGCCCAGTGTTATTCTTCCTTCTTCCTATCTGTGAATCTAGATATAGAAATCTCAGCTATAACTCTAGAATCATATCTTCCTATACACTGCAATGCTTACCACCATTATGATAACGGAATAAACCTCTGAAATGTAAGCCAGTCTCAACTGAACCTTTTTCTTTATAACAGTGATATGGTTATGGTATCTCTTCACAAAAAAAAAGAAACTCTAACTAAGACAATATTCTTTTTTTGTTCTGTATGTTGAGCATTTTGACTATTAAGTACCAAGGAGACTTTCTTTTCTGGTCCAATCAGTTTGGTGATTTGTATGCTTCTTGTATATTTATAGGCATTGCCTTCTTTAGGTGAGGAAATTTTTCTTCTATGGTTTTGTTGAAAGCAATTTCTGGGCCTTTAGCTGGGATTCTTTTTCATTCCTATTATTCTTAGGTTTGGTTTTGTCATAATGGCCCAAATTTCCTGGATGTTTCTATCAGAAGTCTTTTAGATTTAACATTTTCTCTGACTGATGTATCTATTTCTTCCACAGTATATTCACTTCTGAGTTTCTCTGTTTCATCTCTTGTATTCTGCTCATGAAACTGGCACCTGTATTTCTGCTTCAGATTTCCATATTCTTCATTATGATTCCCTCAGGTTTTGTTTTCTTTATTGATTCTATTTTCTTTTCATGTCTTGAGCAGTTTAATGCATTTTCTCCCACTGTTTATATTTTCTTGTCATTATTTAAGGTATTTATTCATTTCATTCTTAGGACCTTTACCATCTTCATAAGTTGATTTGAGGTCTTTTCGTGCTTCAGTTATGTGGGGATATTCAGGATAGCTGTCTAGTGAAAACATATTGCCCTGACTTTTATTGATTGTATTTTTACATGGGTTTCTAGGAATCTGGTATTGGGTTGATTATAGGTCTTAGTGATGATTTCTCTTTTATTAATCTTTATTTTTTTATTTAAAAAGCTATACATTTCCATTTTACATAACAATCAGAGTTCCAACTTCCTCCCCTCATCCTATTCCCTCCTCCTTCCCCCACCCCACCCCCATCCACTCTTCAGAGACAGTAAGGCACATTGCTTTGGAGAAGGGGCAAGGCCCTCACTATTATGTCTAGGCTGAGCAAGGTATCCTTCCAAAGAGAATGGCTTCTAGAAAGCCAATATGATGTGGGATATCTTTGTGTATATGTGTTGCTTTTATTGATTGATGAATAAAGCTTTTTCAATCAATGGCTTAGCAGAGTAAAGCCAGGTAGGGTTCTAAACAGAGATATAGAGAGACAGTAGACAGAATCAGAGAGACGTCATGTAGGTGCTGAAGGAGACAGACACTGGATCCTTAACAGTAAGCCAGAGCCTTGTGCCTATACATATATGAATAGAAATATGCCTTAACCATTGGCCAAACAGTATTGTAATTAATACAGTTTCTGAGTGATTATTTGGGTCTGAGCAGTAGGGAAACGAAACATCAGCCTCTATTTACAAATGGCATCAATACATTTGGGGATAACCAGCACGGCCAGCCACCACCTCGAGTCCAGGTGCTTGTATGCCTGCTTGGGGTTAGGAGGAAAGTAGATGAGATCATGTCTGCTGCTTAGCACCCCAGCCTGGGAAAATAGCTGGATCAGGTCTTCTAGGAAAGTATGGCATATTCCTGCCACCATGCACAGAGATATTTCCAGGCCATACAGTGTGCTTCACGGCAGATTTAACTTTTACTCAGACACACACACACACACACAAAGGTATATGTACTGCATGCTGCTTCCGAGAGTTGAGGTGATGAATTCAGTTCCCACCCAACAGTCCCAGAGCTGGCAGTAAAAGTACTTACATCATTGCAAAAGGCCAAGAGAGGTGCAGTAAAAGGCTCCGTGTCAGAAAAGGATTTCAGACAGACAACAGGACAGATTCAGACATACAAAAGCCCTTAAATGAGGTACAATGTATTTTAAAAATGTACATAGGTTTGGGAGAGTGAATAAAAAGAGTCTAGATAAAACAGTCATTAAAGAGACAATAAAAGTAATATTAAAGAGAACAGACAGTCACAGATAAAAGAAATAAAGAAAAATAAACCATGTAAAGATGGAAAATACACAGAGTCTGCATTATGTGTATTATTGTGTTTTCTTTGAATTTTTTGACTGCAGAGGAACATTTCACTCTGGGGGCTGCAAAGCTAAACACACATAAAGGTATCTTGACTTCAAAATTTGAGTCTAAGTATGTTACTTTGGGAAAGCTTCTGTTTCCACAGAGGATAGGTCTTGTTGAAAAAGAACCCTGAAAGGTATCTTTGAACCTGAAAAATATTTCACCCAACAAACAGCAGGAAGTAGTTTGGAGAAAACTATGTCCAAATTCCTAATATGATTATTTATAAATTTTTGTTATCTGTTGAAATAGGAGCGGCAGGGCTGTGTCCCCAGCACCCCGGCTGCCTGCTAGCTTATGCCCGAAATAACAACACACAAACTGTATTCATTTAAACACTGCTTGGCCCATTTCTATCTAGCCTCTTCTCAGCTAACTCTCGCACCTGGACTAGCCCATTTCTAGTAATGTGAAGATTCTAACTTCCCTCCATCCTGGGTCGGAGCTGCCTGGGAGAGCAGAGCCTGGCATCTCTGCTCCAGAGAGCAGAGCTGTCGAGTCTACCCAGGAGAGCTGAGCATGGTGTCTCTGCTCCAGAGAGCAGAGCTATCGGGTCTGAGCTCACTTCCTCTTCCTCCCAGCATCCTATTCTGTTTACTCCTCCCACCTATGTTTTAACCCATCAGGACCAGGGAGTTTCTTTATTGCTTAACCAATGAAATCAACAGATTGATATATGACACTCCCACATCACTTCCCCTTTTTCTGTTTAAACAAAAAAAAAGGAAGGCTTTAACTTTAACATAGCAAAATTACATATAACAAAACAGTTATCAAGTAAAAATTACAATAA
>NW_026068008.1:2246136-2284997 GCF_014885135.2 Alexandromys fortis
TACTTTTTTTTTTTTTACTTTAAGAATTTTAACTTTTAGTCTGCGTACATTTTTAACACTGTAAGTCATTTAAAATTTTCTTTGTCTTTGAATCTCTCTTTACTATATATCTCTCTTTTTCTGAACACATGAGTCTTTAATTTACTGAGCAATATGAGTAGGATTAAAGCCGTGTCTTTGCCAGGTAGATCCAGTCCATTCCTTAGCTTTCCAGCCTCATGACTGAGGTACTGGCTGTAGCCATGTTTACTGCCACAACTCTATGGAATTTCAAGGTCCCTGCCAGCAAGGGAACTTCAGCAGCCTGTGCTTGCAAACCGCACGAATTGCCTGCCTAAAAGAGTCAGAGTTTGCCCTGGCTGGACACTCCAGAAAGCCAGCATTTTTAAACGGCACAGCTTTTTTCCTGATACAGCTGAAAACCGAAAAACATGTGTTCAGTTTTTCATCAACACCGTTTAAGTTTTTTTGTGGCAGGACCTCTTAAAAGAGCTGCAAGGTTTGCAGCTGAAGCTGAGTCAGGAAGCCTCTCTTAGATGAGAGCACTTGCTTGCCTCTAGCAAGCAGAGTAGACCCGAGTGATTGCTGCTACCAAGAAAACATGCTTCTCTTCATTCTTTCCCAAACTTTCTCAGGCTTTTTGTGGATTCAGTTATCCTCACGTTGGGCAGCCATTTGTTGAAATAGGAGCAGCGGGGCTGTGTCCCCAGCACCCGGGCTGCCTGCTAGCTCATGCCCTAAATAACTACACACAAACTGTATTCATTTAAACACTGCTTGTCCCATTTCTATCTAGCCTCTTCTCAGCTAACTCTCGCACCTGGACTAGCCCATTTCTAGTAATGTGTGTAAGCACCCCAAGGTGGGCTTACCGGGAAGATTCTAGCCTCTGTCCATCCTGAATCGGAGCTGCCTGGGAGAGCAGAGCCTGGCATCTCTGCTCCAGAGAGCAGAGCTGTCGAGTCTACCCAGGAGAGCTGAGCATGGCGTCTCTGCTCCAGAGAGCAGAACTCTCGGGTCTGAGCTCACTTCCTCTTCCTCCCAGCATCCTATTCTGTTTACTCCTCCCACCTATATTTTAACCTATCAGGGCCAAGGAGTTTCTTTATTGCTTAACCAATGAAACCAACAAATTGATATATGACACTCCCACATCAGTTATCATTTAAAGGGAATATAATATTGAGATCAAAAACTTACATTGGTATGGATCTTGGTCTATTGATATAAATTTAAGGTCAGTTTTGAGTATATGCATTTCTGCACTTGTTTAAGGTATTGTGCTTGTGCAGCTCACTTACAATGTAATATATAATTAAAAATTACAGATTAATAGATAGTAATTTATAATAGTCAAATTTATTGTCATTTTAGTTTTTTTTCTAAAATATGGCCTTTAGAATGTGTTAAGAACTGAGACTTTCTGTCAACAGTGAGACATATCTACTCCTGGCAGCACCACTTACTTCCAGAGGAATTTGGGCATCAAGGAAGATCCTTATGGAGTTTGTTATCCATTTGGGTAAGAAACTACTCTTGCTTGGACTGCTTGATGGTAGGAGGTATGAACTGGATGGACATGCAGAACCCATAGAAATAACTGCCAAACTTACCTAAAAATGAGACAGTCTTTTAGAGTTCCTGCTTCATGAAAGAGTCTGCTAGACATTTTGTAGGACACAGAAAAAAGCTACTGATGAACTGCTAATATAGGCAAATTAGTTTTTCAAATTTCCTGTTTTATGAAAATGTCTGCCAGATACTATGGGCCTGTATGCTGAAGATGAATGTCTCAACATTACAGAAGAACTTTGGGTGACTGTCCAGGTAGCAATATATCTCAATCAATTCGAAATTTTTGAGTTACTTACAGTACACTTCCTGTTTACTCAATAATATGTCCTTCTGGAGTCTTTGATGGAGTTGAAGACTAGACAGTTATAATTATAGTTCTCTTTAATTACGATAAAAGATAAATTAGGTATCAAATTTTAGACTCACAAGAAATAGACTAAATAATATAACTGTCATTATTGCTTGGTACCTGTTTTGTTATATGCAATTTTACTATGTTAAAGTTAAAACCTTTTTTTAGACTAAAAATAGGAGATGATGTAGGATGTCCTCCTGAATTTGTGTTGCTATTATTGGCTGAAGAATAAACTGTTTTGGCCAATGGCATAAAAGAGTAAATCCAGGTGGGAAATCCAAACAGACATTTATATAGAGAGTAGGCAGAGTCAGAGAGATGTCATGTAGTTGATAAAGGAGACAGATGCCAGATACTTACCAGTAAGCCACAGCCTTGTGCCAATATATTCATTAATAGAAATAGGTTAATGCAAGGTGTAAGAGCTAGCTAAACATTTGCCTGACTCATTGGCTGAACACTGTTATTATTAATACAGTTTCTGTGTGATTATTTGGGTCTGAGCAGTTGGGAAATGAATGAGGAGGCTCCCTTTATACCAGTACAAGCAGTAAGGATAAATCCTGGTTCCACTGCCAGTGGACCCACAATCTGCCCCAGCTATACAATTCAGAGGGCCTAGTTTAGTCATCTGCTGGTTTCTTTCCTGTTTGGCTGGAGTTGGTGAGCTCCTATTACCTCAGGTAAGCTATTTTAGTGGGTATTCCCATCACGGTATTGACATGTTTGCTCATATTCTCACTCTTCCCACTCTTCAATTGGACATTGGGAGCTCAGTCCAGTGTTCCACTGTGGATCTCTCCCTCTGCTTCCATCAGTTGTTGGATGAAGGTTCTATGGTGACATTTAAGATAGTCATCCAGAGAAACCCTGTCTCGAAAAGAAAAAGTAGTCATCAATCTGACTACAGAGCAAGGTAAGTTCAGGTACCCTCTCCCCTATTGCTTAGGGTCTTAGCTGGCATCATCTTTGTGGATTCCGGGGAATTTCTCTTGTGCCATATTTCTTGCTAGTCCCATAATGGCTCCATCAATTAAAATATCTCTTTCCTTGCTCTCCATCTCTTTTCTTCCCCCTTCTCTTTTACCTCCACCCCCATGTTCCAAAATATCTCTGGATATTTTGTCTATATTCCCTTCCCAGGGGATCTACATATGTTTCTCTTAGAGTTCTCCTTGTTACTTAGCTTCTCTGGGGTCATAAACTATATGCTCTTTATCCTTTGCTTTACAGCTAGTATCCACTTATGAGTAAGCACATAAAATGCTCATCTTTCTGGGTCTGGGTTAGCTCACTCAGGATGGTTTTTACTAGTTCCATCCATTTGCATGCAAATTTCAAGATGTCATTTTTTTTACTGTTAAGTTGTACTTTAATGTGTTAATGTACCACATTTTTATTAACCAGTCTTCAATTGAGTGGCATCTAGATTGTTTCCATGTTCTGGCAACTACAAAAATGCTGCTATGAACATAGTTGAACAAATGTCCTTGTAGTAACATTGAGCAACCTTTGGGTCTATGCCTAAGAGTGGTATTGTTGGATCTTGAGGTACATTGATTCTCAATTTTCTGAAAAATCACCATTTATTTCCAAATGGTCATACAATTTTGTATTCCCACCAGCAACATAAGAGTGTTCCTTTTACTCTGCATCATCCCCAGAATGAGCTTGGTGTTTTTGATCTTAGCCATTCTGACTGGTGTAAAATGTTATCTCAGAGTCATTTTGGTTTGCATTTCCCTGATGGCTAAAGAAGCTGAATATGTGTCTTTCAGCCATTTGAGATTCTTCTGTTGAGAATTCTCTGCTTAGATATGTACCCAATTTTTAAATTGGGTTATTTGGGATTATCATATCTAATTTCTTGAGTTCTTTATATATTTTGGAGATCATTCTTCTCTTTGATGTAGGTTGGTGAATATTTCTTTCCATTCAGTAGGCTGCCTTTGTGCCTTATTGACTATGTCCTTTGCTTTAAAGAAGCTTTTCAGTTTTAGGGAGTCCTATTTATGTACTGCTCTCAGTGTCTGTCCTACTGGGGTTATATTTGGAAAGCAATCTCCTTTGCCATGCATTGAAGGCTACATTCCACTTCCTTTTCTATCAGGTTCAGTGTGGTTGGATTTATATCGAGCTCTTTAATCCATTTGGACTTGAGTTTTTTTTTTTTTTTTTTTTTTTTTGCATGGGGATAGAAATGGATCTATTTGAATTTTTCTGCATGTTAACACCCATTTATGCCAGCACAAATTGTTGAATATGTGTTCATCATTCCATTGTATAGTTTTAGCTTCTTAGTCAAAAAACCCAGTGTTCATAGGTGTATGGGTCTTCAGTTGACTTCCATTGGTCAACCTGTCTGCTTTTATGCCAATACCAAGCTGTTTTCATTACTATATCTCTATAAAAGAGCTTCATGTCAGGGATGATGATGCCTCTTGAAGTTCCTTTATTGTACAAAATTGTTTTGGCTATCCTGGGTTTTTGTTTTTTCATATGAAGTTGACTATTGTTCTTTCAGGGTCTGTGAAAAAGTTGGGATTATGATGGGGATTGCACTGAATCGATAAATTGCTTTTGGTAGGATTACCATTTTTATTATGTTTATCCTACCTATCCAAGAACATGGGAGATATTTCCATTTTCTGGTATCTTTTTCAATTTCTTTCTTCAAAGAAATAAAGTTTTTTTTTTCAAGCAAGTCTTTCACTTCTTTGGTTAGTGTTACTACAAGATATTTTATGTTATTTATTTATTGTAAATGATGATATTTCTTTGATTTCTTTCTCAGCTACTATATCTTTTGTATATAGGAGGACTAAGGACTTTTTTGAGTTGAACTTGTATCCTGTCACATTACTGAAGGAATTTATCAGCTGTAGGTGTTTTCTGGTAATGTTTTTGGGGTAATTTATATATACTATCATATCATGTGCAAATAACGGAAGTTTGACTTCTTCCTTTTTGAATTTGCAATTTGAATCTCATTCATCTCCTTTTGTTGTCTTATTGCTATAGCTAGAACTTCAAGAACTATGTTATGTAGATATGGAGAAAGTAGACAGCCTTATCTTGTTCCTGATTTTAGTGGGATTTCTTTGAGTTTCTCTCCATTTAATATAACATTGGCTATCAGTTTGCTATATAGTGCTTTTATTATGTTTAGATATATTTCTTGTATCCCTACTCTCTCCAAGACCTTTCATCATGAAGCAGTGTTGGATTTTGTCAAATTCCCTTTCAGTATCAAATGAGATGATCATACAGTTTTTCTCTAAGGTTTATTTAAGCGGTGGATTAAATGATAGATTTTCATATGTGGGATAAAGCTAACTTGATCATGGTGGATGATCTTTTTGATGTGTTCTTGGATTTGGTTTGCCAGTATTTTATGGAATATTTTTGCATCAAGGTTCATGAGGGAGATTGGTCTGTAATTCTCTTTCTTGGTTGAGTCTTTGTGTGGTTTCAATATCAGGGTAACTGTAGTCTCGTAAAAAGAGTTTCCCAATGTTTCTTCTGTTTCTATTATGTGGAACAATTTGAGAAGCATAGGTATTAAAACTTCTTTAAAGTTCTGGCAGAATTCTGCACTGAAAATATCCAATACTGGCTTTTTGTTGTTATTGTGTTTTGTTGTTATTGATTCTATTTCCTTAAAGGTTTTAGTTCTATTTAAATTGTTCTTCTGGTCTCTATTTAATATTGGTATGTGGTACTTATGAAGAAAATTATCTACTTTTTTTTTTACATTTTCCAATTTTGTGGAGAATGGGATTTTGTAGTATGACCTAATGATTCACTAAATTTCCTCTGTGCCTGTTAGTCCTCTTATCATTTCTGATTTTGTTAATTTGGATGTTCTCTCTCTGCCTTTTGTTTAGTTTTGATAAAGGTTTGTCTATCTTATTGTTTTTCTCAAAGAACCAGCTCTTTGTTTCATTGATTCTTTAAATTGTTTTATTGTTTTTATTTTATTGATTTTAGCTCTCAATTTGATTATTTGCTGCCATCTACTTCTCCTGGTTGAGTCTGTTTCTCTTTGTTCTAGAGCTTTCAGGTGTGCTGTTAAGTCACAAGTGTGAAATTTCTCCACTTTCTTTGTATAGGTACTTTGTGCTTTGAACTTTTCTTTTAGCACTGCTTTCATTCTGTCCCATAGGTTTGGATATGTTGTACATTAATTTTCATTGAGTTCTAGAAGATCTTTAACTTCTTTTTTTTCTTTCTTGATCCAGGGGTGATTTAATTGAGTAATGTTCAATTTCCTTGAGTTTGTTGGCTTTCTGCAATTAGTGTTGTTGAATCCTAAGTTTAAGCCATGTTGATCTTATAAGATACATTGGTTCTTCCATTTTTTTTTGTATCTGTTGAAATTTGCTTTGTTACAGAGCATGTGGTCAATTTTAGAGAAGGTTCCATGAAGTGCTGAGAAGAAGGTATATTCTTTTTTGTTTGGGTGAAATGTTCTATTGATGTCTGTTAAGTCCATTTGACTCATGACATCTGTTAATTCTCTTATTTTTCTGTTAAGTTTATGTCTGGTTGACATTGTGGAGAGTCAAGTGTTGAACTCCTCTACTATTAGTGTGTGGGGTTTGATGTGAGATTTAAGCTTTTATACATATGTGAGTGCTCTTTTATTTAGGGCATAGATGTTCAGGATTGAGACTTCATCTTGATGGATTGTCCCTGTAATAAGTATGAAGTTTCTTTCACCATCTCTTCTGCTTACTTTAATTTGAAGTCTATTTTGTTAGATATTAAAATAGCTATACCTACTTGTTTCTTAAGTCCATTTGATTGGAAAATCTTTTCCTAACCCTTTACTCTGAGGTAATATCTGTCTTTGAGTTTGAAGTATGTTTCTTGTATACATCAGAAGGGTGGATCCTGCTTTCATATATATTCTCTTAGCCTGTATATTTTTATAGGTGAATTGAGTCTATTGATATTAAGAGATATTAATGATCAGTAGTTGTTAATTCCTGTTATTTTTTGGTGATACTGTTTGTGTGTTTTCTTTCTTTGGTATTTGCTGGTTGGAGGTTATCTGTACCTGTGTTTTTGTCAGTTCAGTTAGCTTCTTTGGGTTGGAGTTTTCCTTCTAGTATTTTCTTTGGGGCTGGATTTGTGGTATATAGGTATTATGTAAATCTGGTTTTGTCATTGAATATCTTGTTTTCTTCATCTACAGTGATTGAAAGCTGATGTGGGGTTTTCCTCTGTATGTTGTGATTACCATTAAGGAATAATGCCTTGGCCTGTTGATAAGGCAAAACTTAGATAGGGAGGGAAAACTAAACTGAATGCTGGGAGAGAGAAGGCAGGGTCAGAGGGAAGCCATGTAGTCCACCAGAGACAGATGCTGGGAACTTTACCTAGTAAGCTACTGCCAGATGGCAATATACATAATAATGGATTAAATTAATTGTAAGAGTTAGCCACTAAGAAGCTAGAGCTAATGGGTCAAGCCATGATTTAATTAATATAGTTTCTGTGTGATTATTTCAGTTCTGAGTGGCCAGGATGAACAAGTAGCCTGCTACTACAGAAAACTTTGCTGGATATACTAGTCTGGGCTTGTATCTATGATCTTTTAATTTCTGCAGAAATCTGTCCAGAATTTTCTAACTTTCATGTTTTCCATTGAGAAGTGAGGTTTAATTCTGACAGTTGTACCATTATATGTTACTTGGCCTTTTATTTTTGTAGCTTCTTATATTCTTTCTTTATTGTGTATTGTTTTATATTTTGATTATTCTATGGCAAGGGGACTTTTTAAATTTTGTCCCTGTCTATTTGATATTCTGTAAGCTTTTTATACCTTCATAGAGATATCCTTCTTTAGGTTGGAAAAGTTTTCTTCTATGATTTTGTTGGATATATTTTCTGTGCCTTTGAGCTGGGGTTCTTCTCATTCTTCTATCCATACTATTTTTATTTTTGGTGTCCCATTTTCTGGAAGTTTTGTTTTAAGAAGTTGATGGATTTAACATTTTCTTTGATGGATGGATATATTTCCTCTATTGTATCTTCAACATCTGAGATTCTCTTATCCATCTCTTGTATTCTGTAGGTTATGCTTGTATTTGTAGTTCCCATTCATTTACCTAGATTTTCCATTTCCAGAGTTCCCTTGGTTTGTGTCTTCTTTGTTGCTCCTATTTCAGTTTTTAATTCTTGAACTGTTTGAACGGTTTGCTTCACCTCTTTGAATATTTTGTCTTCATTTTCTTGAGTTTCATTAAAATATTTATTTATTTCTTCCTTGTTTGTCTTTTTCTCCATTTCTTTAAGGTAATTTTTTATTTCCTCTTTGAAGGTCTCCATCATCCTCATAAAGTTACATTTAAAGTTATTTTCGTCTTCTTCTTCTTAGTAAGAATAATCAAGTCTTCCTGTTGTATGACCACCAGGTTCTGGTGTTACCATGTTGCTTTTTAGGTCTTTGAATGAATTCTTGCATTGACAACTACTCATCTCTTTCTCTAATTGTTGTCAACAGTGTCTTTGCCTCTTGGTCCAATCCTTGAAGTTGCTGTCCATGTCTTTGGGAGCTGTTTTTGGCCTGCACTATATTGTCACTGTCTGTGGAACAGGGAGCTATTGAGGTCTCTCTTGGCCTGCTCTATTGATCCACTCTTGATCTGTTCTGTTCAGTCTCAGCCTGTGCTTTAGAATTCCTCTGAGGTTTTGGCTATGGGATGGGGGTGAATATAAGCATTTGGGGGCGGAGTGAGACTTGTAGCTTTCAAAGTCTGGTCGATGGTGTAAGGGTTGGATCAACCTACCTCAGAAAGCTTGCCTGCTTGTTGGCTAGAGAAGCTATGACAGGTGGGGGAGGGACCTGGGATTTTTGTCCCAGTACGGAGGGCCTAGGGAGTAGAGTGCACCTATGGGTGGGTGATCACTCACCTCTTGGCTCACCTCTGCAGTCCACAGTCTGTGCTTCAGAGTTCTTTTGGGGTCATGGAGGGTAGAAAGGTTTGGGAACAGAGTGGAACTTGTAGCTTCCAGGGTCTGATGAACGGGGTGGGAGTATTACAGCAACTGAATGCAGGAAGCTTCTTTGCTGGATGGCTAGAGAAGCTGAGGCAGGTGGTGGAGGGGCCTGGTGTTTTGCTCCAGTACTGAGGGACAAGAGAGCAGAGTGTTCAGGTGGGTGGGTGATGTGCACTTGAAGACTGTTCTTTCTCTGAGGTCATAGAATAGGAGGGTTGGTTGATGATTTCTAGATTTGTCTTTGCTGGGTGGGTATTTTGTTCCTTGGTTTCTGTTTCCTCTCTTAGTTTTTGGAGAGTATAATGGCTGGGGGTTGCCTGGTAGGAATTTTTTTTTGGACCTGATAGGCTACTAGGGTTCCAGGTGAAATGTGTTTCTGGGCATTAGGGTCTGGCATTTAGAAATGTAGCTGCACTAGGGATCTGATGGTGTCCACAGAAGGAAAACGAGCAATGTCAACAGGAATCTGTTTATTTTCTTTGCTTGGAAGGGAGGCAGACAGTGAAATGAGGTCACACTGAGGGCCTGCTATAGTGCTGGGGATGATAGTGAAAGTGAAGCCAAAAGACCAGTGGAGGAGGGGAGATCTACAGTCAGCCTATGGTACACTTCCCTGGCAGGTATGGCCTGTGGGTTAGCAGATGGTGCTTGTGGGGTTGGGACTGTAATAAAGCAACAAGCAGGGAAAAGTAGACTAAAAAAGGAAGGTCTGTGACTTCCACCAGAGACATGTGCAGAAGGAGAAGAAAGGCTGCAGCAGGTGTTCTGTTGTAGTGATAGAGATGGGACTGGGGGATTGGGTTTGGAGGGCATGAGGTCATGGTGATGGTTTTCAGTTATCCCATCTGTTTCCTCATCCTGCTCAACTAGTGTGTTCACAGGGAATAGCTTGTGGTGTTGGAGACTGAGTTGGGGAGAGGTTGCAGGAGATCTTTGTGATCTGTTGGGGATGGGATCAGAGAGGAAAGGGAAACAGCAGCAGGTTTTCTGCTAGGGCTTGGAATGAAGCTAGAGCATTGATCTGAAGCATCAGGAGGAGAGGTGTGGATCTACCTTCTTTTTATGGTTTGTCAGTCTCTCAGAATTATTTTCCACTGGGCAGAGGTTATGCTGTAAACCCACCTTTGACAAGTACAGAGCAGAATACAAGTCATAGTACTCAGCTAATACATGAAGCAATCCCACACCAGTTTGGATTCAAAGGGTTATTTATTTGAGGGGGAAAACTTACAGAACATCATCCTACAATGGCAGCCAGGAAAGGAGTCTAGTCGCTGGAGCAAGAGAGTGAATGGAGGACTGCCACTGCTTTTTAAAGAGAAAGAGACCACACCCCAGTGGGCTGGTATCTCAGCAGCTATAGCTGAATGAGCAGAAGGAGCTTCCAAAACACCTCCCCCTTTTGTTTAAGTAAGAGAATCCTAAACCTACTGCAAAATTATGCATAATACTGTAATGTGAGGGCCTGCTCTGTTGTCTGAGTTTCTGCCCTGCCCAGTTTCCACAGCCAGAAAGCCCCAAAGAAAATCACACAGAGATCTCCATAAGATCATAAGCTGATAGGCCCATTTGCTCAGGCTTCTGATTAGCTCTTGCAACTTATATTAACCCATTATTCTTATCTATGTTAGCCACATGGCTCGGTACCTTTCTCAGCCAGGAGGATTACATCTTGCTTCTTCTGTGGTCTGGGCTGAACTGTGGGAAGAGCTTCCTTCTTCCCAGAATACTCCTGTTCTCATCACCCCACCTCTACTTCCTGTTGGGTTGACCAGCATATACTTCATACCTGGCCAATCAGTGTTTATTTAAACATGATTGACAGAATACAGACAATTATCCCGTACCACTTCCCCCTCTTTTTTTTTAAACAAAGGAAAATATCCATAGTCCATTTTTTGGGAATGTGAGTGTAGTATTCCAGGCTACTTCCGGCTGGTTGGGGGCACTGATAATCTTATCGAGACCTAAAGAAAATTTAGAGTTATGATCAAGTCCTGACTGGAGTATCCTGTGAGGCTTGATCATTTCAGGTAGCATCTTGAATCTTTTCTGGATGTAGAACTCAGACATCTGGGTCATCTGTTCCTACTGGAGATTTCTCAGGTAGTCTTCCTTAATCGAACCTGATTATTCTTAACTCAGAATGAATCCACAGCCTCTCATTTCCTGTGGAAACAAAATCAAAATCTCTTCTCCAAAGTAACATACCTTTTGACTTCAATTTTGAAGTCAGGTCATTTTCAAAATACCTATCTTGGATTAATTCAGCAGCATTTATAAGCAAATATCTTTTAGCAGCTGTTGCTTCTTCCTCAGCATTTGAACAATTCAAAGAGCATAATAGCATACAGTATCAAGATCCTCTGTGTATTTTCCATCTTTGTGCAGCTTTATTTTAACCTCTATTTCTTTTATTTTTACTTTTACTTTTTGAGACAGTTTCTCTGTATATCTTTGTCCTGGAATAACTCTGTAGACAAGGCTGTCCTTGAACTCACAGAGATTCACCCATCTCTGCCCTCCTAGTGCTTGGATTAAAGGTGTGTGCTACCACACCTTGAATTCACAGAGATCTGTCTGTCCCTGCCTCCCAGGCATTCGGATTAAAGGTGTGTACCACCACACCCAACTACTCTCTTTTTTAACGGACTTTAACCTTTAGCCTGCATATATTTTTAACACAGTGTAAACCATTTAGAGGTTTTCTTTGTCTTCGAATCTCTCTTTACTGTATATCTCTCTTTCTGACTACATGAGTCTTTAATTTACCAAGCAATATGGGTAGGATTAAAATCG
This sequence comes from Alexandromys fortis, assembly GCF_014885135.2. Lineage (NCBI taxonomy): Eukaryota > Metazoa > Chordata > Mammalia > Rodentia > Cricetidae > Alexandromys > Alexandromys fortis. Next base: position 2,257,874 of record NW_026068008.1, read on the forward strand.
TGGCTTTGACAGTTATATCCAGCCAATTCCTTAGTTTTATGAAATTCCAGCCTCATTTGGCAGAGGTATCAGCCTGAGCCATGTTTATTGCCACAACACTATGGCATTCCAAGGTCCTTGCCAGCAAGCAAGCCTTATCACTCAAATGCTCTCTAGCTGACTTCTTGCCTCAAAGAGTCAGAGTTTGCACTGGCAGGATGGCCTAGGAAGCCAGCATTTTAAAGTGGTGCAGCTTTTTTCCTGCTACAGCTGAAAACCAAAAAGCATGTGTTCAGCTTTTCATCAACATTGTTTAAGTGTTTCGTGGCAGGAACTCTCAAGAGAGCTGCGAGGTTTTGCAGCTAAAGCTGAGTGAGGAAGTCTTTCTTAGATGAGAACTCTAGCTTCCCTCTAGTAAGCAGAGCAGACCCGAGAAATTGCTCTTACCAAGAAAACATGCTTTCCTCTATTCTTTCCCAAGCTTTCTCAGGCCTTCTGTGGATGCAATTATCTACATGGGCACCAGATAATGTACAAAGCAATCCCACACCAGTTTGGATTCAAAGGGTTATTTATTTGAGGGGAAAAACTTACAGAACAACGTCCTACAGCCAGGAAAGGAGTCTATACCCTGGAGCAAGAGAGCAAGGGGAGGGGGCTGCCACTGCTTTTTAAAGAGAAAGAGAACATGCTACAGTGGGCTGGTATCTCAGAGGCTGTTGGCTGAAGGAGTGGAAGGAGCTTTCACAGCACTTAGCATACATTTATTTTCTCCTCTTATGAGCAGAGTGAATCTACCTCTGAGACTGAAGGACCTGAGTGCTGAACCTTCTCTATCCCAGACTCTCCAGAATCAAAACATTTCTCCTGCCCTCTCAGAGTTTTGCTGTCTGATACTCCCAGAGGTGCTTTTGAACAATTGTGAATATTAAAAAATTTAAAATTAGAGCATTCCTTTTTTTCATAAAAATTAATGTGTTTTATGATTGTATTTTCAAAAACTCCATGCAACCTAAACTTATTTTTATATCTAACTCTGAAATAAACTAAAATACTTTTGATTGTTCTTAAAACTATTAGATATCATCATCTCTGTGCTCACTCTGCCTAATGCATTGTTGGCCCAAGTCACCCAACTTCCTGAGATGAGGAAGACAATCTGGACATCTAGTTGCTATATTTTTGTCAAAGTCTCCAATAAATCCTTTTATTTTTGGTTATGTCTCCCTTTCCCCTGATGCTTCCATATCATCCCATGCTTCAAGGAATGTACTGGTATCCTTCCTGTTGCCTTCACTGTGAGGCTGAGTATATTCAGCTCTTGAAAATATTTATCTTTCCATCACCTTTTATATTTCTACTATTTGTTAATATCTTTCATCTGCTGTGACCATCTCTTTTGCTCTGTAAACTTACCTTTTCCATGCACTTTGATTATAGACATGTAGAGTACAGATGAAGGCTTTTGCATGATAGCACCCCTTAACCTTAAGATGCGTTGTAGGCAAACAATGTGTTCCCCAAAGCTGTTCAACTGCGATCTTCAGGGAGGGCAATCCTATCTCGACAGAAGAGGGACAAGAGAGCAGTTAGCCACTCTATATCCACACCCTCCATTTCTCTTGCTTTTTTTATTTTGTTGTTTTTGTTTTTGTTTTTTTCAAGACAGGGTTTCTCTGTGACTTTGGAGCCTGTCCTGGAAGTAGCTCTGTAGACCAGGCTGGTCTCGAACTCACAGAGATCCGCCTGCCTCTGCCTCCCGAGTGCTGGGATTAAAGGCATGCACCATCACCACCCGGCTTCTCTTGCTTTTTCCATGCTACATACTGTTCTCACTTTCTATCAGTAATAGAGCTTCAGGTCCATTTTTGACATATCAATCACCCCATCTGTGTCATGGACAACATCAATTGTAGCTCTTCTAAAAATATGAAAAGAAGCTTGTAGAAATGCTAGCTTCTGTTCTTTCCAAAAGTGTAAATACATGCCATTATGAAATTTTTATGATATAATTTTAATGGCTTTTTAGAAGAATAATAAGATACAAAAGATGTGTTTGTTGAGTAATTTGAACCATAAACCCCTGTATAAAATTTCAAAGTAAAATAATCAAAGGTAAGTGAAAATGAATATGATTCATCAATTTTCTATTATTTTCAGAAAAGTAGGCATCTGGATTATTGTGTGCATGTGGTCATATATAAAGATCAGTTAATATATCTCAAGATTTAGAAATGAATTCAATCTTTGAGAATCATAGAGAGGAAGGAGTCATGAGGGTTAGTTCTCTTAGGAAGTGTAGTATCACCCCCTTTTTCTAATGAGAAATGAATAGACGTCAAACATGTGCAACTACTTGACAAATGTAGAACAAGCTGGAAGAGAACTAAATCATGAATGTCTCTCAGCTACATCAGCAACCAGACATTCTTTGAAACGTTTCCACAGAGAGAAGTTAAAAATAATCAGGAGTTTGTGCATTCTTTCATCCCAGGAAGAAAATGCAGCAAAATTTGTGAATTTATGATATGCTATTTAGCATTAACTATAATGATAAAATTCTTAGAATAGAAACTTTATTTTAAATAATGACATTTATTTTAAACCAATAAAGGATGTTCTGATACTAAAGGCTCACTCAGTTCAGATATAAGAACACTTCCCACAATGTTTTACTTGTACCAATGGGTTTTTATATATTATATATCTTCTTTTATAGCAATTAAGCATAGCATCAAGAGACAGACCTCCAGAAAAAAAAATTAAGAAAATTAAAATTCGGAATGCCCAAGAACATACAGGAAGACAGAACAAAGTAACAAAGAACAAATGAAATAGAAACAATTGCTAAAATACTAAGTATGAGTCAAATATCTCAATAATGATTTCAAGTATGGCTTAAATATATCAGTTTAAATACAGTTTCATAGTAGAAGCCAAAATAAGACCCAGTCATGCATTATCTGTTATAAACATACACTAAATAAAACAAAGCCTTTGATAAAAGAAAAGGGGTGGTTAAATATGTATTATATTGTCATTATTCCAAAGGGAATTGACTAAATATAATACTATAAGAAGCACAACTTAAAATAAAAAAGTTATTAATAATGGAGATAGTTAATAAGTAAACTAAAACAGAGTTTAAATACAAAATATATCACTAACATTATCTCAAAATCCATAATAAAATTAATAGTAATGAAATAGAGACATGCAAATTCATTAATGCAAGGTTCCAGCAGTTTCTCTGGATAATTGGTAAGTAACAGGACACGTCTATAACTATAAATATGAGCTTATAAAGACCTGAATCACTTTCCTCTCATTGGCATTTATAGATAATTCCATTCACATAAACTATTCACATAATACTATAGTGGAAGATCATTTCATCTCAACATTACAACACTTGACAAAATATACCACTCATAAACAATTTTATAAGTACAAAGAAATATAACTCATATGAATAAACACAAGGAATAAATTCTGAATGATTTTTATTCAGTTTTAGCAACTATAAAAATCATCATAGATTTTAAAGTTGAAAAGTAAATAATTGTTTCTTTCCATTCTGGAGTTGGTAAATATAAACACTATGGTTCTTTTGGATCTGATATCTGGTGAAGACTCACTTCCTGATTTGCAAATGCTGATATTCCCATTAAGTCCTTACACTATAGAGCAAAGCCTAGCTAAGTCTCTATTCTTTTCTCAAAAACACAAATCTCATTCTGAGGGCAGCATTTTTGTCATCTATCTACCTACTAGAACCCATTTCTAAATGCTCTTGTGTCAGGCTCATGGGCTCATCATTTAGATTTTATGGTCACAGCATTTAAAAATTTGTCTCAATTATTTCCAAAATGCAGAAAATTGGATCTTTATTCCCGTGTGGTTAGTGGATAATGATGAGTTAAATTACACCCAAACTTAACAATCGATAAATTTCAAGTATTTAATATAGTAGGAGTATTTAGAGACCATGTAAAAATAAACTGGAAATGATACTATAAAAACAGTGGGACATTTCTTTAATATTTAGAGTTTTAAAAAGACTCCTAAATAACTTTTTGATAAAGGAGACTTCTAAAAATAAAGACAAAGTTATTTCAATAAAAGTGCAACTTGTAAAATCTAGGAAATGTACAAAAACAATGTCCAAAATTAATTAACAGCAGTAGAAGCAGTAGAAAGGCATGATAGTCTTAAAATTAAAATTTAAACACAATGGGTTTTTGATCCTACTGAACGTACTGGCTTTGCGGGAGCCTAGGCAGTTTGGATGCTCACCTTACTAGACCTGGATGGAGGTGGGTGGTCCGTGGACTTACCTTAGGGCGGGGAACCCTGATTGCTCTTAGGGCTGATGAGGGAGGGGGACTTGATTGGGGGAGGGAGAGGGAAATGGAAGGGTGTGTCGGGGAAAAGACAGAAATCTTTAATAAATAAATAAATTAAAAAGGTAGTAGAGAAAAGCAATTCTGAGTCAAGGGGAATGAAAACAAGATAAATTTCAATTCAACTGAAACCATGACAATGATATAAGGTATCAATTCAACCCAAAGGCTATTGTTCAAGATAGGCAATCAAATGAGTCTCCTCCCTGGGTCACTAATAACCACCAATAACTCCAGCTCCCAATAAATCCAATGCCCTCTTCTGGTCCCTGTGAGTATCTGCATACACATAGTGTGTTTGCACAGAGACATATACACTAAAATAGAAATAAATGTAATAAACTAATATTTATTTCAGATGTGTAATTTCCAACAAACTCAGGAGACTAGTGATATAGAGGAATATCCTTAATTTAATAAAATTTCTTTTAATGAAACTTATGGCTTACTTAATATTTAATAATAATGAACAGAGTATGTTGCTCATAAAGTCAGGATCAGTATAAATTCATACATCCTCACCATTCTATCAACATCAGACAGATAGTTCTAGCTAATAAAAAGAGAAGAAAATAGAAATTTGAAAGGAAGCATTAAAAAATGACCTAAGAACAATTTATCAAAATAAATACATAAATAAAACCCTCCTCTATCTTATAAGTAAATTCATGTAGCAAATCAAGAGGATATAAAATCAATTTTTAATCCACTTGTTTTATTTCACACCAACAATAACATTTTTGAAAAATGAACAATTACATAAACCAATCTAGAAATCAATGTTTTAAATTTTTCAATTAAATATTTAAACTAGATAAACAATTATTGGTTTATCAATACCTATTCAAGAGAATACTAGAAGTTCTAACTAGAATAATAAAATATTAGATGGAAACCAAAGGTTACAAATTAGATAGAAAGGAAGAAGTCAAACTTCTGTTATTTGCAGATGATATAATAGTATACATACATGACTCCAGGAATTCTACCATGAACTCCTACAGCCAATAAACACCTTCAGTAATGTGACGTGACACAAAATTAACTAAAAAAAAAATCAGTAGTCCTCCTAGATACAAATGATAAGCAAGCTGACAAAGAAATCAGAAATGTTACCCTTTACAATAGCCACAAATAATATAAAATATTTTTGGTAACTCTAATCAAACAAGTGAAAGACCTGTATGACAAGAACCTTAAGTCTTTGAAGAGAGAAATTGAAGAATATATCAGAAAATTAAAAAAAAAAAACTTTCATGCTTTTGGATAGGTAAGATTATCATATTAAAAGTGGCAATCTTACCAAAAGAAATCTTCAGATTCAATGTAATCCCCATCAAAATCCCAACACAATTCTTGATAGACATCAAAAGAACAATACTCAACTTCATATGGCAAAACAAAAAATACATAGGATATTCATAACAATGCTGTACAGTGAAGGAATTTCTGGAGGCATTACCATCCTTGACTTCTAGCTCTTCTATAGAGCCATAGTCATTAAAACAACTTGGGATTGGCATAAAAACAGACACATGAACCAATGGAATTTAGTTGAAGACCCTGACATTAACCCACATAGCTATAAGCACCTAATTTATGACAAAGGAGCCAGAATTGTGCAATGGAAAAAAGAATACATCTTCAACAAATGGTACTGGCACAGCTAGATGTCAACATGTAGAATGTAGGCAGAGATTTCTCATTCATTCCTGGCTGCCCAGACCAAAAACAACACACAGAAACAATTTTGTTACAACATTGCTTGGCCTATTAGCTCATGCTTCTTATTGGCTAGCTCTTGTAGCTTAAATGAACACATTTCTATTAATCTGTATATTGCCATGTGGTTGTGACTTACGGGTAAGCTTTCATTCTGCATCTATCTCCTTCAGCAGTTTCATGGTGCCTCTTTGACTCTATCTACTCTCTCCTCCTCCATCTTCTTGTAATTCCCACCTTGCCCCATTCTGCACTGCATTAGGCCTAAAGCTGGTTCTTTATTAACCAATGGTATTTACAGCATACAGAGGGGAATCCTACATCACTTCTCCTTTTCTGTCTATGTAAACAGGAAGGTTGTTTTTTTTAAAGAATTAACACAGCAACATTATATACAACAAAACAGTTATCAAGCAAGAATTACACACAATATTTATATCTACTTTATCTTTTATCATAATTAAGGAATACTATAACTTCAACCCCATCAATGCTCCAGAAGGATATATTACCTAAGTAAACAGAAAGTGCATTGTAAGCAACTTCCAAAACTCTAGAATTAAAATAGACATCTTACTGCCTGGATAGTCACCCAAAGTCCTTCAGTAACAATGGGCATCCATCTTCAGCCTATCAGCCCATAGGATCTGTCAGACAGTTCTGCCTATATTGGAAGTTTATCAATCACCTTCTTCTGTGTTTGGCAGAATGTCTGACAGACCCTTTCATGAAGCAGAAACCCTGAAGAAATGTCTCACCTCCAGGAAAGCTCATAAGTCACTTTTTGTGGGTCCTGCATATTCAGTTCATACAGCATAACATCAAACAGTCCAGGTAAGAGCAGTTTCTTGCCCAAAAGCCTAAAAATCTCCATATGGAGCCTCTTCAATGACCATCATCCTCTTGAAGTGATTGGTGCTGCCAGGAGCAGATGTGTCTTACTGTCATGAATAGTCTTAAGTTCTTAAAAGATTTTAAATGCCATATTCTCAAGGTCTCTGGAAAGTTTAAAGAGTACCTATCTAACTGAGAACTCTATATATCTAGAAAACCTAACTAAAATACAAGCTTGATTATAGATGATTATCTATTAATCACTAATTCTTAATTATACATTACATTTTTAAATTAACTGCACAAACACAATACCTTAATCAAGAGCAGAGATACACATATAACAAAATTGACTTTAAATTTGTATCAATATACCAAAATGCATACAAATAGAAAATATTCATCTCTATATCATATTCCTCTTTAATTATAAACAAACATTTATAAACAATCATTTAGGAAATTTGGACATAGTTCTCTGCAAACTGTTTCCTGGTTTTTGTTGGGGGAAGTAATTTTAGGGTTTGTGGAGACTTTTCAGGGGGTCTTGGTCCATCAAACCACATTAGTCTGGGAGGAATCCAGTTTGGTTTTTATCCTCTTTGTAAAGAAAAGCAGAACCTCTTTTCCAAAGCAACATATTCTTAGACCCAAATTTTTAAGTCAAGATACCTTTAAAATATGTATGTTAGTTTGCCTTAGCAGCCCATACAATGAAATGTCTCTCTGTACTTAGCTCATTCACAGTCAAAAAGTCAAAGAAACTACAAATAATATACATAATCCAAACTCTCTGTGTATATTCCATCTTTGTATGGCTTATTTTTATTTACTATTTAAATCTATGACTGTAGTCTGATTCTTTAAAGTCTTTGTTTTATTTCCTTAAAACTATTACTTTCTTTTATAACTGTCCATATTCTTTTTCTTCTATCTCTCAAGTCTACATATATTTATGCAACACTGTGGCCAATTTATAGGTCTTTCCCATCTGACTTTGTCTTTATTGCATATCAGTAATAATTTTCTGACCAGGAGCACTTTTAAAATGATAAAGAGTTTGGTTGTAGTGGCCCTGAATGCTTGTTTCCACCTCACTCAGGCTTTCAATATAGTAGAGGAAGTTCACCTCCAGCTCTGGGACTGCAGGGTAAGAGCCATCCTCAACTCTGGGTAGCCAGTCACTTAAGCATATTGTTAGCTAGCTCTTATATCTCAAATTAACCCATTTCGATTATTTTATATTTTACCATGAGGCACTTGGATGACTGGTAATGTGCTCCTCTGGCAGCTACATTGCTTTTCAATGACTCTTCCTACTTTTTCTTCTATCTCTGCTTGGAATTCCTGCCTTACTCTATTCTCCCTTTGATAAGCCCAAGGCAATTTCTTTATTAACCAATGGTATACAGAGGGGAATCCCACATCATTTTGGTATATTGAAATTGTTAGATTCTTCCCTGTGCTTTGGGAAGACAATCAAGTAAATAGAGCACCTACTCATTTGAGGGTTATTGGAGCATGTAACATGATCAGTTGGCCACCAATGACTCCTAAGTGTAATAGGAGGGTAGGCAGTCTGGAGAGAAAATGACTCACATCCAAGACAGGATAGAATGGACTGAAGTGAGATTACATCATAGTACTTGCTTGGAGAACTGTAATGTAGAGCTTACCACTCTTGGGCATATAACTCAAAGCAAGCCCATGCATATCACAAGGACACTTGCTCAACTACATTCATATTTTAAAGTTTTTCATATAGCAGCATATTTTCCATAGGTAGAACCTAAAAAAACTTAGATACCCCTCAACTAAAGATGGATAAAGAAAATGTGGTACATTTACATAATGGAGTACTGCTCAGGTGTAAAAAAGCAAAAAAAATAAAAAAAACAAAACAATGACATCACAAAAATAATTCTGAGTGAGGTTATCCAGACTCAGAAAGACAAACTTGGTATGTATTCATTCATACATGGATGCTATATGTAAAACAAAGGATATCAGAATAATCATACTATGATCCACAGCTCCAGAGAAGCTTTTGCTTGTAATCAAATTGGTGACTCTCCTAACCATCATCATAGAACCTTTGTCCAGTAACTGATGGAAGCAGATGCAGAGATCCACATCTAAGTACCAGGAGTCCAGTCAACGACAGGGAGGAATGATTATATGTGCAAGGAGGAGTCAAGATCATGAAGGTGAAACTCACAGAACTGTCCTGAACTTATAGGAACTCACTGACTCTGGACCAACAGCTTAGAGCCTGCCTGGGACAAAACTAGGCCCTCTACACGTGGATGATAGTTTTGTAGCCTGGTCTGGTTGTAGGACTCTTGGCAGTGGGACCAGGATCTATCCCTGGTGCATGAACTGACTTTATGAAGCCCGTTCCATATGGTGAGATGCTTTGCTCAGCCTTGATGTGGGGGAGAGAGGCTTGATCCTGCTTTAATCTAATGTACCAGGCTTTGTTGACTCCAAACAGAAGTCCTTTCTAAGGAGTCCATAGTAATAGACTAGAAGGTAGGTGGGGGCAGGGGAGGAAGTGGGAACTGGAGTTGGTATTTTAAATGAATAAATAAGTAAAAGTCAATCTTGCATTCATTAAATAAAATTACAAAACATAAACAATAAAAATGTGCATTTAATTGAAAGACACTGTTTCCTACATTTAAGGCACATGATTGGTTGTTCTGGAGTTTTAATTGGTGCTACATTTTTATTTTCTTAGAATTTTAATAATTAAAATGCATCTTAGTAAATAAATTAGGACAGCTGTTACTCAGGACTACATAACACTAATTTCTATTGGCTGAAACCACTTTCCCTACTTCCAGTTCTGCATGATGAGCCAAAAGTTTAAATGCAGCTATGTGATCTCTCACGGATGCATTACTGTCTGGTTTTTATTTTTTCTGTTTGCAAAATAATGACTGTAATTGTTATTACTGCTTTACATGAAATAGCATAATGTACATTATTTCTGTTCTTTTTAAAAATAACATTTGCTCCAATTTGAGACAGTTGATTTGACACTGGGTACATTTTAATAAATCATGAACAAATACTTCTTGAAGGTTACTCATGGAAATGACTGAGAGAAGAGAATACACTATTCTGAAAGATTACACTGGATTATGAAAACAAGAACTGTACAGAAAGTGAATGGACTTAGCATATCAAAACTGGGGAGAGGAGATTTTTAAGGACAGTTTAAGATGCTATCATGTTAAGAACTGTTACTACCAGCAAGTGCACAGATGTGCATGTTCGTGCATGAGCACGTGTGCACATATATAAGATGAGTGTGTCTGGAATTTGTTGATGACTTCATACATTTGCAGACATATAAAATAATTATCTCAGACATGTAGCACACATTGGGTTTTGTTATTGTATGTAAGTAACAGCTTTAATTTTTAAATCATGCCATCGAGCAGCTCTACTTAAATTCTATTACAAGTATGTCATCACCAATGGTAAAGCAAAACAGCCAAATTACATTTTTATCTTCTTTTATTCATTGTTTGCTTGGTGCTAGTAATATTTTAAATATACCTTTGGGTGATAAATAAACTGAGTAAACCTGAAAGTATCAGGATTTTGGTCTTCCTGAATCTCTTAATAATTACCCCATTATCAAAAGATGATAGATAGGTAGATGTAATTTAACATTACCAAAAGCAGTTGCAGCTTAAAACAGTTTCACTTTTCAAAGCTATTTTTGCTTGATATACACAAATAGAAAAAAATACAGTGTCATAAATCCAAAGTTATTATTAATAATTTATTTTCTGTCCATAGTTCCAGCCTTTAAACATGCAATCCAAATGTTCTAGGATTTTAACACATGGGAAAACAGTTTAACTTTCTTTAAACTTTCCATTGAAATAAAATATACAGAAAGAAAAGTGAATATAAGTATGACTTTTTACAAACTAACCATAACCATCATGAAAATTCATATAACATTAATAACATTAATATAAGAGAATATTAATAGAATTACACAGCCTGTTTAATTTCCACAGCACACTGCTCATTTCTTCTCCAAAGGAAACATGCTGTGATTTCTAATGACCTAGTTTGATGGAGGTGGGTCTTGTATCTTATCTGTTGCTTTCATTGATTAATAATAAAGAAACTGCCTCGGCCCTCATAGGACAGAAAATTAGGTAGGTGGAGTAAACAGAAGAGGATCCTGGGAGAAAGAAGCTGAGTTGAGGAGTCGCCATGATTCTCCCACTCCAGACAGATGCAGGTTAAGATCCTCCCTGGTAAGCCAGCTCGTGGGCTACACAGAATATTAGAAATGGGTTAAAACAATATGTAAGAGCTAGCCAATAAGAAGCTGAAACTAGCCGGGCCAGGCAATGTTTAATAAAATACAGTTTCCGTGTAATTATTTCGGGTATAACCTAGCCATGAGGGTGGCCGGGTGCTGGGGACGCAGCCCTGCCGCCGCTCTTATTTCAACACTAGTTGGCTTTACTAAGTTTTGAAACTTAAATTTATGAAATGACATACTGCATTTTTTGTTTTTGTTTCTATTCAGCATTAGACTTGTGAAGTTTATATTTTTATAAAGTACAGCATATTATTCTCATTTCAACATTCACTTGAGTGTATAAAATATTTATTATTAAGAGTGTTTTGGAAAATTGATAGATGTACTTCAAATAATTACTTAGAAAGATTATATTTCTTCCACTGAATACACTCACACTTTCTAATTAGCTACCCACATAGAAGAAGTGTTGTAGCTGATGCCCATATTAGCGTTGGTAGACTAAAATGTCTAGTGTGCTATATTTCTGTAGAACTTCCCAGCACATTATGACTTTCAGGTTTTACACCTTGTCAACATGTGGGATTTTCTCTTTTGTTTTATTTTAGGCATCCTGGTGGGCTTATGCTGGTATGACAGTGTGATTTGGATTTGTCTTTCTTTGATGACTAGCAGGACAAAGCATGCTCCTTTTTCATGATTAATTTTGGTTATTTGGATACTCTCTTTTGTGAAGGGACTACTAAGACTGCACATTTTCTTCTTTAGCTATACTTCATTTTCTTATTAATTTTTGAATTTTATTTATATAAATTACACAGTTGTGTGCCTAACAAATTTGGAAATCAGGTTTTTGCCAATGGACATCTTACCTGTTACATTAACTCCCTTTGTGTTCTTGTCACATCATGATGGACATACATGTTACCTTCAGTATAACCCATTTCCATCAATGTTTTCAAGAGTGAACTTTGTGCCCCTTTATACTACTTTTCCAAGATCACAGGCATTCTACTAGAACTCATAAAAGTACTTCAGATGGCTTTTTTATATCGAGAATTTTAATACCTCTAAAACTGATGTCTTGTTTAATCTGTGGCAATTTTCCTGTGTATCCAAGGACTATATAAACTCCATGTAAAAATCTGGCTGCATATTGGCAGTTCTCCAATCTGTGACTTTTCATTCCAGCCCTACATATCACTAAAATTCCACTTGTTTCCTTCAGTACACATGCTATGCACAAGTTTTACCATATACCTAGATATATCAACAACTCTTGGCTCATTTGAGAACAATACTTTTCCTCTTACAGAATTTTGGTGCTTTCACACTGTGCTTCTCCCACATCCCTGAAGTCTAGATCTGTGCTCAGGTTGGTGCCTGTACGTATAAATGTGCCTATTTGTATACTTACAGATATAACAATCTCCACAAAAGCCACGACTGTTCTTACCTGGCATTGCACTCCAGTTGCTGTGACAATGCCTAGCTATTAATAGGAAGGTCTTGTTGCATAACAAGTGGACATATTCTGTTCACTTATCCATGTTTGGAACTGTATGAGACCAAGATTACATGTAGTTGGGTAGATGGCTTCTAGCTTCTTTTCCCCTTCCAACCCTTTCCTTACTTGCCTTGACACACCATGGAGCCTTAAGACTTCTTTTCTTCCAAGAGATATTCTAGCTAATAGGGAATACAAAGACATTGGAAAGTAATGTTTGTGTACAAAACAGGCCTTCTCCATGCTTTTTTGGTGGAGGATTAAATACAGCTCAAGAGAAAACCTTGGATTTGTCCACTTGCTTATGAAGAAAATATTATCATTTTTTTTCTGAAGGGCCATGTGGTTTTGGCTCTTCTGATTTGGAAATGTTACAGAACATTTCAATTCCCATTTGATCTATTGAGTAGCCTGGAGAACAACCATCTGTGTTGCTTGACTAACAAGCATTATTCTGAAGTATGCTGTATGCTTTAACTTCTTCCCTCAAAGAGACATTTGTGATCTGAGACATGCTCACCAGATTAAGCTGAAAATGTGAATTTCATGGGTGATAGAGGAGCATCTAACAGGGCTCAAGAAATTTCTACTTAAAGAAAAAGAAAGATTGGCCACATTGCTAGGAATTCAAGACCTGTCTGGGCAGCACATCCTATGTGCTAATTAATTAAAGGGAAAGAGTAGACATATAAACTCTAGATTCTGCTGAGCACAATGGAAGACTGGGATAGCAGAAATAAATACACTCTCATGGTTCTGTTCTGCTATTCTGGTGGCTTTTGTGGAAAATAGTTAAAAAAAAAAGTCAGCAAACATTTCTCAATCCAAACTCTTTCTTTTCAACTTGAGCATTTGTCCATTAGGAAAAAATGTTTTGCTTCATTTTGTTTTTCAGTTTTGCAGAAATTACATATTTATCTCTCCAAGAAAGCAAATGTCAAGAGGTATAAGATGCAACCCTCTTTGTTCCAAGCATCCAAGAGAGCCAGAGGTTACAATAGCTCAAGTAACTCAGTGCTCAGTTCCTGGGAACTGGATTCTGACACCTCCTCGCAATTACAAGCATTCCTCCCTGAGGAAAAGATAAGCAACAGTTAGGAATAAGTGCTGCATCAGAATAGGAATAAGTGCAGCATCAGAAGTAGGTTTTCTCTGACCTTGCCACTTGCCAGGCATGCCTTCTTTCTGTAATGACTTTTACTATAATGAGGTGACATTGTGTCTGAATTTCAATAAGCCATTTGTATTAAGCTCCTTTAAATTCAAGGTATGGTTCTCAGAGCTTGAGAAATACCACAAAATAATAAAATCTCAAACCACAGCTGCAATGTGCTAATAATCCAACACAGTCTTTCTTTTTTTTAAAACTGTGCCTTTCACTTACAAGCAAAAAAGTTCTACTTTTATCTAGCATGCAAAAATTGGGGAAATGGCTCGATCGCTGCAAACAAAGAAGGAAGAATGTGCAGTGTGTGCCATTATGACCCAGCTTATCTTGTAATAAGCAAGATTAACTAGAACAATTCAGTCTTTATGTGGTCGGTGGGTAACATTCTTTCTTCTACATCTCAATTCCAAACTTTTTAAAACATGACTGGCGGTCTTCTCAGACAATATGAAGTTGGTACCAAGACTCTGGAAGCAAAGTATCTGAGCTTCCATTTTATTCTTCACGTAGAATTAGTTTCAAGTGTTCATGAATCCAGGAGAATCCTGGGGTGGAGATTTTCAGTGTTCTGAACTAAAATAGCTCTGTATAATCTTTCCTGGGCTACGAGGATAGCAAGAGGTCATGTGTTTACTTTTTCGTTTTAAACCAAGTCTTGCAAAAAAAAAAAAAAAGTTTCAGCTAAATATATTCACTGTCTCAGAGAGAGTTGCATTATCATTTTCCCAGCCCATCACACTCATAAAACCAACCCATTACTGGCAATGAGTAGCCCCATGGATGAGTGGATGTAGGTATAATATATTCTCTGCCTTTATAGCATCCTGTTGCTATTCCTTCTTTCTCTCACATTCACTAAGGGCTTGATGTACACTTGATTTCTAAATCACAGCTGCAGGTAGCACCAAACCTTTATCTGTAAGCTTTTATAATAAAAGGAGAATATGAAATGTTTTCTCATTATCTCTGGTCATAATAATAATAAAAGAAACATGACCAGAACCTCTGAGCAAAGTTGGCTTTTGTGCCAATACCTTCATCAATCACAGTGCTGGGGAGAAAATAGGGTTTGATTTCACCACTTTTCCTTAGGCAGTCATTCAACAAATATTAGATTACTCTTATGGGAAAGATTCCATGCTTCAACTTGGAGATGCACATATAAGTGAGGGTTGCTGACCCTAAGTAACCCACTGTCTCACTGAAAAATAGATAGATCTATATACTGGAATGGCATATACTTATTATGCATTCTCACGAACCTTCAAAACATTGTGTGGGAGATTTGTTAGCACCTTTCAAGAGAAGAATAAATTAAAGATTTCAGTAGTCACTCATTAGCAGCTGCTTACTGAGCATCTATTACAAGTGGTGAGGTTTCCTAGTTAGAGAGAACAAAGGTCAACAGAAATTAAATAACTTGCTTTATTTATTGTATATAGTTTTCCCAGGACTCTTTATGACAACAAGGTTTAGCATCTTTTGGAATTTAGATGGTGAGGAATGCCCATCTAATAAAGAAAAGAATGTCTACTAAGATTAAATTAATATGGCTTATGTAGAAATGATAGAATAAATGTCAGAGCCTTGGTCTGAGCCCTGATTTGCTTTGTTCCACTAATTCTTGCTACACTAAGGGTCCCTCTGTTGGAGATGGCCCTATGGAAAAGCCCCCATAAAAGCCATTCATATTGTATACATTACTAAACATTTTCTGTTTAATGGATCCATTTGGAGCATACCTTTCAGTCAGTGATTGAACTACATAAAGGACCTATTTGAACTACTGACCCATTTTTTAAAACATATATCACTTAATAGTAGTAGCCATGGTTACAGTATATTATCATTCTCATCATCACCACGTGTCTTTTAGATTCATGAGTGTACGTGCTTGTGCATGCAGGTGCATTTGTGCATGTTGGAGGAAGGTCGTCATACCTGTGTACATTCCCTTACTGCAGCCAGACAACAACCCTGGGTGTCTATCTTTAGGCACCATCTTCCTTTGCTGTTTGAGATAGTCAAGCTGGCTAGGATGAAAAGGCAGCAAGTTCTGGGCATCTGCTTGTTCCTACTTCTCAGTGCTGGGATAATAAGTGCTAACAACTGTGCGTGAATTTTCCCAACGTGGTTTCTAGAGGTCAGACTTGAGTCCTTGTGATTAACTCTCTCACTAGCTCCTCCAGGTCACAATAAGGATTATACAAAATTCAGTTCTTTAAGGTTGCACTTCCAAAACCATGGCAGCTCCCCAGTGCTCATTCAAACCTTGTGATTTGTGTGATCAGAGATGCAGCGACAGCGATGGGCCTAAAAGATGCAGTATTGAAACTTACTTTTATTTTTATAATTAAAAAAAACTAGTCAGATGAAAAAAATTAAAAGAGCTCAAAAAACGGTACCTGGCTTTATCATCATACACAACCCTGAAATAAAGATAAAGAAATAATATAACTACAGTCTTCAGCGAAAAATCTCCTAAGATTTGGTCTTAATGAAGACGCCTTTACAGACAGTGTGAATATAAAAAGTCCATAAGCTTTGCCTATATCTGTCCAAGTGTCTGGTAACAACATGCAGAGCTTAGGCTTTCCGAATCGCTTTTGGGAACAAAGGTGAGTATAAATAAGAGAATCTTGTATGACACAAAGGTTAAGTTGGACCCCTGGTGCGTTTAATGGAAGCAGTATTGTGCTCTTTTCTTCTGCTCCCATTTAAAACCAGAGCTGAACTGCACATGTTAATATGCTTCCCTATGTGGTTATATTGGCATGGGGGTTTTCGATAGCTTCTGAAAACAAACTCCTGGAACTGCTGTTTCCATGGCAACTGCATTTTGAGAAGGTGAAGCTTCCAGTTTGATGAAGCTAAAAGGCTCTATTAGCATCAGATTTCAATGATACTGAAAACCTTGGTGTCAGAAGGTGTCAATGTGGCACTCAAGATTCAGGTTAGTCCCACCAATGTTTACTTCTTATTTAAATAGAATTTCAAAGCCAGTACAATAAATTATTGAAACAATAGCTATTTTTCTATAAGACAACACTATATATTGCCATTAAAATTATATAGACTAAGATTCTCAGCTAATATCAACCTATAAGGAATATTCAAGTTGATATCAAGATTCTTTGTGCAATGATACAAGGAAAAATGATGTGTAAACTAATGTACACTTCTGTGTTTGACTTGGAAAGAAAATTGATGTCCCCTAAAGGAAAGATTTTCTTTGGTCAAGCAATATGCTTGTAATTGAACATGATATACTGTCTTCTTTATTCTTTTAAGATTGTTGAGTAAATGCACTGCTCACTGAATGCTTTAGGAAACAGAAATGTAATACTTTACCACCGAAGAAGCTGAAAGTCCATTTTTCCAGGGATTGACAGGGCTGTCTTGAAGGTCTGTGCTTCTTTCATAATGTCCACTGGCTTGCTGACCACTTTTTTGCCTTTCATGATTTATAGACACATTACCTCAATGTGATGATTTTTATGCATATATAAAGATTATATGTGTGTGTATGTGTGTGTGTGTATTGTCTTCCAAAGATATAAGGATAAGAGTTATGTATTTAATCAGGGGCTTCTACTATTCTAGTTAGACATACTCTTAATTAGTTACATGTATAATAGACCTATGCATAAATAAGGCCATATTCTGAGGTAGTGCAAGCCAGATATCAGTATCTGAATTCAATGTATACCACGAAGAGTATGTTTCATCCTTAAGTATACCACATTTGTTATCAATTTTAATATTTATAATGTTAATGTATTGCCAAAAATGTAAAGAGTATAAGCTGATCCTATTTAAAATTATTTAAAATTGACCACTTTAAATATAAACCAGCCCTAGCCCAAATTTTGTTTAAAAAAATGAAAATTGAAGAATTAATGACATCAGAATGATCATGCAATTTGTACATACAACTAATATGTAACTATGAATCAGTTTGGTCTACCACATGAATGGTAATTTTCTTATTTTTATTGATTTTTATTGAGGTCTACATTTTTCTCTGCTCCCCTCCCTGCCTCTCTCCTCTCCTTCAACCCTCTCCCATGTTCCCCATGCTCCCAATTTACTCAGGAGATCTTGTCTTTTTCTACTTCCC
Organism: Alexandromys fortis; assembly: GCF_014885135.2. NCBI lineage: Eukaryota > Metazoa > Chordata > Mammalia > Rodentia > Cricetidae > Alexandromys > Alexandromys fortis. Next base: position 2,275,904 of record NW_026068008.1, read on the forward strand.
ATATAAATTAGATCTATATATGTCTCTCTTAGGCTCCTCATTGTTGTCTAGATTCTCTGAGATTGTGATTTGTGGGCTGGTTTTCTTTGCTTTATGATTAAAAAACACTTATGAGTTAGTACATGTGATTAAAGTCTTTCTGGGTCTGGGTTACCTCACTCAAAATGATGTTTTCCAGCTTTATCCATTTGCCTGCAAAATATAAGATGTTATTATTTTTTCTGCTGTGTAGTACTCCACTGTGTACCACATTTTCCTTATCCTTTCTTCAGTTGAGGAGCATTTAGGTTGTTTCCTGGTTCTGGAATGAGAAACAATGCTTCTATGAACACCGTTGAGCACATGCCCTTGTGGCATGATTGAACATCCTTTGGATATATACCTAAAAGTGGTATTACTGGGTCTTGAGGAAGGTTGTTTCCTAATTTTCTGAGAAATCACCACACTGACATTCAAAGGGGTTGTATGAGCTTGCATTCCCACCATCAATGCAGAAGTATACCCCACAACCTCTCTAACATAAGTTGTGATCAGTGTTTTTAATCTTGGCCATTCTTACAGTTGTAAGATGGAATCTCAGAGTTGTTTTGATTTGCATTTCTCTGATGACTAAGGATGTTGAACATTTCCTTAAGTGTCTTTCAACCATTTTAGATTCCTCTGTTGAGAGTTCTCTGTTTATGTCTTTACTCCATTTTTTTATTGCATTGTTTGTTCTTTTGATGACCAATTTCTTGAGTTCTTTGTATATTTTGGAGATCAAACCTCTGTCTGATGTGGGACAATAGCCATAAATAGGATAAAATATCTCAGAATAACTCTAACCAAACAAGTGGAAGACTTATATGACAAAAACTTTAAGTCAGATATCCAGAGTTGGATGAGATGTCATTATAGGAGTTTGGAAGATAAAAGTGCTAAATTTCAGAGAGAGATTGAGTAGCTTGTAGACTATATAGGTCTCATTCATGTGATGTATTTGAATTGAGAATCTGTAAGAAGGAAACCTTTGTTTTCTATGTCATTCAATGGTGGTTAACAGGGCTAAAATTCAGTTGCAATTATTAATCAATTAGCATCATTAAGGTAAATATCCTGGAAAAAATATTTTCTCAGAGTAAGTACATAGAAGCTGTTGTTAAAGGGGACAGGGCTACATATTAACTTGACAAATGATGTGTAAGAGACTCCAACACAGGTCTGGTTTTGAAGGCATAAAGGGGTCATAGAGGGCATCTGATTCTTGGCACCTTGTGTTGGGCCTGGAAAAGAGGAAGAGAAAGGCCACTGATGGTGATTTGGCCTCAGCTGTGGTGTTCAGCATATTGAAGGTGCCAGAATCATGGAACAACCACCATCGATGGACTGGAAGTGGAGCTGGCCTGGTGCTGTGAGAACAGCTGTGTATGCTGTGGGCAGAGACAAAGAGAATTGGGGCCACACAAGTCCAACAGATATTTTGTATTTCTAAAAGATGACTTGAACTTTTAAATCATAGGAAATTCTGAAGATGATAGGATTGTTAAAGTTGTATTGCTTTATATTATAATATTAATGTGAGATCATGGGGTTGGGAAAGGTTGTGGTTTGACAAATGCTGAAGTTGTGATAACTAGTCAATTTGTGAGGTATTTTCCTGATTGCTAATTGATGTAAGAGTTCTCAGCTCAATGTGGATGGTACCATTTGTAGATGGGTGGGCCTGCATGGTATAGGAATTTGAGTCTGGAAGCAATCTAGTAAGTAGCATTTCTTCATGGTCTCTGTTACACTTCCTGTTTGTAGGTTGCTACCTTAAACTCCTGCTCTAACTTCCCTCAATTACAGACTGTGGCCTGGAAGTTTAATATTGCCGTTTTCTCTTCAAGTTGCTTTCAGTGTGTTTGATTACATAGGAGTAATTTCTTGTAAGCTCAAGGGGTGTCCCACTGGAGCAATGATTAGTAAAGTGGGTTACTGGGAAATTCAGTGCTATCAGACCATGCAAAGAGCTTCACAAAATAAGAAAAGAAACCTATAAGATGGTGTGAGGTTTAATGCTTGGAAAAAGTTAACACAGTCTTTTAAATAAAGAAAACAGAATAAATGTTACTTGATACATTTTATTACTATCATCTTATATCCAGAAAATAGCACAAACTCAAGAAATAAAGAGTTCAATTTGAAGATGTTGCTCCTTTCTCAAAATTCAAGAAAAAGGAAAAAAGAGACCAAGCCTAGGCATAATGAAGAGCTGTTTTCAAAGTTAAATGTGGAGGAAAATTGGACTACAGTAATTCTGTAGCCCTTCTCTGTAAGGACATTTCTCATCTGCCATCAAACAGCTACAAATCCCATCCATGCTTCAATAGACTCAGTATGTTAGAATCAAAATATATACACGTGGAAACTGATTTTCTGAAAGCAGTGAGCCACCAACTGAACAAGAATAATAGAAGGTCATATTTCAAAGTCAATCCAATGTTTCAGAAACAGCACTTTTTAATGAAATAAAAAATAAAAGCCTTCAATAATGAAGACTAGAGTAATTATTTTTCCACAGACTTGTGGTGCACACAGAGACATACAATAAGTTTTGCAGTTAAAATGCAATTGTATAGGGGTTTGTCGATCTTGTTGATTTTCTCCAAGAACCAACTTTTTGTTTCATTGATTCTTTGGACTGTTTTCTGATTTTCTATTTTGTTGATTTCTGCCCTCAGTTTGATTATTTCCAGTCTTCTACTCCTTCTGAGCACTCTGCTTCTTTTTTTTCTAAAGCTTTCAGGTGTGCCATTAAGTCCTCAATGTATGATTTCTCCGTTTTCTTTAAGTGGGCACTTAGTGCTATGAACTTTCCTCTTAGCACTGCTTTCATCGTGTCCCATAGGTTTGAGTATGTTGTCTCTTTATTTTCATTAAATTCAAGGAAGACTTTAATTTCTTTCTTAATTTCTTCCTTGACCCAGGTGTGGTTTAGTAGTTGACTGTTCAGTTTCCATGAGTTTGTCGGCTTTCTGGGGGTAGCATAGTTGTTGCCATCTAACTTTAAACCGTGGTGATCTGATAAGACACAGGTGGACACTGACAGAAAGGCAACCCACTGACTGGGAGAAGATCTTCACCAACCCCGCAACTGACAAAGGTCTGATCTCCAAAATATATAAAGAACTCAAGAAACTAGACCGTAAAAGGCTAATCAACCCAATTATAAAATGGGGCACTGAGCTGAACAGAGATCTCTCAACAGAAGAAGTTCAAATGGCCAAAAGACACTTAAGGTCATGCTCAACTTCCTTAGCGATCAGGGAAATGCAAATCAAGACAACTTTAAGATACCATCTTACACCTGTCAGAATGGCGAAAATCAAAAACACCAATGATAGCCTTTGCTGGAGAGGTTGTGGAGAAAGGGGTACACTCATCCATAGCTGGTGGGAATGCAAACTTGTGCAACCACTCTGGAAAGCAGTGTGGAGGTTTCTCAGGAAATTCGGGATCAACCTACCCATGGACCCAGCAATACCACTCTTGGGAATATACCCAAGAGAGGCCTTATCACACAACAAAAGTATATGCTCTACTATGTTTATAGCAGCATTGTTTGTAATAGCCAGAACCTGGAAACAACCTAAATGCCCTTCAATTGAAGAATGGATGAAGAAAGTATGGAATATATACATATTAGAGTACTACTCAGCAGTAAAAAACAAGGACTTCTTGAAGTTTGCAGGCAAATGGATGGAAATAGAAAACATCATCCTGAGTGAGGTAAGCCAGACCCAAAAAGAGGAACATGGGATGTACTCACTCATATTTGGTTTCTAGCCATAAATAAAGGACATTGAGCCTATAATTCGGGTTCTTAGAGAAGCTAAATAAGAAGGAGAACCCAAAGAAAATCATATAGGCTTCCTCCTGAATATTAACCTTCATCAGGCGATGAAAGGAGACAGAGACAGAGACCCACAATGGAGCACCGGACTGAAATCTCAAGGTCCAAATCAGAAGCAGAAGGAGAGAGAGCACAAGCAAGGAACTCAGGACCGCGAGGGGTGCACCCATACACTGAGACAAGGGGGATGTTCTATCAGGAACTCACCAAGGCCAGCTGGCCTGGGTCTGAAAAAGCCCGGGTTAAAACCGGTCTCGCTGAACATAGTGGACAATGAGGACTACTGAGACCTCAAGAACAATGGCAATGGGTTTTTGATCCTACTGTACCTATTGGTTTCGTGGGAGCCTAGGCATCCCACGTGGATGCTCACCTTACTAGACCTGGATGGAGGTGGGTGGTCCTAGGACTTCCCACAAGGCAGGGAACCCTGATTGCTCTTTGGGCTGACGAGGGAGGGGGACTTGATTGGGGGAGGGGGAGGGAAAGGGGAGGCAGCGGTGGGGAAGAGACAGAAATCTTTAATAAATAAATAAATAAATAAAAATAAATAAATAAAAACTGTTCCTAAAACTTAAAAAAAATGCAATTGTATGACTATATCCAGTAGCAGAAACCTATTCTTCTATAACATTTGCTCAATAAATTCCTCAACCACCCTAACCTACTGGAGATAGAAAGTTCAATAACTACATGTGGGAGCTACTCTGGAAAAAGACAAAGAGGAAGCACTGATTATAACACTTTGCCTTCAGACATATAAAGAAACAAGTTATGCAATCAAGAAAAGATAATCAAGAACTTCCAATGTACATTTCTATAGTAAAGTAGATTATGGTGATATTCCAGAATCAACAAGGCTGCGTGTGTCTACTGCTGCCTGGAAAACAAGTAAAAAGGGAATTGACCAAAATGCATGCTGATAAGATTTTCGGCCCAGCAGCTCCATGAGGTCTCTCTCTTTGGAGATGCCTTGTGTTTTTCTTCAGAGTTAGCATTATGATTTAAGGAACTTGGGAAAGATGGGTTGATTGGAAGAGTTGAAACCAGGAAGAGAAAAGACAGAGAATCTGTCACCAGCCAGACTTAGAGGACACAAGATTCTCATACTTCACTAAGAAAAGGTACCAAGCCACATGACTAAACATAGACAACAATTACAGTTTAATTAAAGTTATAAGACCTAGTTAATAATAAGCCTGAGCTAACAGGGCAAAGAGTTTGTAATTAATATAAGCCTCTGTGTGTTTCTTTGGGACTGAATGGCTGCAGGACCAGGAGGGACAGAAATTTCCATCTACATATTGTATTGAAAACAATAAACTTAATATCTACAGAAGATGCATGTTGTTTAAACTATTTAGCCTTGATCTTCTACATTTCACAAATCAGGCAATTTCAGAACCAAAATACAAAAGAATATATGCCAAATGATATTAACTGGAATGATATTTACTTTTTCTCCCCTGTGCAAATGTTTTTATTAGCAAAGCTCCTGACATTTGTTGCATAATTAATGTTTCTACACACTGAGTTTCCACACACTAAACTATGTTGTGTTTGATCTAAGAAAAAATAGTGCACTGCCCTTAGATATTTCTAATATACTGTTAGGAATTAGCTACTCATTTGGGGTTTAGATGTTCCTCCAAAAGTCAATGATTTTGTAAAGTCACTCTGAGTCTTTACAGCGCCTTCCAGAGACTATAAGGTCAGGGACTACCTAAGCTCTGGTTAATTCCTGTGACTATGGATGGCATTGGACAACAAGAGAACTTCAGGGGAGTTAGGCCAAGAATGCGAGGACTACCCAGTTCCATCCACATTGCCTTCCTGTATTCTATTCATTTCTGTTCGTTTTTATTGAATTGGCTGAGATTAAAGACAGAACCATATGTTTACTCTTCCTGTCATCTCTCCTCACAGCTTTATAAATACTGAGCAGTTAAGTGACGCTGTGCCTGTGGAAAGAACTAGACTTAGAAAGAATATCATTTTAAAATGTGTCTTCAAAGTGGAATTCAGAACTGTATTTCACACTTGGAACTTCTTTGTGTTTGTCATATATTTTACATAGAGACAAGTCTATGTACATCCCAATGAAATAACTACTTTAATGTTAGAGGTTTTCTAGGAAAAGGGATGCAAAATTAGTTTTGCATATTATGGGTAAATATCACAGTAACAATTTTTGTAAATAATAATTTTAGAGATTCTCAATCTAGCATTTCTAATATAGCCAAGCCCCAGGTCCTGCAGCCTACAGATGACTGAGCGACTCAAGTGGGTTTTCTTACTGGCTCTGTCATTAATAGAACCTCCTACACCAAACCAATGGCGTTTCCCAAGTAAATGGCCCAGGTAAGCTGCAAACACTAGTCTTTGCTGGTGGCCAGCTGTGGATCACTTCATTTTGGCCAGCTACTTCAGGGGACAAAAGGAATGCCACTGCTCATCTGAGAAGCCGTGGGAAGAGGCACAGAATGGTACAAGTGAGAGGGACCCTTGCGGCCACCAGGACTCATCTCTTAGGTCTTTAGTGGTTGTGGCTTCTCTTCCGTTTTTAGGGTGTCTAAGCCAACTGCTGAGGCTACTCTAAAATCTCTACTCATAACAAAATTCATGGTTTTGTTTTTGTTTGGAGACCATGTAAAAAGTTCAACTTGATTGAAAATTTATTTATAGGCTTACTAGAAATTGGAATGCATTTATTAACTTTTAAAAATGAATACAGAATTGTTCAAATATAAGTTTAGCTGGATAAAATGTTTAAGAATTGTGAAAGAATTTTGGTCACTTACTCATGCAGTATTTGGCTTGAAAGTAAAAATTAAGCACCTTAATTCCATTGCTAAAAATATACATGAGGAATTATTTCAAACTGAAACTTGATTTTATTAAAATGTATTTAAATAATTTTGAAACCATAGACATTTCATATTTAAATTTTCCATAATTTTATCTTATAATTAAGGATATAAAGAGCTTGTAGTAACTATTTTGCTGAAATTCATTCTTTTCCATGTTTCCTCATTGCTTCTGTATGTTCTGTGTATCCATGCCAAGATCTGAGAAGGCGTGGAAAGTGCTTCTGTTAAAGCTGAGCGTACAGGCATCCTACAGTGAACCAAAGGCTCCAAGCTCCGTTCAAAACCTCCAAAAGGCAGGTGCTCACACTGTATCTTTCCTGGAACTCACTAATAGCTTGGGAGGAACCAGTGACCTACATTCTGTGCAACTGTGATTCTCACCTCATGCCTCCCTTCTATCTTTCTCCGAGTTTGATGTGGTCTAGTCCCAGGGCAATCCAAGTACCTCTTTCTGTACAATGATTTTGTTACTCTATTTTGACCATCTAAGATTTTAAGATATTTTATATTAGTATCTCTATTTCCTCCATAGACAATTAATAAAAAGAATTCTTTCTTTTTTAAATTACTGGTAAAATTTAAAGCTCATTGTCTGCATAAAATTCTCAAACAAAAATATAGAGGTACCAACTTGTGTGCAGTAAAATGTTACTTTTTTAAAATATAGAGCAGTTGAAATCAGCTTCAGTTGGCAACTGTGGGCTAAAGTTTGAATGTTGAATGCCACCACAAAAGAAGGAAGTTCCTGTACAAAACTTTTAGTCTTACTCGATTCCTCTATAAGAACAATATTCAAATATACTCAGTCCCTAATTTATATGTTAAAGACATCCAGGATTTTAGGTTTCATTGTTTCGATCTTGCTCCTGGCTAAGGTCATGAAATGGTGCTGTCCACATTCATGGTGGGTCCTCCCACCTCAATAAGAGCACAAACCTCTGGAGACAGTCTTCTAGGACAAACTGAGTGATGTGATTCATCATTGAGAGTTCCTTCTCAGGTGATTCTAGGTTGTATCAAGCTGAAAATAAAAGCCAACCATGTCAATGTACAATACATGCATTTTACAATCTCCCAATTTATTCATCTTCAATTGGAGTTAGTTATTGATTGTTATGGACAGTGCTGCAATGGGCATGGGGAAGGGGCAAATGGCTCTTGAACATACTAATTTCAACTTTTCTGGTTATGCCTCCAAAGAGGGCTAATTAGATACTTTGGCAATTATACTTTTGTGCTTGGATCAGGAATCTTCACACTATTTTCCAAAATATCTGATTTCACAAATAATCCCACCAATGATATTCCTTTTTTTCCCAACACTATTGCAAACATTACTTACTTTTTTCTCTTTGATAATACTGCTTTAGCATATGTGAGATGCAAGCTCATTTTGACTTCTATGTGGATCTATAGGCCAGATAACCCTTTCCTTCCTGACCAATGCTGCCTTTTGTCAAGGTATATTACTGCAGAAGCAGATAGATAGATGATAGATAGATGATAGATAGATAGATAGATAGATAGATAGATAGATAGATAGATAGATGATAGATAGATATGGACAGACAGAGATATAAATTCATATGAGATTGACATGTAAGTGTGTATATACACTTAGTATGTATCATGATGAATATGTTCACTAAAAAAATACCAGAATACTATCCAATCTTAAAATGGAAAATGCCATTTTTAACAACATGAAGAAACTGGAAGAAAATATGGTAATTGAAACGAGTTAGTTACATCAAAATTCTAAGACATTTTTCTGGGTGTATAGAATCTACAGCATCAAACTCAGAAACATTTAATGGAAAGCTGGTTACCAGAGACTGGAGGGGGAGGAGCATAAGAGAGAGGGGACAAAGCTTCTATTAGATAAGAGAACTAAGTTCTGATATTCTATTATAAGGTGACTGTAATCAATAGTATGGAGTATACTGAAAAATTCTTTGTGGATTACTGATAGATTTTAAATGTACAAAGAAACAGTAATGTAAGATAATGGATATGCTACTTAACAGAATTTCCTCATTCCACATGGTACATAAGTATCAAAGACTCACATTATATCCCATAAATACATATACTCAGCCTTGTCAACTAAATGTAGAAATATTTAAAAGACTGGTTATTAACAGAGAATTGAGTTGGTATGAGTGAGCATCCTATGGGTATTTTATGGGCATTGTCTTTCTTCAGTACATTTATCAAACATATGATGATTTGAGTAAAGAAAGTGTGGCTAGGTTTATTCTTCTTAAGTGGATTTATTTCCTGAATTTTTTTTTCTTTTTTTTTTTATTGAGAATAAGAAAAAAAAGTTTCCGCATCCTCCCAGCCTCCC
>NW_026068008.1:2286447-2309676 GCF_014885135.2 Alexandromys fortis
CATATGATCATTTCATTAGATGCTGAAAAAGTATTTGACAAAATTCAACATCCCTTTATGATAAAAGTCTTGGAGAGACTAGGGATACAAGGGTCATACCTAAATATAATAAAAGCTATATACAGCAAGCCGACAGCTAACATCAAATTAAACGGAGAGAAACTCAAAGCCATCCCACTAAACTCAGGAACACTAAACTCAGAAACCCACTCTCGCCATACCTCTTCAACATAGTGCTTGAAGTTCTAGCAATAGCAATAAGACAACATAAGGGGATCAAGGGGATTTGACTTGGAAAGGAAGAAGTTAAACTTTCGTTATTTGCAGATGATATGATAGTGTACATAAGTGACCCTCAAAACTCCACCAAGGAACTTTTACAGCTGATAAATACCTTTAGTAATGTGGCAGGATACAAGATCAACTCCAAAAAATCAGTCGCATTCTTATTTCCTGAATTTTAAACAGATAATAACATCAATGCATTTATAGCTACAGCAATAATTCCTTTGAAATAGATGACAAGTACTATGAAGATAGTAAGCAGGGAAATAAAAATATAACAGTTGCATTCCATGATAAAAAGCTTTACAGTTTTTAATACAGCAAATACATAAGTAATACAGTTACTTTTATTAAATAATCAATCATCAATCTTAACATAGCTATCGAAAAAGCTCTCATCTAATCCTAACTCAGAAAATAAGGAACAAATTGAAATAGCCATAATTTTTGTTTATCTCATTATAAACTTTTCTATATTAGGTTTTAAAATGAAAAATTCCATATACTTAGCTTTTATATCAGAGAAGGTTTTTTTTTATTCAACATATAAGCAAGATGTAGAAATAAAAAGGCAACACAAAAAAGACTAAAGAACACAGTTGAAGCATGATTAATAAAAACTCAGAGAGAAATTGGTGTTCAACCTGAAGATCCAAAAAGCAGAGTCAGCCACTGGCTCTTACCTTGGCCTCAGTCCGAAATGGCCATCCTAGCTCCAGGAATCTCAGAATGAGACTGTGTCTGAGAGCTGTCTCATTTCATTTTATAATCCTCTCTATCGCTGGAATTAAAGGCGTGCACCACTGGGATTAAATGCACAAACTTCCCGGTTTCTATGGCAACTAGTATGGCTACTGGGATTAAACATTGTTTGTTACCACTACCTAGTCTATAAGGCTGACCAGTGGTGCTGTTTTACTCTCTGATCTTTAGACAGGCTTTATTTATTAAAAAACAATTGTGTAGAACACTGTTTCTTCTTTGTTATTGATGACCTACTTAGGAGTAAATAGATATTTATTTATCTCACTCAACGTAAAGTCACATGATACTGATAAATTTATTTTCATACATAAGTCGACATTGTCCTCTTGCACCTGTTAATTTCACTCCTTTATTTCCGGTCGAACTAAAATTTTGACTGTAATGTAATATGTAGAGGTTGTCTTCTCATCATGTCTATTAGCTCTAGTGCCCCTGTTTTTTCCTAGAGCTTGAGAATTTTCTACTTTAGAGTCATTTGGTATTATATCTGTTTATTGTATGTGTCAGATAATTCTGGTATTCCATAGATTCTTGGGTTTAGTCTCTTGATGATGTCCCAGAACTCATGTGCATATGCTTAATGTTTTTGTTTATAAATATTTGAATATAATCTTTTTTAACCTTACATTTAATCCTTAAAAGTCTTCCTTCTGTTTTATATAGTTTATTAGTATTATATGACACTTTGCTTTTTTAATGAGATTTATTGCATCATAAATTTCTCCTATTTCTATTTTTTAGACATAATTTCTTCATAAATTTCTCATTTATGCTGTTACTTCCTGCTCAGATATTAAAGTACATTCCTTACTTTATTAATATGTTTGTTTGAATTGACATCCAAGTCATTTTTCAAACTAGACATTAGAAAATATGTGATATCCTTAATATTTCTTGGTAGTCAATCAATCAATTAATTAATTTTGTTAAATGTTGAGCAGCAAAGCTCAGGCTTTCTTACCACTAGGCAAGCTCAGTAATGATGTGCTATATTTCAAGTCCACTCTCCTAACTTCTAATTTTGTTTTTGTTTACTTCCAACAACTCTCAGATCAGCATCCTTCTTAGTATACTAAAGAATAGAGCAGTTTATATTTGCAGTTTGAATACTTTTCAATCTCAAGCAAAGAAATCTGCAAATAAAAGCTTGCGTGTTTATCTACAGTTCTTTAAAACTACCCATTTTGACTTCAGTAATATTAAGTTCTAAATTTCCGAAGTCTTTAGATAAATGCATAGAAATATTCACTACCTCAGTATTCTTAAGCACAAATTTCCAAAGACCAGTGCTTAATGTGAATATTTACAAATAAATACAGCTCTCTCTCCTTATCAAAGAAATCTACTTTGCGAAAGTTGGAGACTGTTATAGCAAACCACAATTAGTCAAAACACAGAGTAAGGGACCATAAACTGTATATATCAGTTTTAGATATATGTATATAAATACACACACATATACAACTGTTACACATATAGCTCACAGGAAATCATACAAGAGTAGGGAGAATGATAGCAAGAGCCAAAGGACCAGGACACCTCCTACTGGATAGTGTCTACTAGGCAAGAAAGAGAAGTAACTATACCGTCAGTCTCAACAATATGGCTATCTAGATGAGACCTGACTAATGAAAACACTATTTGACATTCCAGTATAGATTTGGGAGATTTTACAAGGTCTCACTCCTAGATGAAGAGTGACACCAATTAATGGTGCCTGAAAGGGGGAGAATGCATTTTCTCTAGGAATGAGCCACCGGGTTGGTTATTCATGGCTTTGAGAGGGAGCAGGGAAGATAGGGAGGAACTAAGAGGGAAGGGGGAGTGGAAATGATGTCAATGCAGTACTCATGCATGAAATTATCACAAATTAAAAAGTTTAAGTAAAAATACAAATAGCTTAAATGCAAAAAAAAAAAAAACAGCCAAAAACTGTGTTTTGAGAAACACTGAAAGGTTACAAAAATACCATTTACAGTATCACTTCATAATCAAAACGTTGGCTCTAAACAAGAACTGCAGATTACAGCACAGCTCATGCTGCACTCGCCTTTGTTCCAGTATCAGTCCAGCTAGGGGGAGAATTTGGTGATTTACTTATAGAGGGGAGTGAAAAATTATGTGTAGTTTTGCCTTAATACTTTTGGGTAAAATTTCTTTATGTAATTTAAAGCATATCTATGACCAAAACTCTCATTCTATAAGGTTGTCAGAGTAACCAAAGACTTGAGAATTTGACTTGGTGACTTGTTGACTATGGTTTTATTAGCAGTATGGGATATAATTGTCCTAAAATTCAGCCCGGTAGCAGCCTTCTGATAAGAGTAGCATCCTTTCTTATCTATCATACCATTGATATTAAGAATTGGGGCGGGCCGAGCAGTGTTGGCACACTCCTTTAATCCCAGCACTTGGGAGGCAGAGGCAGGCAGATCTCTGTGAGTTCGAGGCCAGCCTGGTCTACAAGAGCTAGTTCCAAGACAGGAACCAAAAGCTACGAAGAAACCCTGTCTCGAAAATAAAAAAAAAAAAAAAAAGAATTAGGGTGATACTATCTATATGAGACATACTACCTTAGGCTATTTCCCATTTTAATTTTCAGATCTTTTGTTTGGCAACAAGAAACCATGCATTATGCTATCTTGACTTCAACTTAGACCTCCTCTCATTGAACCTAACTGGCCAGAGAAAAGAATTAATAAATATATTCCACAAATAAAACTTTGCACAAAAAACTTTCCATAGCTAGTTAACTATTCATTCAAGTGACTATTTGTTTCTCTACTTTCTTGTCCAGTGTTCTCTAATTTACCCCATAGTTTCCTAAACAGTATTCAATAGTTAATATCATTGTAAGTCTGTGTGAATATCTTGCAAATTTTACTGCTGCTACTAACAAGATCATTTTAGGCAAATGAAGTTTGTTTTTTTTCCCAGACACATGTTCTCTCTTTGTCTCTGTCTCTGTCTCTCTCTCTCTGTTGAACTCTCTCTGCCCATGCCCCCCCCCCGTGTCTGTGTATGTGTTTCTCTCTCTCTCTTTCTCAAATAAGCATACAGCAATAGATGATAGTTTTTATTTTACTTAATAACATTCTCTAATGCATCTAAGTCCAAGTGAAAGTTGAACATATCATATCATCAGATATATACATACCTATCAGCTTTCCTGTATTTAGCACCCTGCCTTCTCACTGCTAAATGAGTACAAGAGGCTACAATGAAATCTACAACATTTGAGACATTTTGATTTCATTGTGCCTCAACCACTTTCAATTTAAAAAGTTTATTGTTTGAAGAAAGATTTACATCTTAATCAATTTTCTTAGAAGAAAGTATTCACCTGGCTTAAAAGATCGAGAGCCACAACAAAATCATTACATATTGCAGGGGAGAAAATGAGACCTTTGTTAGTTATCAATAAATAACATCTTTGCCTCCAGCTTTTCATTGCCCAATTTTCAACAGAACTGATTTAAGGGATCGCCAGGTTGAAGATTCCTGTGTTGCTTCTTAGAGACTATTTTAGAGTGTTTGCATGGTAAAATCTATGAGAGTTGGGAATTTCATATGAACTTCTCCTAGGAGGGAGAGTAGAGCACCTAGTAATTTGTTATCCACGTGTTCCTACCATGTTTCTGCTCGCTGAAGAGTAGAGGAAAAAAGATTTACTTCCGTGTACCACATTCATCAAAGAAAGATGTGCTGGATAGTTTTATGTCAACTTGACACAAGCTAAAGTCATCTGAGAGTAAGGAAGCTTAATTAAGAAAATACCTCTGTAAGATCATGCTGTAAGCTGGCTAATCTTTGTGAATTTTCTTAATTAGTGATTGATGGGGGAGAGTTCAGCACATTCAGTGTGATACCACTTCTCGAGTGGTTGGTGGTCCTGGATTTTGTTAGAAAGTAGGCTGAGCAAGTACTGATGAGCAAGCCAGTAAGTAGCATTCCTCCATGGCCTCTATATCAGTTCCTGCATCCAAGTTCCTGCTGTGTATGAGTTCCTTCCCTGATTTCCTTCTGTTATGTACAGATGTGGAAGTATAAGTCAAATAAACCCTTTCCTCTCCAATTTGCTTTTGGTCACTGCATCCAAGTTCCTGCTATGTATGAGTTCCTTTCCTGATTTCCTTCTGTTATGTACAGATGTGGAAGTATAAGTCAGATAAACCCTTTCCTCTCCAATTTGCTTTTGGTCACTGCATCTATCACATGAGTAGTAACCCTGAATGAAACAGATGGTGTGGCTGTTGTTGGGAGCCATGTGGCCTGGTTTCAGATCAGCATATGAATGCTTGTCCAGTGGATCTTTGCAACACAAAACCCATGGAGATGGACTCTCATTCAGCAAGGACCAGTGTACCTCAGGCCAGCACAGAATACTGCTGGCACTGTGGGCCTGCAAGCTCTCTTCTGTCTCATAATAGTTATGACTCTTGGTGGTTTTTCAGTTTCATTTTGTTAGTTACTCACGGGACAAATGTGATCATTCCCTGAAATTTATTTTTTTCTCCAATATTCGCCCTAAAATTCTTTGGGAACTGATGCCTCTCAGGTTTCTTTTCTGCAAACACCAGCTGTTACCCCAGAGCCTGAGAACTTTTCTGATTCAGTTCTGACAGGATTGGTGGCAATAAAAGTTAATAGACACAAAAATGAAATAACAAAGAGGACATTAACTAAGTCTCTTAATTCTGAGGGAAAACATTAAGATGAAAAAAGAGTGCTTTATCAAAGTTTGCCCTTTATAGAGAGGCTTAGGTGTGCAGGACCCTTTTATAGGGCAAGGGAACAGTTGGAGAAATAACGAGCTAACTGTTGCATGCAGTTTACAGTAAATCACCCCCATTTCTATACATATGCTTTGTTAAGTTTTGAATGATATTGTTGTTCTTGAGAAGGTGTGCCTATGTTTATCACCTTTTAGCTTTGTAGGGACAGGTGTGTGCCTGGTTGGATATTTAGCCAAGTTAACAAATTGATATTTTAATTTAAAAGTTGTTTTGATGTATAAGTTGGGGGAAAATATTTGTTTTTACAGAAGGTGAATGCTTGCTTTTTGAAATATAAATAAAGAAGGCTTGATTTATTCAGGGTGGGTCACTTGTGTGGAACTCTTCTACGCAGATACTTCTGTGTGCTGACTCCCCTTTGTCGACTCAGGACCTGAACCTGGCTATGGTGCGACTATGGCTGGCTGTGTCAGAAACTAGAAAAGACTAGCAGATTTACTTTTTTTCTAAATTTACTAGGATGGGACACAAAGCCAGACCCATGTCTGATACTTTAGTTCTTCACTTAAATTTAAATTTTAAGAGGAAAAGGAATAAAATAATAAAAGGCAAATAGTGGGAAAGTCACTCTACTTTAAAAGAACAGTAAGGTTTAAAATGACATTGCAAAAATATGAAAGGAAATAGTATACTATACAGTTGGTTTATGACCTTCATTTAAAAAGAGTAGTTATGAGAACTACTTAGGTGTGGCTGCCTACATGGGAAATCGTTGAGGTAAATCTGAACAGCTTACGGAGCTCGTCATATTATAATGTAGCAGTGGTAATGGAAACAAAGGTAAATACAAAAGAAAAGCATGCTACAAATTTATTAAAACCAGCCATTGCCCTGCTCTAAATAAAACAGTAGGTTTCAGACTATGGATTAACTGATTCCATTTTATAAGGAATATTATACATTATTTGTGAGTGCAAACTCAAAGACAAGATGACTCTTCACCTTGTCATGAGTATGCATACTATCACTGCCAAGGAAGTGTTAAAAGATAATATGTTCATAAAAGCAAATACACCACCTTATAAAAATTCATCAAATTATACTGGGATCAAATGAGTACATGGCATTTTAAAATTATGCATATGTGCTTGAGAACTTGCAGAATGTGGCAGAAAAAGGAAAGGCACCCAGGTCCTATGGAGAGGAAGACACCTAAGGCTGTGATTGGAAGGCCTCACTTCTAGGATCTTTGAAGTCCCATGCAGCTTTGCTCTATGCAGCTTTCTCAGAAGTTATCTCCAGCAGGGTTGCTTACAACCTTGAAATGCAGGGATTCTCTTCAGCTCCTCATTAGCAGTCTATCTCTGCCCCCACTGAGTACTCATTCT
This sequence comes from Alexandromys fortis, assembly GCF_014885135.2. Lineage (NCBI taxonomy): Eukaryota > Metazoa > Chordata > Mammalia > Rodentia > Cricetidae > Alexandromys > Alexandromys fortis. Next base: position 2,293,622 of record NW_026068008.1, read on the forward strand.
GTTTTGTGAACTCTGCTGTTACCTCTTTAGTCCCTTGTAGCACACATTTAGTGTGTGAGGTGTAATGTGTGTTCTGAGAGTTAATATTCACAGGTAAGAGTGTAATAAAAGAAATGTTCTCCAGTGGTGGTCAGTTGTCATGGGAAATGTGGCCTACTTGGCAAATCACAGCCAATGAAACCAACAGAACTCATGAATTTATTATTCTTCATTAAATTCTGACCCTATGGGAAGACATGAATATGTCCATGTGTGTTTTCATTAGAACATGTTCAGAACAGTATCTTTTAAGGAATATATCAAGAAAACTAAAGCATAAGTTTACAAAAACCAGTGGAAAAAAACAAAACTCCCTTTCACTGTGTTACAGGAAGAAAACAAGTAATGAAGTGGTAAAACACTCAGTCAATTGCAAATCAGATTCTGGAACATTGCTATTATCCCAGAAAATGTCGTTTTATTCCATCTGATACTGATATCTCGCCTTGGTACAGTCAGTCCTAAGTGGACCAGCTTTATCAAATTCCTCCCTTCAGAGCTCAGGTAAGCCTGAAGAAGTTGGGGAGGAAAGACTGCTCTTTGCATGTATACTACAGCTTCGAGTTCAGTGATTTTATGGGATTCCTGAGGATGAAAATGAGTGAGTCTCTGTTTCCTGTGCCTTCTCTTGGCCTCTTTTCTTTTTGTTTCTTTGTTTTTCTCAGTTCTGTTTCCAGTGTGTTTTGTTTTATCTTATTTTACTTTTTAAAAATAATTATCTCTTAGAAGACTGTTTTTCACTGAGAGATAGAATGGAGTAAATCAAGATGGGAAGAGGATAGGGAGGATCTTAAAGGTATAGAAGAAAGGAAAATCATAATCTTGTTAAGAATTGGTTCTATATACTGAGAAACAGTGCTCTGTATCAAAGTCTATAGAGTAACAGCCTGGGATAAACATAATAGCCTGGAATCCGGGTGTGGCCTGGCTCCTCGTATAACACAGATCACCAGACTATTGACTATTTTCATTCTCAGTTTTCCAGGCAGTAACAGATATACAGTCCTTCTATTGAAGAGACAATCTTGCCTGTTTAAAATTCCTGGTTTTCTGTGAGTCAAGGATTTATCTCTACTGCTTGTACTGGCTTTTTGGAACCCATTCTCTTTGGAGAGATACCTTGCTCAGTCTAGATATAGTGAGGAAAGCCTTGGTCTTGCCTCAAAGCAATGTGTTAGACTTAGTTGACTTCCCATGGGAAGTCTTACCCTCTCTGAGGAGTGAATGAGGGGTGGGGAAAGGGATGTGGAGGGAGTGGGAGGAGAGGATTAAGTGGAAACTGGGATTAGTATGTAAAATGAAAAAATATACCTTTTTAAAATCAATTAACTATTTGGGCTGGTGAGGGAGGGGGACTTGATTGGGGGAGGGGGAGGAAAAGGGGAGGTGGCAGTGGGGAAGAGACAGAAATCTTTAAAAAAAATTAATTAACTAAAAAAATTCCTGCTTTCTCTAGTGCTTGTTTGAGCACAACAACCTTGTGCCCTCTGTAAACTGATTTCAGGGCTCATGGTATAAGGTATTGTTCTCTTTGGCAAAACTTCAGAGGTAGTGTTTGCCAACTGATGTTTATTTTCTAAAGTAAGTTTATATGAACTATGTAAAAGAGTCAAAGGAATGTGGAGAGAGTTTTCTAAGGTTTCTTTACTGGGTATTGTGTTTAATCGTGAGCCTTAAAAGTTGTGTGGTGAGAAGTACTGCCACTTGACTTGAGAGTGGAGCTTCACTACAGCAGCTTGAAGGGTTGCTATGTGTTCCCTGTGGACCACCACAGTGCCTGATGCATGCAGAGAAATCATAGCCATCTACAGGACAAGGCGGATCATCTGCTTGGGGAGGTGTCTTGCCACAGGGGAAGAACCTCCAAAGGACTTTCGTTGACTTAGAAACCATTCTTCTTACAAGAATGGGTGGAGAGGCCAGCAGTTAGATGTGCTGGAGGACATCCAAGCACAGAGCTGGGAAAATTCCCGAGGCTGCCCAGAAAGTCAGCTACCACGGGTCATGAGGGTAAGGCACATAACCCTCCACAGAGCCAAGAGAAAAGCAAAGATGAAGAAATTTCACTCTGAATTTCCTTCTCCTGCTTCCAGCTCCCTGCGGTGAAGATCAGGGGCACCAACCAGGGAGGTACTGAATGCAAATGCTACTGTGTTTCATGTAAAGCTTGGATCCAGTAAGAGATCCCTTGCTTTCACTCTTCCTCTTCTTTCCCCAAATCCCTTCTCTTTTATTCTTCCTTACTGCTCTTTGTACCAAATCAGCCAGATCAAACCTCAGCAGGAAGACTAGTCTGCTCAGCTTTTTATATAGGGAAGCAAAGCAACACTGACCTCTCTTTGACCCTTTCCAAAACCTTTGGTTCATGCAGGGCAAGAGGATGAAATTATTCAAAAGTTGTCTGTAACTCTGAAAATGGGACTTTTTCCAAATTGCTTTATCAGTCATGAATCTGACTTTGTTTTGTTTATAGAGACAATCTCACAATTTTGTTCAGGCTGGCCTCAAATTTTATAGTTTTTTTTTTTATGTCAACTCTGAGTCCTAGGATCTCACACACACACACACACACAAACACACACACACACACACACACACACACCACTATGTCCAGCTAAAAACAGACAATTTGATCTCCACTTGTTCATTAGCTGTGTTTCTCTTCTCAACTGTCATAAAATTCAGTGGAAAAAAGCATATGAGATAGTTAATAAATTCAAACCTCAACAACATAGGAAACTTCTCTTTGCTCTCAGTTTTAAATGCCATATGAAACTCCTGTATAAAACTTATTTTATGCTACCAGTGCTTCAGGATGTGTTTTTATATGTGTATAAATATGTGTAATGTTGTATGTATGTATGATATGTAACTTACTATCATGTTATCTGTAAGCCTCTAAAATTCATTGGTGTTAATTCAGATTTTGAGTTCCCCACAATGTTTCACATGATATATTGAATTTGCTTGTGTAACTATTAAACTAAATGAACCTGTTTTCCTCATCTCTACAAAATCAAATTATTTTAATGCAGCAATTTTTACCATTAGCATACTATTCATGTATTTATGAAGACACAGACACAAAAGAGAGAAGAAATTAAAGGTGGAAACCAAAGGAGATGGTCACTCTAACTCATGTAGAAAATAGCCCTGGCACTGGAAGTTTTAGACTATACACAGACATTTGAAACTGAACCATCTGAGGCACTGAGTTAATTCGGAGGCAAAGCTTACTAAAGCTTTCTGTCAGCTGACATAGGAAAGTACAGATGAAGAGGATATGAAAAATCAACGGCATTTACAACCCATGGCCAGATAAGTCTTTGGTCTTTGGCTCCAGATGTTTTGGAAAGAAATTTTTGCAGAATACAGTGCATGTTATTGCTGTATAGGACTATTGCGTGGATCCAAGTAAGCAAGCTTTCCAACATGCATGCATTCTTGCTTTACGTTGAGAGAAAAAAAATGGTGTTTTTTCTACTTAGTTTTTATCCAGAGATTGAAAAGGTACAAAATGGAGAAATAAAGAAATCGAAAAGGTACAAGATGGTGAAATAAAGAAATTAAACAACACAAAAATGTTATAGTAGTAGGGTACATTGTTGCTCAACAGCATGAGACATAAGTTAGGGAAGAATCTAATCCACTTGTCCGTGATTATATAGTTAATGATTATCAATGCCCTAACTTATGGCTCATGTCTGTCATTTATAACATAAAGACAATAATTTTTCTGAAAGGTTCATGTGTCTGTGAGTGTGTGTGCTTGTGCATTTGTTCATATGTTTATTATTTCTGTGCTTAAGTGCAACTTACAGTTTGAAAGTGAGAAAAGGTAGTTAAAATAATTGTTTGACTTAATGTTGAGCAACCTATTGGTTGCTATTCCTTTCCTTAAGTTCATTTTAAAGAATTACTCTGACATGTTTAGAACATTTAGAAGCATGTTTCTAATTATCTAAATATTTTCAAGGCAAAATGTCATTAGATGTACCATGAAGTGTAAAATAAGTTAAATATCTGGATACTTTGGGATACTTTATCCCTTTTATAATTTTGTATTCTAGTTTGTGACTTGCGCCTCTCCAAAGACCAAGATGAATTTATTTACTATTTGACTAAATAAATCTACTTATTGGAATTGTTACTAAGAGAAAATAACCAAAAAGATCCATAATGCTGTGCAAAGAAGTGCTTTTGACAATAAATTACAAAAGTTTAATATACAACACTATGAAACTGGCTAAATAATTTAGGTAAAATAATAAAAATCCATTGTGTGTCTTGTAAAGAAGGTTTAATTAAGTGTGGAAGTTTGGTAATACTTTGCAAAGTGAAGACATTTTCACACACACACACACACACATACACACACACGTTGAAAGCCTGACCATTAACACAATATGAAAAAGAAATTTCTTTAGGAAATGCTTAGGTTCTGGGAAACCTCCTTTAGCCAGTGGCCTGTGAGACGCTGGACCAGGTTGGGAGTGGCCTTGGGTATCAAAAAGGTGCTCTCTCTCCTCTCTCACCTGGCTGCTGGATTAAGTTCCTGTTTTCTGTTCATGTAGACAACTATGATCTGTGAGTCCCGCCTAAATAAAGAACCCCTTATTATACTCAATTCTGTGTTAGTGTGAATTATTTTGTTCGTGTTCTCCTATAATTAGGTAATAAGGGTAAAACTTGAGGGATGTTAAATAGTTCCCTTAAAATAGGATTTAAGAGAGGTTCCTGATGTTTGCTTTGAATGGCACAGAATGTGAAGATTGTGTTCTACAGTATAGATGAGGAGCCTCACATGAACCACATTGTGCTGAAATCCCAAGCACAATAATCTTACTTTCAGAAGAGCAATAATTACATATTTTTTGTTTATGAACCAACAAGTCTATGCTATTTTGCTATAGCTTTTTCACTGAATAATAAAATAGCATTAATTGTTTTCTATCTTTTTTGTGTTACTTACAAAACNTATTCCAGAACACCATAAGAAGATAATCTCTAATGTGCTTCCACTTGTTTATACCCTCATGGGTGCATATTGGCATCATTCTTAAAAAAGTATTCAATACTTTCTACATTTTCTAGTATAGACACAATATCTTTAAAAGTAAAATTAGAAAAGCCTGGATTAATAAAGAAATAAAAACAATTTAACTATCTACAAAATAATTATGCTTTTAGTTCCTATTAAAATATGCATTTGCAATGGTATAAGCAAGTCTTCAAGTCACAGAAGTAATTCACCACAGTAAGTTATTCTAAGCACGCAATCACAAATTCTATTAGCACTTCCTGGTTTGTTGTCTGGGCCTGTCTCTTCCTTAATCATAATTGAGGGCTCTCAGCCAGGCACAGCTCATATTTTCTATTTATTACTGTTACCTGTGAAGAAGCAAATTTGTTTTAAACTAAATGTGACAATGTCTAAAGGATAACAGGAGTTTGCTGTCAGCCTGTGCTGCTGCTGCTGTCCGTGGCAGAGGGTTGATTTAATTGTGTTCCTTTTCTGAAGGTAGATTGATGTATGTACTTTGATGTTTGCTCTAATACAAGCTTGTGTTTCTCCTCTGTTCTAGTCCTCGATCATTTCAAATCTTCTTTTCCAGTTTTACCTCTTATTTCTAAAATTAATTAGATAATAAAGGGTTTGCTCAACCAAAGACAGAAACATAGGCTTTGTTTTGTCTTGCAGAAATCATATTTTTCATTTGTCTCCTTTTCTATATGATAACCATTTAAAATAAGGCTTGTGGTTTTGTCTTATTGTGTTTTTTAACTTATACACATAGTAGGCAATGAATAAAGATTTAAATTTGTTTTAGTATTTCTGAGACACATCCATACACTACAATTTTTGCATGATAGCCCATAATACCCAGCTGCACCACACCTTATGCATGCTCTCCCTTCCTTGTGGATTCTTCCCTTTCCTTCCAATTTCTTTCCCAGAAAATGCACAAGGAAGCATCCGAACACAGGAAAACATAATGAGTTCCAAAACTGAGCTGCTCCTGATGGGACTGGGATAGCTGGGCTATAGGAAGTAAACACATTTTTTTTTTCACTAAATTCTGCCAGAATTCTTTCTGGAATGACTGTGCACGGAACAAGAGTTAATGGTTTTTAAAACTGTAACTGTTTCTTCACTCATGTAACAGAAGAGCACCCCCCCGTTTTTTTTTTTTTTTTTTTTGTCCAAAATCTGTTTAGGAGATTTTAATATGTCCTTTGGGACACTTGAATAGGCATATAATGAGTATGGAAAGAAAAGCTGGAGAAATGAATTGAAATTCCTTCTCCTGCTAAAAGCAAAGAATTCTAATTTCAACAATGGAAATTTTTGTACAATGAAGATTTTAGGGGAAAAGTTATTATGGACAAAGACTATGCTATATTGGAGTATTATTTCTCTCATCATCCACCTTCTTCCCTCTCGCTCTCTCTCTCCCTTCCTTCCTCCCTCTCTTGCCCTCCCTCCACCTCCTCTCTGTATACCTGTATATAGAGAGAAAGGAAGGGAGAGAGGGAGAGGAGAGACAGGGTGCAGAATTACACTTGGCAGGGACAAATAGGGACAAGAAGGCTGCAGATGACATGAGAAAGCATTTGCTTTTCTTCTCTGATTGTACAAGTGGGATGATTGGATCCAGTGTTAACTTGATTAGTGTCACCTGAGTCGGTAGCATCTATTGAGGAATTATCTTGATTGCCTTAATTGATATGGGAAGAACCCACCCCCTGAAAATGTGGCCAGCATTCTGTGGTAAGAGAACTCCATGGTAACAACTACATCTGTGGTAGCAGCAGGCACATCTGTGGTAGCAGAACTCTGTGGTAGCAGTACTCTATGGTAACAGTAGTCACATCTGGGGTTGCATCCCTCTGTGGTTGCAGCAGTCACATCTGAGTAGCAGAACTGTGTGGTAGCAGAGCTTTGTGGTAGCCGCCAGGAACAACTGTGGTAGCAGTGCTCAGTGGTACAGATGAAAAGGGTTGTAGCAGGCTGGGCAGTGATGGCACACACCTTTAATCCCAGCACTCAGGAAGCAGAGACAGGTAGATCTCTGTGAGTGTGTGGACAGCCTGGTCTACAGAGTGAGTTCCAAGAGAGGCTCCAAAGCTGCACAGAGAACATAGATTGTAGCATAAGGACGTTTATTCACCTCTTGTTCACTCTGCCTTACCTCACTGCCAAGTCCATTTACCATGTTGCTGCTAACCGTGACTCTTTCTCTGAACTCAGCATTAGAGTCTCCAGACTTTAGTCATTAACTAAGGCCCAGCATCTCCCTAGGAACTGCAGGTTTTCTGTACCAGATTGAGACTGCCCTGTCACCCAGCCCCACAGTCTGAGCAATGACTTGATTCTCAGCCTTTCAGTGTGATTCAACTGTTACTATTTTGAAGTAAACTGATTTAATAAATTATTTATTTATAATTAATAATTATATATAGCCATTATATTGTTCTGCTCCTCTAGAGAATCCTGGCTAGCACAATAATCTACTCTTATCTTTACTTGAATAACAAAATGCGTTGGAGAAAATTCTACTGAGCTTCTCAGTCAATCTTTGTAAACTGAGTTGGGTTTGTAGCTAAGTGGTAGCATGTACCCTGGCCTGGGTTTGATCTTCAGAGATGAATGGAGAGAGAGAGAGAGAGAGAGAGAGAGAGAGAGAGAGAGAGAGAGAGAGAGAGAGAGAGAGAGAGAGAGAGAAAGAGAAATAGAGAGAGAATCTACTACTCTATATTAATGAACAATTGTATTGCCTGTATAGATGAGCACATCATTCTTTTTTTCTAAAACATTATTTAAAATATAAACCACATTAAGTTGTAGCATTCTTTTCTTTTTTTCTTTTTTTTTATTCTTTTCAAAATAAAACTGCTATCAACACTCGAATCTCTACGCCCTGAACTCCATAAACAATGTTTTCTGAGGTGTAGATTGTAATATTTCATACATCTTTCCTTAACATTTATGTCTGTCCTTTCCAAACAAAGAACCCGGCAGCACTGAGCGTGTGAAGCACTGCGGCCACAAGAGGAAGTATTCTGGCCCACAGAGGTAAGATTCCCAGGGTTACACGAAGGATAGAATGCATGGAGTTGAAAACACAAATGTTTTATTATTTCAAATTTAGGTGCTGCTGTCATCGTTTTCCTAACAATTTCCCCCCCATCTTTTAAAGCCTTGCTCAGGGCTCCTGGGTGCAGTTTAGAAGATACTGAACCCAATGGAGCACATCTTTCTTATACAATTTAAAGCTGGTTGTGTTGGTGGCAGAAGTGCATGCTCAGAAGCCTCCATTTTGGCTTGAACAATTAAAGGAGATATGGTCTTTTGGATTTCTATTTTTGAAATAATAATGTGGTAAGTAACAGAATTTTTGGTTGAAATAGGCTTAAGTAATGAATCACAAGGAATATTAGCACATACACCAGAAAAAAACAAGTTCAAAACTCAAAGTTTCCATCTGTGCTTTCTGTAAATAGTACAGGTCTCTGTGTCTGATAGCCAACAATAGTGTGCAATGTTCATATTCCCTTAGGCTACAAATTCAATGAAGGGAATGCAAGTCCCTTTCTCAGAAATTTCATCAAATGCTTCATTCTATTTGATTATATATAGTTAGGCCAGAAATTATTTTGTGTGCCAACTATGTAACTGTGATTCTGTGTCTTGCTTATTTGTAAGGCTAATAAGAACCCATTCAATACATCCTAGTCATATGACATACTTTGCTAAAACTGGGAAACCAGAATCTATCTTGTGTCTTGTGTGAACAATTGCTCAGCAACACCTTAAGGACTACCACACTTTCATTCTCCAAGAGAAATATGCCCACAACCCTCACTAGAACAGATGACACAGATGCTCCAGAGAGCACCACACAGGTGTTCCATGATGCAAGTACATATCTTATACCCTGGACACACGTCTAAATGTATTTTTAGACAACTTGTTCATGGAAGATTTTCTACAGGGGAAAGTGGAGGTCTCAATATTGTCTCTCTTCTCTCTCTTCAGTTTGTATATTAACATGAAATTGAAAGTGCTTCAATATCCAAAATTGATTGGTTACTATAGGAAATAACCACTGCCTCCCAAAAGCCTTCCTAAAGGAAGTGCCACATTCAGTATCAAGGATATGGGGAAGATAATAAATGTCCTTATTTTCTTCACATTTCCCATTTAAGTTAGGAGCCATAGAATGGAAAGTCATTTATTGTCCATCCAAGTCCAAAGCCCAGAAATATTAAATGTCATCAAATGCCTCTCACATGCCCCAGCTTGTGTTTTCTGCACAGAGAACCAGATCAAAATGCAGTTTCCTGTTTCTCCCAAAAGCTGGCACATAGAAAGCATTGCCTTTGTTGTCTTTACTACCATTAAAATTCAAACTGGAAAGGAAATAGAATGGGTTATTTTTTTTAGCTAGAAATCATTTTTAGATAATTTAACCTAGAATACTAAAATTAAACATTCTTCTTAGCAAGCGGTTGTTTTGTGACTTATTTTTTTAAAAGTCTTATACAAATATTAAATTAAATTAGAGTTTAGGCTATACCCTTTAAAAACTGTTTCCTACTATGTAAAATAAATCTCATCACCAGACTTTCTGTAAACTGTTGTAATAGTCCCCATTCATTGACTTTACAAATTGATTTCTTATTGGGCTAGAGGGTGGGCATATAAGACCGTTTCTAATATTAAGTTTGAGAATGTATTTCAAAGTCAAAATGAAAACAATTCACCAGTTAAAAACGTGAAAAGTGCCAACTCTAAATTAATTAAATTTGTCGATTGATCAGGACATATAAGCTAGCTTAGTGTGTCATGGGTAATAGGAGAAAGAGGTTAAATTTTTGAAGGTATATTTAGTATGTAATATTGTGGCAGATACGGTGAGAAGGCATTTGTGTGTACAGCTCTTTGTCAGATGGTGGGAGCGGGCCTTAAATGAGAGAGTGGGAACAGCACATCAGCCACACCAGTGGCACAGAATAAACCCTTCACGAGTGTTTCCCATATTTTCTTATTTCAGTTTCTAGCTTGCAAATGAGGAAGTAGGTCCACAAAAGTTGCATAACTTGTTCAAAGTTGCCAAACATCACTCAGTAGTGGAATTGGTTCATTTGATCTGAAATTCTACATTACTTCAACTATGCTTAGTAAAATGGAAGCAGTAACTTCTAAAACTTAAGAACTGAGAGGAGAGCGTTTCTGTAGCAGTTCGCTTCCTCTGACAGTGCAGCACGCAAGTCCACACCTAGAAATCTATTATGCTCTTCCTGGGGACCTGTTACCTGACTGTGCTGTGCCTAGGTGAAGGCAGTTATTGCCAGTGGCACAGTAACAACTGCCCCCAATGACATTTCCAATTGATTTCACACATTAGACTCAAATTATCAATATGAATTCATTTTTTTCAATGCATTTTCTTTTATCTCTATATCACTAGTTGTCACTAAGTTACAATTTCTGTGCCTATAACACTATTTACATAGATATTTTTCTACCGCCTTCCCTTTGCTGGTTAGACTGACCTGGGAAAAGCTGTGTTGTAAGTTGGAGGTATTACAAATGTTGGAAGACATTGTTGGCTGGCCAGAGGTTGCAATCTTCCCATGACCTGGCAACTTATCTCAATAGCTTGACAACATGGGGCTCCCCCTACCACAGAATTTCCTGCCTCTACCTGCCCTTATGTGGATAATATTCCTGGGCCTGAAAGAACAGCCTTATCTAAAAGCTGTCGCTAAGCCAGAGGCCCGTCTCTAATCCAGATGCCTGACTTATCTTTAGCTTAAATCCTGGCACAGAACTCTGTTAGAAGCCTTCTTTGGGCACATACTAGGATTCTTATGATATGACCGTGCCACTTCATGCAAATTAGGGCTTATCCCCAGGCTCCCCAATTCTATATATTCCTTATACTCTGGAATGAATTTGAGCTGATTCACTTAAAACACTGTCTCCTGGAGGGCTGTCTCCATTCATGCTCATGGGTGTTGTACAAAGCTATCTGTCTCTGTTTCTGCCTCTTTATGTTCTTGGGCTAATGGTCGACAGGCTGAGAGAGAAAGGACCCCCAGAACAAAGCTATCAAGTGTCATTGTGCCTCAGATTTCCCTTAATTGTTAGACATTGGGGTGATGGAGACATTTATTTGGAACCACTAATCACCATTGTACAGAATCTAAAAGGATCATTTGTCTATAAGAGTATCACTTTCAAGGAAACAAGGTGCTTTTTTAAAGTTATTTGTCTAATTATTTGATCTGAAAGCTAAAAGTCACTTCTCCTTTTATCGTACTTACTTTGGTATAAAGAGAATGTTTTAGTACTTACTGTTTATTCACCATCTGGCAGCTTTCCTAAGGACCAAAACATGGTACTTATAGTGCCAAAGGCTTCCTGGCAGCAGCAGCCAGAAATTTCCCGTAAATATCTTATAAAAGTCAGTGTTTAGAGTGATTGCACATCACTGGAGATTCCTCCCACGCTGTCAAAGATGATGTGTCTAAGGGGTCACCTTGTGTCAATGTACCCTAATCTCTGGGTACATTAGCTGCAGCCCAGGTAGATAACGAAATGATTAGGTCACCAATCTCAATAACCAATATTACTCTCTCATTTACCTGTATCTTGTTACTTCAGCACTTTATCTACTACTTATTAAATTAATGAGCTACATCATATGCCAAAGGGCCATGGCAATTTATACACGATATGGTAATCATATTTTAACTACCCTAACAACTATGCTTATACCTGAAGTAGTAATTAAAATATTCTGTATCTGTCCATTAATCCAATATTATAAATTACTGTTTCTAAAATGTACTCAAGATATTTTATCTCTAAGCACCTAAGTACGTGGTCAGATTCCACACACATATAACATTCCCCATATCTTTATTTGAGTCAAAGAAACATTAATTGAAAGACAGTTTCTTGCTTGAACATGGTAGAATCTAATTTAAGTTCAAAAAGACTTGGAGTGACTTTTGTGCAGACAGTAAGTCATGCATGTGGCTACAGTATAAATTAAAATGTAAATGTTATCCTTCTTTGTGTGTTGTGAAGTCAAGAAGGCTGATGACAAAGAAAGCAAAGGAATGGATTTCTATTTGGATGACATCTTCAAGATGAAACTAATGGGTGTCTGAGGTGGAAAGGAAAAAATGGACACAGATGCTTCTGGGTTTGTATCCTGAATGGCTGATGATGGTGTATTGACTATATGATGGTGCTTTGGCTATATGATGGTATTTTGAACAATTAGAATGCTCCAAATATAAGCTGTGTTTCAATTTAGTTTTGAGATAAGAAATTCAAGTTACCAAATTATAATTTTCAGTAAAGATGTGAAAATTTATTGAACAATGTTCTGTCAATGTTGCAAAAGCAGCTAGTACATTTAAAAAAATTTAAAGTCTTTTAAACATGATGTCACAATGGAGAAAAGGAGAAAGAAAGGAAGAAAGAAAGGGAAGGAAGAAGGGAGGGAGAACTCAGGGCCTGTGAAGCTAGTTCAAAATGGTTTTAAGTTTCAGGCCAACCTGGCCTATGTAAGCTAGACCCTGTCTTCAAACATCTTTGTAGACAAGTAATGGAAAACTATGCTACGATTTGGGGCATAAAATAGAAGGCTTATAAGTATGTAAAACTCAGAATCAGAATATTCTAGGCTAGAAAATTTGATGACCCACATTTCATGTCTAGATTGTAAATAAGAGTTGATTCAAAGGTCGATAGTAGAAATAAGGAGAGCACAGTTAATTATAATAAAAAGATACTGGGATTAATTTTGGAGAAAGGTGTTTAAAATGAAAATATATAATTTTATATTGCTTATCATTAAGTCAGATGAATGGAATGGATTACTTAACTAAATTTAGATTTTATAAAATACAGCAAAATGTGTAGTGAGAGAATTAACCATGGTATGCTTTCCAAGATAAAAAAAATTTCTCTCCACCTGCAACTAAAGAAGTCTTAACAAACACATTTTTCTTTTTTCTGTCTTCTGAACTATTATTCCAGTTACTGCCTGTCTATGCGGTCGTCCTCTCTAAGATCACTTTATAGAACTCTAAGGAAATGAAGGCTGGTTCTGGGCTTGCATGTCCCTGTAATTATATAGGTAATTAATTTCACTTTCTTTGGGTAGTAGATAAAATGGTGGAGTGCTTAAAAAAATTGAGTTGTATTGATGATAGATCATACCCCATACAATAGTATTTAAAAGTCTACTTATATTAAACAGAAACTTCACTAGGAGGTATGCTAGAAATCAAGGCATATAAAAAGGCTTTAAGTACCTTGCAACTTGGTTGGTAAGAAAATTAATAACTATTAAAGCAAGAATAATTTGTCCTGATTATGAAACAATGAGAAACAAGACACATAAGGTCATTGGAGTAACCAATATATTTCAACAAATGAGTAGGTCAAGAAACCTGTGTACAGAGGTGATTTTTGACCCTCCATTTAAATGAAGGGAGATGAGTCATGAAACCTGTTGGAGAAAAGATGTAGGCAAGAGAATGATCAGTGTTAAGTTAGACCTGGGATCAACTGGGCATGCTGAGAAACAGAATGTTATTAAATAGAGCGGTTGGCTCTCAACCTGTGTTGGCAATTCTCTGACTTCAAATATATTTACATTACAATTCATGATTCATAAAAGTAGCAAAATTATAGTTTTGAAGTCACAATGAAAATAATTCTATCATTGCGAGTCACCATAACATGAGAAACTAATAAAGTGTTGAGGATTAGGAAGACTGAGAATCACTGAAATAGAGCGTTTTAACCAAGAGACATAGGAAGATAAAACGGGGGTGGAGACCTGGAAGGATGGCTCAGCAGTTAAGAATGCTAACTGATCTTCCAGAAGCCCTGAGTTCAATTCCCAGCACCTACATGATGGCTAAAAATCATTTATAACTGTAAACCCATGGGATCTGATACCTTCTTCTGATATGCAAATGTACATGTAGACAAAAGATTCATTTACATAAAGTTCATAAATTAATAAATCATTTTTTAAGAAGAAGATATAATGGCAGAAAGTGCAAGAAGAAATGTAGGTAAGGATCTAGTCACATAGATCCTTGAAGACAAAATAAAGGATTTGGGATCTTGTTCAGTTTTTAGTAGTAAACAACTACACTGCATCTGGAAAATGACAATGCTGGCAACTAGTTTACATCTTAAATATATAACAACTTGTCTATGAAAAGTACATCATAAAGAGAGAAGCAAGAATCACAAAGAGAACATAGCCATTTCTACAAAATATAAGGACGTGGATTAGTATGGAAGCTGGAAGTAAACCAACGATACATTTGTGAATTAGTGCTGAAGAGATTGCCTTGTTACATATAAATGAAGAATAAGATAGAATGAAAAGAATTGTGTGTGATTTGGGGTACTTGACCTGATAGAAGAGCTGAATAGAAGAACTTTTACAAAAATAAATTATTTATCTCAAAGGTAGAAATATATCATTGAAAGAAATCTTGTCTACTTAAGCCTGTAGTAACATTGTTTGATCAGTTGCTACAGTATGCGCTGTGGACACCTCAAGTATTAGATTGTGCACCACATGAAACACTTAACAGACAGAGATAAAAAGCCTAGCTTGCCCTAAATCATAACTAATTCATAATATAGAGAATTGTGTCTTTCTGAAGACTGAGACCCCTAACTGTGTTTTACATAAAAGAAAGAATAAAATCAATAGAGTTTCCATTTTCTGACATAACTTCACTATACTATCTTGACCAGTATTTTCTGAATTTCTTACAGAAAGCAACCAGAGTTAAGATAGAAATATTTTATGGAGACATATTAGTAAGTTTGTAGTCATTGATATGCCGTGATTTCAATACCCCACTGTTTCACCCCCCACTTGTTAGGAAGGAATGGGAAACTTGTCTATAGTCCCTTTTATCCCTGCTTAGGATTATTGTTGAGTTAGCTTTAGGTCAGAAAGGATAACTTTTTACGTGATAATAAATAATTATTGCAAAAGTATGTAAAACAGAATACAGATCAATTATTTCCTGAAGAGATGTATAAATAGTAAGAAAACAAAGCATTAGAGCTGGTTAATGCCCAGTGGGTGAAGGCACATGTGGGCATGCCTGTTGGTCTGAGTGGAATTACCAAGAAAGTGTAAGTCAGGGGAAATCCACTTTCTCATCATTGTCCTCTTACTTGAGAATTCATATTGTGGGATAATCCTTATTATTTGCCTATAGCCTAGACATTTAGTATGTGTTTCTTACTTGATGTTGTTCTTGTTGGTTGTAGTTCTATTTTGTTTAATGTTATTACTCTTTTTTCTTTCTTTCTTTCTTTCTTTCTTTCTTTCTTTCTTTCTTTCTTTCTTTCTGACAATACTTGATAATTGTTCTTATTGTATATTTTTATGT
Source organism: Alexandromys fortis (assembly GCF_014885135.2). Taxonomy (NCBI): domain Eukaryota; kingdom Metazoa; phylum Chordata; class Mammalia; order Rodentia; family Cricetidae; genus Alexandromys; species Alexandromys fortis. The sequence continues at coordinate 2,309,123 of NW_026068008.1, forward strand.
TAGGATTAGAACCTTCTTATTTAGACAAAACTGGGAAGTGTTGTGGGAATTCATTCTGCTAATAGCTTTGAGGTATCGATCTTAGGGCATGGCTTCTTGTCTCTGGACATGATCTCTTAAAGGAAGAGAGAAATAGTGAGCTCTCTTGGGTTGCAAAGACTGAGTAAGGCAGCATGAAACGGCATGCAGCAGTTCCAAGCTCCTTTGATTCTCAACTCAGTGAGTCTGTTCCCCCTGCACACCTTATTGGATTTGCATAGACATACTCACTGTGGAATGTGGGACCCCACAACACATACGTCACACATACACACAAACACAAAACCAACAAATAAAAGTATAAAAACTAAGATCACAAAAGAATGCACAATATTTAATCAAAACATATCAAGTATAGGAGGGCGACTGATTTTTTGGAGTTGATCTTGTATCCTGCCACATTACTAAAGGTGTTTATCAGCTGTAGGAGTTCTTTGGTGGAGTTTTTGGGGTCGCTTATGTACACTATCATATCATGTGCAAATAATGAAAGTTTAACTTCTTCCTTTCCAATT
>NW_026068008.1:2311054-2315802 GCF_014885135.2 Alexandromys fortis
GGGGGGAGGGGGAGAGGAGAGGGAGGGGGGGGGAAAGGGAGACGGGGAGGGAAATGGGAGGCGGGGAGGAGGCGGAAAAAAATTTTTTTCAATAAAAATTATATTTAAAAAAAACATATCAAGTAGCAAAACAGATAGCAGAAAAATTCTATAAACTGGTTTTCACTTGGCAAAAGGACCAATTCCTGAGATGTAAATTCAACTCTAAGTACAAACTGGTGACTCAGGGTAAATCTAGCCCTACGATTTGTTTTTGGCCTTCAGGGTGGTTTTAAAAATTATTTTCTAAAGTTGTCAAGATTTCAAAATTTAGAGATTTATATCTTTCTTCTAAATTCAAAACTCTGGCAATACTGGAGATTAGATTTATCGTCCAGGAAGACAGCTGGCTGGAGCTGATTAAATGCCACATCTATAATCTAAGCAACTTGCCACATTCTTAGACACTAACTCTGCTTTCCTGATTATTTAGATGGAGTGTCAATGCCAAGTTGTACACTCATTTGTATTCTGTTGGCTGACTTGCTTCTACCCAGTAGTTATCCTCTAGTACATCAGCATAAATTCTAACACTCTTCCAAAGTATAAACCAGATCATAACTGTTCTGTGTGTAGATACCAAGTCATTTCATATTGTCTTTAAATAAAATTCAAATTCATTTATGGCTTTACCTGAAATGTTGAGTTATAAATACCCTATCTAAACATATAATTTGTATGACTATATTATCTAGTTCTATTAGGTGCTAGAATATCAATTTTATAAATTTACTGTTTGATATAAAATATTAGAAACTTAAACAAGTATAAAATGTTATTTTAATACATTTTAAGTAAATTTTGCATCTTATTTATTGATATTGAACTGGGAATTTTATCTTATGTCATAAAATCTGCCATATATCAGTAATCATTAAATGAATACAATCAAAATTCACAATATGAATGCATGGAAGTGTTGCAATAAAACCCATTATTTTGTACAAATAATATATACTACATTTTTAAAATCTTGTTATTCAGTACAAAATTTACCTTTAATCAGAGTAATTCTTCATATATGAGACTGAATTCCTGGAAACGAAATGAACATCTTAGACTCCATTATAATGCATTCTTTGTTACTGTTGTTTTATGAAATACTCTCAACACACTATCTGGAGCTTCAAGTCGTGACTGAAATTCCAACCACATGACTTCCACTAAAGACAATTAACTGAATTGATATTTCCCCAAATAATTTTTAGGAACCAATACAAAGGGTTGTTTCTGCTTTAAAGAGGAATAGCAGTTGCTTTCACTGGGTGAATATATATGAGAAGAACACAATGCAAATCTATATTAATTATTATAGTCATTATGATGAAGCTAGTCAACAAAGTACATGGCTAAAATGCATAAAAATTTAACTTTACAGCATATTTCTGAATCTTAAATGATTTATACTCTTCCACTTTAGATTCTGGTTGATTTTGCCTCTTTTCCCCACATTTATTCTGACTTATCTATGTACATGAAGAAGTATACAGAAGCATGTCATCATGAGACTGCCAAATAATCTAAAGGCAAACATTCCCCCCTTTACCACAGCTCTTACGTCAGCAAAGAGATCAAAAGAGCAACACATTTTTGTATTCTCAATTGCCATTTTTAACACACATACACACAAAGCAGTTGAAAAAGTATCAAATAATTACTTTTGGGAAATATCAATACAATCAATTATCTTTAACAATTACTGTCCCTATGTCTGAATCTGTCTTCTTCACTTTGAAGGCATTTTGAGCTTTGTTTACTATTCTTACCTTGCTAAACTGCGTACTTTTTCTATCTTTGTGTGTGTAATTCTCAGTATAATCCACATTAAATACAGTGGCCATGCTGTAACTTGAACCTTATTTTGATTCCAAATGTTCTTTGAACAGCTTAGATCAATGCTTTCAATGCAGTCTCATTTCGATTTTCAGGACACCAACAATATACACTCAGATGTTTTGACAGAACATGTCTTTGGTAGTCTCTAGCTTGATCCTTCTATAATCCTTGTTCCATGCCGAGATACCCTGCACACCATTTTCTCATTTGCATTTCTTTCAGCATTCTTGTCTTCTGAATTCCCACCAGAATGTGTCATTAAGTTCCATTTATAGCATTCTAGGGCATTGCTAGCCTGAAGCACCAAAATCTTCCACTTCTCCCCATAGCCAGTTCCAGAAACCTAAGAACCACATGTCAGATAGTCATAGACTCAACCCCAGTTCTCAGAACAAATGCTTGGTATGTTACTTTTTCTGAAGCTATGACCAAGTATTCAGCAAGAAGTAACTTGTGGAAAGAAGGCTTTGGTGTATGGTCATGCTCTCATTTCAGAACAACAGGAAGCAGAGAACAGACCAGCACAAGGGTTGTGCTACATAACCCCAAGGTCTTCTCCCAGTTGACTCAATTCTTCCAGTAAGACTCTAGTTCCTAAAGGTTTCACAACCCTCCAAACAATACCACTAGCTGGAGATATAGTATTTTAGTATATGAGCTAGCAGGCAATATTTTTACATTCAAACTATTACTCACCAATATCATAGGATGGGTGTGATCATCTGAGAAAAATGTAGAGAAAATAATTTGAGAGCTTCACTTTTAGGAAGATATAATTACTCAGCATCTTTATCTATACATGTTCACTAGACATTTTCTAATCATTATTTTATTGATTTTCTTAAATTTAATTATTCTTAAACTTCATTTATCTTAAAGGGAAAAGAAAAAATGTGTTTTGAACATTATGTTTCAAAGCAAAGCATCTCTAATGATGCATGCACATAATAAATGCTTTGCCCATAATAAATGTCCTTGACAGCTGTGCATCTACAACCAAAGGCAGAATGACTGACATTCTTTCTTCTATAAGGTGAAGTGGATAGAATCATTTTTCTTTTACTGTTTCCTCATTTGTATGCATTCAAATGAGATGCAGTTATGCAACTTTTAAGTGTCGGCGCATTAAAGTATTAAACCATTGATGATTTTTCTTTGTAGTTTTGAACTGTACAAGTATTTTATGTATCTATCCCCATGTGTAGCCAGAAGCCTTTCTATGTCTTGCCTGTGACCCACTGGGATGGTTTCTTTCCTGCTGGCTAGTTCCTGCAACCACTTATAGAATAACCTATCACTCAGAGGCTAATATTAATATAATTACTTAGACGACAGCTTATTCTATTACTGGCTAGCTCTCACTTGTAAATTAACCTATTTCTAATAGTCTGCATATAGCATGTGGTCATGGCATTACATTTGGTGTTCTAACATCCTGTTCTATGGGAAACTCACTGGCATCTCTCTCAACACTGCTTTCTTCCTCTCTCTATCTCTGCCTTGATTTCCCAACTAGCTATCTTCTATTCTGCCATAGGCAAAAGCAGGTTTTTTTTATTAACCAATGGGAGAAATACATATTCATTGCATACAGAAAGATATCCCAAATCACACATTGAGTATGTATGTTGTAGTTCTAACAGAGAAAATCTTTTAGGCTTATATTCTCTAGGATGTATGTGATAACACACATGCAAACACAAATATGTATAATATGGATTTATATTCCTGAATGCTTCATCAGAATAACTGGAAAGAGTTATCTAGAAAAATCATCAAAAAAGTTCATCTTAGCCCACATCCTCTGTGGGTAAAATTATAATTGTTTGAGCAATTCCAGGTTGTAGTCTGTCTCCAGTTTCTTTCAATCAAGACTTCTGAACATAAGTGGAACTTTCTGTGATGATAAAAAAAATAAAGCTGGAGAGAAAGGGATCTAGAATCTCGTCAAAGGTGCAGTCAAAAGTCCTCAGCAGTCCAGTGCATGGCTGCTTTCCTGAGGGCCAGAGTGCCATTCTCAGCACCCACATGAGTATCTTACAACCTCAGGTAGTTGTTTCCAAGGATGCCCTCCTCTTTTGTTCACCATGAGCACCAATACATACATGGCATTTAATCACACAGATATAACACATATTAGTAATAAATAATAATATAAAAATAAAATGAATGAGTTCCTGTTTCATACGAATATGAACAACTGAACAGAGTTTGGTGAACAAGAAGTTGGATATTGTTATCAATCTTGCCTGGAGACCAACAAATAATAACACCCAGAGTCTTCAGAATAGCAGCCAAGTTTCAGATCAATATCAATGCCTTTTTTTTTTTTGGTAGTAAGAGTGAACAATTCCAGTCTGATAATGTACACTCAGACCCCAAAGCCATGTATCAAGAGGTTGATGTCAGCTCTGCTGGATGCCAAGAATGTCAGTGCAGGCAGTCACTAGCTTGGTAAAGGACTGGAGTTTCAAGCAGAAATGGACATTGTGCAACCATTAGACTTCCAGACTAATGATCACTTAGCTTTAAGGTGTTACCAGTTCAGAGGCACAGAAGAACCAACCCTAGGAATCATAGTTTTCGGTATGGAAGTCATCTGGGGAGGAGTTTCCTATGGATGACAGGCTGCAAGTCAGGGCCTTTTGTAAATCTGAATCAAGCGCACTGACGAAATTGTGACTTCCAGAGCATTCAACCTCAATGTCCTAATCCTAACTGCTGAGAAGCACATTCACGCCTATGTGAGAGGGACTTTTTTATTTATTTATTTATTTATTTATTTATTTATTTATCTATTTATTTATTTATTTATTTATTAAAGATTTCTGTCTCTTCCCCACCGCCGCCTCCCCTTTCCCTCCCTTTTCCCC
>NW_026068008.1:2316781-2338796 GCF_014885135.2 Alexandromys fortis
TAAGATGGTATCTTAAAGTTGTCTTGATTTGCATTTCCCTGATCGCTAAGGAAGTTGAGCATGACCTTAGGTGTCTTTTGGCCATTTGACCTTTTTCTGTTGAGAGATCTCTGTTCAACTCAGTGCCCCATTTTATAATTGGGTTGATTAGCCTTTTACGGTCTAGTTTCTTGAGTTCTTTATATATTTTGGAGATCAGACCTTTGTCAGTTGCGGGGCGGAACTTCATTCTTTATCCCCAACCTAGCCCATCAGTTACCTGTTGTACACTAAAAGTAGTCTTCAGGATGTGGATAGTTATTTCCTGAATTATATCATTTTCAGATGAAGGGTGGAAAGGATGGGCATGATGGAGTCAGCCTTTCAGGACTTAATTCTCTTTGTGTTAACTAAAATTTCTGTTTTCTCCCAACATAATATTTTTATTAAGTATTTGGAAATTTCATACCATACACACAAGTTAACACTCACTTCCCATTCCTTTCAGGTTCACCTTCCAATCCCTGTATTGGGATCAAGTTTGCTAGTCATGCACAGGCAGGAAAGCATGTTGGATTCTCGCTGCTATACTCAGAGATATTTCCGGGTTGTGCAGTGCTCTGCATGGCAGATTTAGTCATTACTCTGATAAAAAGGTTTTATATGCTCCACGATGCTACCTAGAGTTGAGGTGGTGAGGATGGCTACCATCCTGTGGTCCTAGAGCTGGTGGTGAACTCCCTCCACCATATTCAAAGCCTGAGAGAGATGGAGCCAGCACCTATGGCTGCTGAGACCAAGTACTTAACTTTTTTTGTCTTTTTATACATGTATATATGCTTTATTAAATTCACATGTTTAAGATATACACTGGGTAAACAGTTCACAAAACTTTCTATTATTCAAAAGCAGGTAATGAGTGCAGTCAAGTACTTACCATTTTAAGAAGCTGTCCTTCAAATTCAGATGGAAAAGACCTCTAAATGGGTTACACTGCTGAACAAATGTATGTAATCTTGGGATAGAGAAGAAGAAGAATATAGACAGTTATAAAAAGAAGTAAATGGTTTAAAGATGTAAAAGCTTTAAAGAGACAGAGTACAGACAATCATAAAATAAAAGGAGTAAAGAAAAAATAAGCCATGTAAAGATGGAATATACACAGAGAATCTGGATTATGTAGACTATTGTGATTTCTTTGAATTTTTTTACTGCAGAGAGACATTTGATATAGGGGACTGCTAAGGCTAAGCCAACATATATACTTTAAAGGTATCTTGAATTCAAAATATGGGTTTAAGGATATGTTGTTTTGGAAAAAAAACCCTCTATTTTTGTTTCCACAGATGATGAGAACATGTGGAATCCTTCCAGACTAATGTGGCTTGATGGAACAAGACTCACTGAAAGGTCACTGTAAATACCCCCAAAAGTTACTTTGCCCAACAAAAAGCAGGAAGCAGTTTGGGGAAAACTATGAGCATATTCCCAAATATTGTCTATAAATGTTTGTTTACGTTGAAAAGGTGATATGCTATAGAGTTGATTGCTTTGCATTGGAGTGGATCTTGATTTATTTCTACAAATTTAAGATTAATTATATATATATAATTTCTTAAGGTCTTGTGTTTGTGCAGCTCATTAAAAATGTAATGTATAATTAAAAATATAGGTTAATAAATAATTATCTATATCAGTAAAGCCTGTAGACATATTAGTTAGATTTTCTAGATATATAGAGATTTATTTTAGTTAGATAATCTTTTTTTTTTTTTTTTTTGAGACAGGGTTTCTCTGTAGCTTTGGAGCCTGTCCTGGAACTCCCTTTGTAAACCAGGCTGGCCTCGAACTCACAGAGATCCGCTTACCTCTGCCTCCCAAGTGCTGGGATTAAAGGCGTGCGCCACCACCGCCCGGCCTAGTTAGATAATCTTTAAACCTTTCAAAGACCTTCAAAATATGAAATTTAAAATGTTTTAGGAACTTAAGACTTTTCATGACAATGAGACACATCTGCTCCTGGCAACACCAATCTACTTCAAGAGGAAGATGGGCATAGATGAGGCTCCCTATTGAGTTTGCTAGCCATTTTGGCAAGAAACTGCTCTTGCCTGGATTGCTTGATGTTATGCTATCTAAACTGGACACACAATACTCACAGAAATATGACGGCTGAAGTTGCTTAAAGAAGGTGAGACAGTTGTTTGAGGTTCCTGCTTCATGAAAGAGACTGCCAGACATTCAGAAGCATGAAGATTAAGAAATGGCAGGATTGGGGTATGTGAATCCAATGAGAAACAAACATGGAGCAGATTCAGTATTCACTGGTTTGCCCTTCCAACTCTATCTTATGTCTCTGTCTTTTATTTTGTATCTGTTTTTTCTACCTGCCATTTCTTAATTTTCATGCTTCCCTCCAAGCACAGACAAATAAGTGAGGCAACTGATACTGCCCTCAACACAAGATACAACAATGGGCAACACAAATTGTACTGGCTGGATTTTTTTTGGGGGGGTGGGGTGTTATAGGAGGCTGCTTGTTTGTTCTCAGCTGCTCAGCCCAGAAATAATGACACAGAAACCACATTATTTACAAAAACTTCTTTGCTATGATATGACACAAGGAACAAACAAAGTAATCACCTCAATACCCAAAGCATCAAGTCACCACACGCTAGATCAAAACATCCAGTTAGTAGTCACTCCTTATGTCAAACTTCCTATCAATAAATTTGAAGGAGCAACAATAGGTCTGAACTCTCTGACCTTTGGTCAAGGTGGAAGGAATCTGCATCCGTGGGCTATCCCACAGCCCATATACTCACTGAAACATGGTAAAACTCCCCACAGCCAATCCCTTAAAGAAAACTGTGTCCTTCCCACCCTCCATCTAGAAGCCCTTAACTGGGAAGAGCTACACTTCAGCATCTTTATCACAATGTTTAAGGACTCTTTTCAATAGCTTCCTGTCTGAACTGGGATTTTTTTGGTAGGGGGTAAGGAGTGGAGTTGCCACAAAGGCCTTCAGTATCTCATTCTCAGTTTAGTCCGCAGTCAATGACATCACTGCAAAAGAAACCTCCATTCCTATAGTATCTAGAAGCAGCTCAGAACGTGGGCATCAGCGTGGTTCTCAGTAGCATTAAAGACATCAGCATGGTCTCCAGCTGCTCCCCAGACCAAAATCACCATCATGGCTTCGAGCAGCAGCATGAACACCAATACTTTTTTATGAAACTCTTTAGGAAGAAAATTTTTTCCTCTTCAAAAGGTGTCTACAACTGATTTGAGAGACAGTACATGTCTAAGCTTGCCAGCTAGACTTCATGGGCACCATAGAATTCATTCTTCCTCAACAACTTTCTAAACTGTGAACCCTGGATGTCTTCTCTCCAGACTGTCCCCTCTTTCTCACTCACTTTTTCAGAACTCCCGTTTTATGTGTGTCTCATTAATGTTAGTGTGTCTTATCTTCTTGTTATTCTTCTTACATCCTTAACAGTTTCGCACAACAGTTTTAGAAGTTTCCAGGATGTCAATTGTTCCCTCTACTGGTGAGTCTCACCAGTTCTGTAGATCTTAAAGTGCACACAGAACTGGATACTTCATAATCTAAAATCTAAGTTCACCTTTCCTTGCAAATCTCAGTTTTTCATCTGTTTCAGTTAGCATACATCCAGATACCCAAGCCTCACTTGTCTCACCTTTATTCTTTTTAAAACCAACTCTTAAAACTCATCAGACCTATCTGATGAATAAATAAAGATTAATTTTTTCTTATCATTCCATTATTATTCATTAAGAGTTAATGTCTATTGTCAGCTTCCCACCTCTATAACAAACTATATGACATAATAAAGTTATGAAAGGAAAGGTTGCTTTGAGCTCACAATTTTGAAAATTTCAATCCATAACTGATTCACTGAATTGCTTTAGATTTATCATGAAGTGATAAAGCCTGGCACAGACCAGAGAAAAACTGATCATTGAATACTAGACAACAAAGAGAGAGAGAAGAGAGTAATTATCTGTCTTAAGAACAGGTCTTTGCTGGGCAGTAGTGGTGCATATACCTTTAATCCCAGCGTGCTCAGGAGGCAGAGGCAGTTGGATCTCTGTGAGCTCAAAGCGAACCTGGTCTACAAGAGCTATTTCCAGGCAGGACAGGCTCCAAAGCTACAGAGAAACCTGTCTCAAACCACACACACCCCTCAAAAAAAGAATAAGTCTTCGATGACCTAAAGGCTACTCACTGGACACCAGTTTGTAAGAATCAACGACCTCACAATAGCACTTAACTGAGAACCAAGCATTTCATGTATGACTCTTGGGGAAAACGTAACATTCAAGCTATAGCACTACTGTTTCTTCATTTTATCCTTAGGTCATTGGTTATAACTGCTTGCTTCTTACCATGCTCAGTCTTCAGTTGTTGACCATGGCTGCCAGTTTCTTACCATGCTTATCCACAGGCTATTGACTATGGCTACTGTTTCTTACTCTGCTCCCTTTCATATTTATGTTCCTACATTTATCTTTCTCAAAATTATAAGATTATCCTTCTCATAATTATGAAAGACGGCTTGAACAATGTCATGTTCTTGCTTTCAATACCAAATTGTCTTCCTGTCATACAAACTCCTCAGCAAAAAGCACAGCAAGCCATGACTTCATATCTGTTAGACTGTCAATTACTGAAAAGATGAATAATAACAAATGTTAGCAAAGATGTGCTAAAAATAGGAAGCCTATGTACATCATCAGAAGAATGTCAATTACAACTTCCATTTAGAAAACAGTATACCTTTTCAGAAAATACATAATTGTTAATTTAACAATTCCATTTTTGGATACAAAAACAAAAAGAATTAGAGTTAGATATTAAAGAAACATCTACATGCCTGTGTTTACTTAAGCACGATCCCTAATAGCCAAGATATGGAAACAATCTAAGTATCTATCAACAGATTAATATAGAGATATGATATGCATGCATGTATGTATAGTATGGCCTTTGAAATGAAAGAAAATATGTCATCTATGACAACATGGATGGATTTGGGTGACATTATGTTAACTGGAGGACATTATGTTAAACAAAATAGGCCAGACATTGTGAGACAAATATTTCATGATATTATTTTACTCAGAAGCCAAAAGAATGATTTCATATAAATGTAAAATAGAAGTCAGGCGGCAGGAGAGAAGGGCATGGAGAAAGGGGAGATGTTGCTCAAAGGGTACAGGTGTCAGTTAGGCCAGATGAATACATGTGCGTGATCTATTATATATGATTAGCAAAGTTAATAATGATGTGTTGAAACTTTCAAAACTGTTAAAAGAATAGACCTTTCATCAATCTTGTCTTAACAAAGTAAGTAGATGATGTGATGAGCATGTTTTTCAGCTAATGGAATCTCTCTTAAATGTGCTCAATAATCGCAAACATCACATCGGACACCTTGATAGTGCATAGGTGTCAACTAAATGAATTGGAGAAAAAAAGATATTACCCAGTGTTGTGTCTGCTTACTTCCTTCAGGTCAAATCCTCCTACTTTTTAATCTAGCGCTTTGTAATTTAAACACTAAGAATTTTAAATATATCTGTAAGCTCTCTGCCTTCCTCTCTTAAAATCCTCAAGCATATTGGATTAGTTGGGACATGTAAGTATGCCATTCTAATAACACTCAGAAAAAGAATTATTGGGTTTTTGTGCCACCCCATTCTAAGAGAAACTCTCAATATGAAGTTTGTCATTCATTCCAGTGACTAATCATTTCTGTCATATTCGCCTTGCAGGTATTCAAGTCTGTGTCCCAAGTCACATGGTACTTCCTTTTACAATCTACACACCAGTACATTAGACACTTTCATGGCACGTTTCTGCAGCAAGCTGCAGATTATCTGAGAGAATGGAAGCTGAGTTAATTTAAACATTCTACTTCCTTTATTCCAGCGTTCCCAAGACTTATACCATCTGGAATATGAAGTTCAAGGCTCTTTGTTGTTGCTGCTATTGTTTAAAGATGGAGTGATAAATCAGAAAAGAATTTGTTCCTATCTTCTCTGGCACATAGAGTTTTCTCATGATATGAAAAAGGCAGTTGTTTGGGTTTTTCATCTTAAATCAAGCACATCAAGTTTGTATTATGCTTAGGGAATTTTCTCAAATCTGACAATCTCAGGCTTAATTTTTAGTGGATTGTTTGTCTTCTTTTACAACTCATGGGTAATTTTAAAGGAATCTAAAAAAGGCCCCATCAGGGGAAAATCTCCAGATGTTACTTTGTTCTGAAAGTGCTGTAGTCAGTCACTGAAGCATGGGCTTGTGTTTGGGCAATTAATACATACCCCCCCCCTGTGCCTTGAGTTTAATGTTCTATCCCTATGAGCTTTCAGTATAGAACCCTTTCTAACTAGCTGCTTAAGAGTTTCTGGAGAAGTTTACCATCTTTGAAAGGAAATTTTATGTCTATTACTGTAAGGATTTGGTGAGTCTCCTTCAAGGGCATTAGGTGGGGAAAACTTGTAGCTAGAATTATAGGATTAAATATTTGAACTTCCTGTAGTTGCATTATTAATAATATTTTTCTTCTTAGATAATACTGTCTTAAAATAAAAATCTTCACAAAATTGTTATTTCATTGAAAGAATAATTGGACAGGTTTCACATAAATATCTAAGAAAGCAAGTTTTGGAATAACAATCAGATACAGTCTAAGCCTATATAAAATATATCAAAATATAGGTCTTCTACAATAATTTATTTTTACACACAAAGCTAAAATTATTAAAGTAACAAGAAAACCTCTTAAACTTGTTCTAGAATTTCAGAATTTTCATCATTAGGAAAAAAAATGAAATGTCAGGTAGTCAAATTTTGTTGTTAGTCTTTTGCTTGTAATACCTACAGAATATTAATCTCAGACCTAGTCATCCTGCAAAGAGAAATTAGATAAAAGAAAGAAATGTAACATCTTGTATCTTAATATTCCTTAAGCTAATCTGTTATTTTATAATAATAAAATGGCTACCTTAAAAATAGAAGTGAGTCTGGCTGTTTAATATGGGAAATCTTAAAAATAGTAAGAGCATATTTTAAGTAATCAAAGGAGTCATTCTGATGCATACTTCTCTACATAACTCTTTAGAATACATTTAAATGACCTGCTTATTTTTTTAGGGAAAGAATCACCTCGAAAGCAAACTAAGCTCAAACAAAACCATTCTTTGTAATTTGTTTTGTATGTGGCACCATGCTAATAAAATCTTAAAATTGGAAAGTGAATTACATAGACACAGTTCCTCTTTTCATGGATCTTAAAGTAGAGAAGATAGACACAAATAAAATATCTGTACAAACATATACTTAAATTCTCTCTGCTAAGCAGTGTGGTGTGACTGCTGTGAGTCTCAGAATAGAAGAATTCAGAGAGATCAGTAAGCATCCCAAGACAAATGGCTATTCCTCAGCAGTTATCCAAGCATAGGAAAAAGTCAGAAGGGACCATCATTCACTCAAGAAACAGTGGAACCATCCAGACTGGGATAGAGAGAGGTGTGGAGAAACAGTAGATGATGAGGAAGAAACAGAGAAACCATCCTGACTGGGATATAGGGAGGTGTGGAGAAATAGTGGAAGATGAAAAAGTGGAGACTGAGAGGAGCCACATCACCCACCACTTTTCGAGCTGTCTTTTAGTGGGTCTGCGTCCTTATCCTAAACGCCATGGGAAGCTTTGACAAGGGTAACAGCAAATTTGTACCACTAAATGCATAGCTGACAGGGTGAAATGTATGGTTAACACCAAAAACATTAAGGAGTAACATTTACGTAAGAATTTTGCATTCCTTAATTCTGTTATTCACTTCTACCATATTTGCGTCCAGACTTTCCCTAGGTAAAATGAAAATAGAAAGCACAGCATATGGCAAAAGGATCCATTGTGTAAACATGAAATATGTGAGCAGATATCAAAGCAGTTCTAGTTCTTCCCAATACCTGAGCCTGTAAGAAGCACAGATGTTCAGTATGAGAAGGTCCGCAGAATGCGGAGGACTGCTACTTTCCTGGAGCCACAAGTCAGAACAGAAACAGGGGATAAATAAAAATCTGGATTAAAAAATTCAGGCTTAAATAACTGTATTTGCTTTCAAAACAGTTCAGTTACCTTACACTGCCCTCTGATTTCAACACTTCAACAAATTTATCCGATATTGTGTGCTTCATTCTTAGGTGAAAATTGAGAAAAACACCATAAGGTTCCTCCAGCTTAAAAACTGGCATGAATACTGCTCTGATCTAAACTGCCTGCCTTTCGTTCTCTGGAGAAGCCATCAGAACTGAGCCATTCCAGTTCCTCCACCACACCTTAAACCAACTCCAAATTGATGGTTGTAAGTGAGCCCTGTCTAGAACAGCAATATTATATGTACGAAGAGCTATAACCTTGGCTTCAGCTGTTCACAAGTGCACTATCTTTATATAACTACACCCCAGAATTATGACATATAATTCCTGCTTTAATCTTTCTAAGTGCCAAACTTGTACACATGAGCAAAACCTTGAGAGCTCCACCTTTGCATGTTTAAAGCAGGACTCCTTCCTCTGTCTTTGTCCTCAGTATTCTGCCTTGGCGACAGTTATCACCATTAACCTATCCACTTAGAACACTGATTAGTATTAGTTACTTTGACTCCTTTTCTTCACAAATTATGTTCAAAACATCAGTATGACTTATTGGTTCTATCTTTCAGCTACCCCTATATAAACCTTTTTGAATGTTCTCTCTCCTGAACCCAAAATGGCTGCAACAGCAACATTGCTGGCCTTTCAGCCTCTGTTCTGGCCCTGATGGTTAATTATCCTTACTACAAATGGAGAAACCTGCAATCATACTGCAAATGTACTTGATGTTCAATGCTTACTGTGCTCAGGACACAGTTCAGTAACTTTACCTTGGTTCGTGAAACACCACATGATCACTTCTATTAACTCCTTTTCCTCTTTTCTATTTCCAAGTCACTTGGCAAACTCCTCTTCTTGGCGTTAAGCGCTTGGATATTGAAGCTCCTCCACAGATTAGGATACTGGAAATCCTCCACAGGTTAGGTTACCAGAACTCCTCCACAGGTTAGGAGACTGGCACTCCTCCATGGATTAGGAAAAAAAAGTATGTAAGACATGGGCACTTTCACCTTCCTTTTAATAGCAAGAAAGTCACTAAGGCTTACTTTACCATTGATGGATGGCCTTGACAAAACAAGTTACAACCATTAACATATATGTCACCTCTTTTCCATACCACTAGGTTAATACGACTACATACAATTGCACACACACACACACACACACACATTTGATTTCCCTATTCACTAGATTGTAAGCATCACAAAGTCTGAGACTTTGTCTTGCTCTTCACTAGACTTCCTAGGACTGAAGTAGGCCTGCCTCATTCCAGTTAGTTGATAATTATAGCTGAATGAGTGAGTGAATGAATGAATAAAAATTATAGGAATTCCACCATGAACTTCCATTCTCTTCTTCAGAACACATCTTCTTGTTCTCAGGGAACCTGGCTTGGTGAACTGTGATAGACTACTCCAGTGCTTAGAACAGAACCAAGCTAGTTAAAATGAAAATAAAATAAACAATTAGATGTAATGGCGTGAGGGTTAACAGCATCTTCGTGTTAGGAGCATTGGACATTAGAGTATGCTGTGACAGGCCATGAACCATCGTTCAGTAACAGCTGCAGATTGAGAGCTTTGGTTCTACAGGGCTTGAAGGTTTCTATGGGAACAATACATTTCTGTATTCTGTTTATAAGCTTAAAAACGTGGTGGCAAGAAAGTGCTGCTGTAACAAACCACGTGAGGATGATTCAAAGGATGAAATCCCATAAAAATTAATGATCAGAGAAGAATGTGGACTAATAAATCAACAAGCACATTATTAAAAACAGAGGAAGTGTAATTGGCCACATATGGTCAGAAGATAATGAGGCAAGTGTCACTGAGCTCTTTAGGCAAGTTATGTATACGTACTCACACAGGGCAACACACAGAGCAACTGATGTGCCAACAGCCTCACAGAAACAGAATCCATCCTCTCGTAATACGTTCATGACATCTAATTAGCAATTATGAAAAGGGCTTAATGGTGAGAACAAGTAACTAAAGTAAAACCACCCTAATGAATTACCACTGTCACATTTGTGTGTAAGTAAAACAGGCTTTGGAAATAATAGACTCCAGCTTTAGAGCCCAGGTAACAATTGAAATGAAACATCCTGGGGCTCTTGATCTTCGCCTAATTGCCTCAGCTTCTTGGAGCTGCAAGATAAAAGCTTATTCTCTTTGCAGGCCACTAGAGAATTTGAAAAAGAAAATAAGCTGTGCCTACCTTATAAAAACTTGGATTTTCTGGGCCAACAAGATGGTGAGGACTCCAGACTTCAAGAACTCAGCTTTATCCTTCAACATACATAGAGGGTGAGTGTTTCTTTAAGTTACCACAATTTTGTAGACTCAGGATCAGCTCACAAGAGATTCAGAATACTGCTAACGTGCTATTGTAAATCTTCTTTTTCTATACTCATTTACTGGTCTATGAAATTCTTGCCACTTTTTCTAAAATTTACTAATTTGTCAGGAATAAGATACAGTAAAAGTTGAAATTATTTTTCGATTTTTTTTCCTAGAATTTGACTTTGTGTAGTTGATTTTCTGTTTCATTTGGGTGAGCTGGTACTAATGACATGGCAGCTGATTATCAAATACTTAGACTAGACATTGCGCAGCTTTTCCTACACACCAGCTTTTCTCCTCTTTTGGATGTTTTTCCTTCTTTGCTTGAGCAGACTGGTGGACCATGGTGATTCTGCTTTCCCCCTTCCATGGGTTGCAGGTTATATAGATCGGTTTCCTAGAGATATCACATTAATCTTGATTTTAAGAGATTTAGTTCTATAATTTTAAAATTGTGTTTGTGTGAATATGTGCACATATGTGCAGGTGTCCCTCGTGGCCAAAGCTGTGGGATCCCCTGAAATTAGAATGTAGATGCCTGTGAACCCAAGAACTGAACTCCAGAATAGTTGTACATGCTACCACTGAGCCATCTTTCCTGACCTATACATTTGTTATGCTTGCTTATTAATTTTTGAGACAGTGTCTTCCTAGATACCCCCGATTGGCCTCCCTATGTAAAGTTCCTCCCTGGAACTCCCTATGTAGAACAGATTGTTCTTCAACTCTGCTTAGATCAACTTGCCACTGCCTCCTGAGTGTTAGAACCAAAGGTGTGCCCACAACACCCCCTTGAGGTAGGAAAACCATTGACAATGAAGGTTTGGAAATTGCTACTTTGTTTACAGAGTGAAGGAAAAAATCAAACTCGATGGTCAATCTACTTTCAATGTTGCATCTATACCTAACCAGGTCTTTTCTTTTCCACTGCCACTTCTATTATGACTGCTCTGGGAGTCTTCTAAAAAATACCCATACCTTTGTGCCTCCCACTTCTGTTCCCAGGCAGTGACACCTTTATATTTAATTGCCTCGCTACTCTCACCCCTCCTTTGTTGCTTGATTTTTCTATATATAAATGTCAAATTTCTATAGCTACCTACAAAAAAAAATCCTAACATTTTCCACAATTATAGCTACCATTTTTTTCCATCCTTACCCTGCTCCCCAGGAGCTCTCTGGCTTCACTTCTTTCTCTTCTTTTTTTTTTTTTTTTTTTTTTTTACTTATTCTGGTTTAGCCACAGCTGCCTTCTGCCTATTTCTGAAAATTGCCAAACACCTTTCCCCTTCAGGTGGTTTGCCCTGTGACCGGATGTTATTCTAAAAACTAGCACAAAGTTGACTCTCATTGTTCCTCTTAAGATCTGATCTATTATCACCTTTTTAATGAGAACTTTGCCCGCATTTTTTCCTCCTTAAATAAATGTGCCTGTTACAAAAGGACTTCCTAAGTGTTCCCTATAATCTCAGTCCCTCATATTTATGGTCCCATATAATCTCTTCTTTTTAGTGTGAGAGTATACTGTGAACCAGCTGAACACAGAAAGTGGGTCGGTCAACCACTCTTCTATCGTAATAAATGAGAGATTTATGCTGCCACCAGACTCAGTTCTGAAATAGTCCCATGGTTGACTTTGAAGAAATTAGCTTTCATAAATAATACAACATGAAATGAAACAATGTGTGTCTAGATATTTTTATGTACACATAACATATACAAAAATGAATAAGATGTCTCCTTTTTTCCTGTCTTCTTTGAGGTTGAGAACTGTAAGCTGGTTATCCTTTGCTTTACATCTAGAATCTACTTAGAAGTGAGTACATACTCTGTCTTTCTGTGTCTGGGTCACCTCACTCAGGATGTTTTCTGTTTTTTTTTTTGTTTTTGTTTTTGTTTTTGTTTTTTGTTTTTTGTTTTTTGTAGTTCTATCCATTTGCCTGAAAATTTCAAGACATCATTGAGTAGTAGTCTATTGTGTAAATGTGCCACATTTTCTTTATCCATTTTTCAGCTGAGGGCCAACTAGATTGTTTTCCGGTTCTGGCTATTATGAATAATACTGCTATGAACATAGTTCAACAGATGTCCTTGTGGTATGGATCTGCATCCTTTGGGTATTGCTGGTCTTGAGGTGGATTGATTTCCAATTTTCTAAGAAACCACCTTACTGATTTCCAAAGTGCTGACTGACAACTGAGGAACCTGCATAAGACCAAACTAGACAGTTGTGTGGCTTAGGCAGTTCCTGGGGCCACTAGCAGTGGAACCAGTATTTATTCAAAGTGCTTGAACTGGCTTTTTGGAGCTCATTCATCAATGGAGGGATACATTGCTCAGCCTAGATACAGGGGGGAGGCCTTGGTCCTGTCTCAAGTGATATGACAGGAATTTTTTATTCCCTATTTGAAGAGTGGATGGAGGAAGAGAAGGGAGGAGGCAAGTGGAGTGGGAAAACCAGAGGGATAGGAAACTGGGATTGGTATATAAAATAAGATTATTTTAAAATAAAATAAAATAATAAAGAAGAAATGAAGCATAATTTATTTTATTTTTACTATCAATCGCTGAAGGAACTTAAGTGTTACAGCAAAGATATTCATGTAAATATTAACTATTTTCATATCATGCTGTAACCCTAGTTTTATTATTTCTCCCAAAAGGCTACATAGTTAATATATCATTATATATCATGTCAAATTGTTATAAACACAGAAAAGATCACTGTGAAAGAAGTTAAAGAAGCACTATAGAAAAAACAAAATATCGAGACTGTGTTTTTTGTTTTCCCAAAATGTTGATATTTAACTTTGTTGTTGATTATATTATAGAACATAATCAGTGGAATAGTCAATGTGTTCATAATCATCAAAAGACCCCAGCTTTGTCCCAGAAGCTTGCAGAAGAGAGCTGTGGGCTGTGTTCCCACCCAGCTCCCACACGGCTAGCTTAGCCCCAGAAAAAAACAACACACAAACTGTATTCTTTTAAACACTGCTTGGCCTATTAGCTCTAGCCTCTTACTGTCTAACTCTCACATCTTGATTGACCCATTTCTATTAATCTGTGTAGCACCACAAGGTGGTGGCTTACTGCGTCCATCTCGGAGAGGAGAGCTATGGCATCTGTCTCATTGCCTTCTTCCCAGCATTCTGTTCTGTCTACTCCACCCACCTATGTTCTGACCTATCAGGCCAAGCAGTTTCTTTATTAATTAACCAATGAAAGCAACAGATAGACAGATGACCCTCCATCATCAGAAGCTCTTTTTTCTAAGTGTAGATGCAAAGTGACAACCTTCAGGAACTTTGTCATGTGGTGGCTTGAATTGTAATATCCCCCCCTAGGCACAGATGTTTAAATTTGTAGCCCCCAGTTGGTGGTAGTGTTTGGATAGGTTTATGAGGTATAGCTTTGCTGGAGGAGGTATATTACTGGGAGTGGATGGTGCTTTAAGTACTTTAAACATTCCCTGTTTGCTCTCTTCACTTTCTGTTTGTGGTTTAAGATGTAAATTTTCAACATCATATTGAGCGAGATAACCGAGATCCAGAAAGATAAATATCATAAGTACTCACTCATGAGTGGCTTGAGGACAGAAGACAAAAAAAAAAGCTACAGTTCACAATCTCAGAGAACCCAGGCAACACTGAGAACCCTAAGAGAGACATATATGGATCTAATCTACATGGGAAGTAGAAAAGACAAGATCTCCTGATTAAATTGGGAGCATGGGGACTATGGGGAATGGTTGAAGAGGAGGGAAGGGGAAGCTTGGGAGGGGAGCAGAAAAAACGTATAGCTCAATAAAATCAATACAAAATAAGATGTTAATCACGAATTTCCTGAGAAACTGCCACACTGCTTTCCAAAGTGGTTGCACAAGTTTGCATTCCCACCATCAATGGATGAGTGTACCTCTTAATCCACAACCTCTCCAGCAAAGGCTATCATTGGTGATTTTGATTTTAGCCATTCTGACAGGTGTAATATGGTATCTTAAAGTTGTCTTGATTTGCATTTTACTGATCGCTAAGGAAGTTGAGCATGTCCTTAAGTATCTTATGGCCATTTGAACTTCTTCTGTTGAGAATTCTCTGTTCAGCTCAGTGCCCCATTTTATAATTGGGTTGATTAGCCTTTTACGGTCTAGTTTCTTGAGTTCTTTATATATTTTGGAGATCAGACCTGTGTCAGTTGCAGGGTTGGTGAAGATCTTCTCCCAGTCAGTGGGTTGCCTTTGTGTCTTAGTGACAGTGTCCTTTGCTTTACAGAAGCTTCTCAGTCTCAGGAGGTCCCATTTATTCAATGTTGCCCTTAATGTCTATGCTGCTGGGGTTTTACGTAGCAAGTGGTCTCCTGTGCCCATGTGTTGTAGAGTACTTCCCACTTTCTCTTCTATCAGGTTCAGTGTGTTCAGACTGATATTGAGGTCTTTAATCCATTTGGACTTGAGTTTTGTGCATGGTGATAGATATGGATCTATTTTCATACTTCTACAGATTGACATCCAGTTATGACAGCACAATTTGTTGAAGATGCTCTCTTTTTTCCATTGTATACTTTTAGCTCCTTTATTAAAAATCAGGTGTTCATAGGTTTGTGGGTTAAAGTCAGGGTCTTCTATTCGATTCCATTCGTCAACTTCTCTGTTTTTATGCCAATACCAAGCTGTTTTCAATACTGTAGCTCTGTAATAGAGTTTGAAGTCAGGGATGGTAATGCCTCCAGACGTTCCTTTATTGTATAAGATTGTTTTGGCTATCCTGGATTTTTTTATTTTTTCATATAAAGTTGATTATTGTCTTCTCAAGGTCTGTGAAGAATTTTGATGGGATTTTGATGGGGATTGCATTGAATTTATAGATTGCTTTTGGTAGAATTGCCATTTTTACTATGTTGATCCTCCCAATCCAAGACCAACGGAGATCCTTCCATTTTCTGGTGTCCTCTTCAATTTCTTTCTTCAAAGACTTAAAGTTCTTGTCAAATAGATCCTTCACTTCCTTGGTCAGAGTTACCCCAAGATATTTTATGCTATTTGTGGCTATCGTGAAAGGTGATGCCTCTCTGATTTCCCTCTCTGTTTCCTTATCCTTAGTGTATAGGAAGGCAACAGATTTTTTGGAGTTGATCTTGTAACCTGCCACATTACTAAAGGTGTTTATCAGCTGTAGAGCTTTTGGGGTCGCTTATGTATACTATCATATCATCTGCAAATAACAAAAGTTTAACTTCTTCCTTTCCAATATGAATCACCTTGATCCCCTTCTGTTGTCTTATTGCTATTGCTAAAACTTCAAGCACTATATTGAAGCGGTATGGAGAGAGTGGACAGCCTTGTCGTGTTCCTGATTTTAGTGGGATGGCTTTGAGTTTTTCTCTGTTTAATTTAATGTTAGCTGTTGGCTTGCTATAAATAGCTTTTATTATATTTAGGTATAACCTTTGTATCCCTAATCTCAACAAAGACCTTTATCATAAAGGGACGTTGAATTTTGTCGAATGCTTTTTCAGCATCTAATGAAATGATCATATGGTTTTTTCTTTCAGTTTATTTATATGATGGATTACATTGATAGATTTTCATATGTTGAACAAGCCCTGCATGCCTGGGATGAAGCCTACTTGATCATAGTGGGTAATTTTTCTGATGTGTTCTTGGATGCGGGTTGCCAGTATTTTATTGAGAATTTTTGCGTCAATGTTCATGAGTGAGATTGGCCTGTAATTCTCTTCCTTGGTTAAGTCTTTGTGAGGTTTTGGTATCAGGGTGACTGTAGCTTCATAAAAGAAATTTGGCAATGACTCTTCTGTTTCTATATTATGAAATACCTTAAGGAGTATAGGTATTAGCTCTTCTTGGAAGTTCTGATAGAATTCTGCATTGAAACCATCTGGTCCTGGGCTTTTTTTGGAAGGGAGGTTTTTTATAACAGCTTCTAATTCTTCACGACTAACAGGTCTGTTTAGATTGTTTACCTGGTACTGAGACAATGGGGATGTTCTACTGGCAATTCACCAAGGCCAGCAGGACTGGGTCTGAAAAAGCATGGGATAAAACCGGACTCACTGAACATAGCAGACAATGAGGACTGTGATGTGGGAGTGATTTCTTATTAATAAAGAAACTGCCTAAGCCCTTTGATAGGCCAACCCTTAGGTGGGTGGAGTAAACAGAACAGAATGCTGGGAAAAAGAAGCTGAGTGAGAGAGTCGCCATGGTTCTCCCACTCCAGATAGACGCAGGTTAAGATCCTCCCTGGTAAGCCACCTCGTGGGCTACACAGAATATTAGAAATGGGTTAGAACAATATGTAAGAGCTAGCCAATAAGAGCCTACAGATAACGGGCCAGGCAGCGTTTAAAAAATACAGTTTCCGTGTAATTTCGCGGCATAACCTAACCATGCGGGCGGCCGGGTGCCGGGGACGCAGCCCTGCTGCTCCTTCAACAGGACTGCTGAGATGTCAAGAACAATGGCATTGGGTTTTGATCCTACTGCACGTACTGGCTTTGTGGGAGCCTAGGCTGTTTGGATGCTCATCTTACTAGACCTTACTAGGCAGGGGACCCTGACTGCTCTTTGGGCTGATGAGGGAGGGAGAGTTTATTGGAGGAGGGGGAGGGAAATGGGAGGCGGTGGCGGGGAGGAGGCAGAAATCTTTAATAAATAAATAAAAAATTTTTAAAAAGACAAAAAATGTAAGCTGTGACTTCTCAGCTTGCTGCTGCAGTCATCATGTCTGCCTTGTATCATGCTTCCCTACCACAATGGTGATGGACTTTCATCATTCTTGAAAAAGTCCAAATAAACCCTGTTTTCTATAAGTTGCCTTGCCTTGGTCATGGTTTTTTATCAATGATGTTTTATATTTAGCAATATAAAAGTAACTAATACTAATACAAGCTAAGACAATTACTCACTTACCACCATGAAGCATGTTATGGATCTAAACCATCTTTAAGAGAGATAAAATACTGATACAGGCTTACAAAGGTACTTCCTGCGATGCCTTGTTTTGTTTTTGTTGCTATTATTTTGTTTCATCGGTTTGTTTTTTTACAATCATTTTGTTAAGGTCAGTGTCTGCAGAGATGATTCAGTTGTTCAGATTTCACAACCTTAAGGTCCCAGTTTCACACCCAAAACCCATATAGCAAGCTAGATACTGTTTCAGGTAGCTTTAAGCCAAACCCTGTGTGACTCCAGGGACAAGAGGATCACTGGCGATTTTTGGCTGCCAGCCCAACCATAAAAACAAGGTCTGGGTTAAGGCAGAGACTTTTAATCAAAGGACAAAGCAAGAATGATACAGGAGGACCACTGAAGCCTTCCTCTGGCTTTCATGCATATCCACAGATACAAACACCTCACACTTATGTGAGAACACCATATAACACACTGCACAGGGATATACAATGTTTGTGAGGGACAAACCCTATTATTTACCTCTATGTCACAATTTTTCTAGTTACTGCCAAATTTGTCAGAATTATTTGATAAGCCACATGGTTGATCAGATAGCTAATTTTATTTATCAGCTTGTCTAGATCATGGAGGATCTGCATATTTGGCTAAATTTTATCCTGTTTAAATAGGATAATGTGCTGTTGCAGAATAATGTGCCACTCCTATTTTTATGGCCCAATTAACATCTCTGGAGATTTTGTAGGTGGGACAAACTAGGAATTTCTCTCAGTGATAATATCTTTAGATGATAGCACATTATACTTATAAATAACTGAAATTTTCAGGGTGGGTTACTGTAGAAAAGCATCCTGTTATGACATTTCTAAAACATTAGTACTTGAATTGATCAGTCGGAGTAAACTTCAGTGAGGGTGTTGCCTTCCCACTACATGTCTTAAGAGAAGTGGGGAGAGAGAATCAGCTCTCTCTATGGCTGTGGTCCTCTACCCATGGACTGGTGGTTCTCAGCCTTTCTAGAAATACTGCTGGCTCTTCTGGGTCTTCAGCTTATGGACAGAACATTGTGTGTAGTTGGAGTCACTGTGTAAGTCAGTCTCTCCACATCTGGATCTAGAGTTACTATGTGAACTGTAAGTTGTCTTCTGTGGAGAAACCTGAATAATACAGATGATTTTTCTCTGAAGATTAAAGGAAACATTTTCTTCTATGGTTTAAATATTCTTTTTCTACAGTAGACTACACTGAAAAATTCAGGCATTTATAAATATAACATGCTATGTCCTAAAAATAACATATTGGGATAAAGGAAGGTCGGATAGGGGAGCAGGGAAGCACACATCTTAATTAAGGGAGCCATCTTAGAGTTGGCAAGAGATTTGGTGCTCCCAGGTGCCCAGGGCGATGTCCCCAGTTAATTCCTGGGGCAGCTGAGGACAGAGAACCTGAAATGACCCTATCCTATAGCCATACTGATAAATATCTTGCATATCACCATAGAACCTTCATCTGGAGATGGATGGAGATAGAGACAGAGACCCACACTGGAGCACAGGACTGAGCTCCCAATGTCCCAAGGAGGAGCAGAAGGAGGGACAATATGAGCAAAGAAGTCAGGACCACGAGGGGTGCACCCACCCACGGAGACAGTGGGGCTGATCTATTGTGAGCTCACCAAGGCCAGCTGGACTACGACTGAAAAAACATGGGATAAAACCGGACTCTCTGAATATGGCGGACAATGAGGGCTGCTGAGAAGCCAAGGACAATGACACTGGGTTTTGATCCTACTTCATGTTCTGGCTTTGTGGGAGCCTAGCCAGTTTGGATGTCCACCTTCCTAGACCAGGATGGAGCGGGGAGGACTTTGGACTTTCCACAGGGCAGGGAACCCTGACTGCCCCTCAGACTGGAGAGGGAGGGGGAGAGGAGTGGGGGGGAGGGGGAGAGGAGAGGGAGGAGGGGGGAAAAGGGAGACGGGGAGGGAAATGGGAGGTGGGGAGGAGGCGGAAATCTTTTTTTTTCAATAAAAAAATTATATTTAAAAAAAAGAGATACTCCTGTATTGCCCCACCCATTAAAATCTTCACAGATGTTAATAATTCATTATATGAGCAGCACATTATAACCATTTTGAGATCCATAGAATTAGCTCTCTATGTATGCTATGCTATGAGTTATTTGTTCACCAACAACTTTTGTAACCAACAATGCTTAATGTATGTTCAGGTGGTAAGTGAAATTCCTACCTGGGAGTATTCATTTAGCCACATCTATTTTACAAATACTGAACAACTAGAAGGCAATAAAATACATGCAAAGCTTTCTGGAGATAAGGTTGGGCAAAGCAAACTTGTTTTTGACTGAAGACATTAAAAAGGGAAGCAAATCTTTTTATAATATGTGGTTAGTGTCATTGAAGCAAACTCAGGGAATGATGGGAACACAGTTAAGACCCTTTTGATTAAGCAATTATGTTACCTGCTATAAAAATAGTTAGTATGTATCTTTTTCAGTGTTCTTGTTAATAATTCCTGTTTCACTCTCAATATTGACACAGTCAGGACAAGAAACCACATGATTAAACTATCTAAAACCCTGGAGTGATGCTGGTGCAGTTTGAAAGAGGCATGAGGAGGAAGGACGTTGGACCACCTATGTGTGGGCTGACAAATGTGTTAATACAGTAGAGTGTCAGGATGCAGTGTGGGTCTCAGGCTCTTCTAACAGGAAGGATTTATTCAGTGGTGAGATAATAAAGTCCTTTGCGGGGAAGTTTGGACACACACACAAAAAAAAGTGCATGTAATGAAAGCCTTTGAAATTAATGCTTCAAAGACCTGGTATACATTTTTTTTTTAAAAAAAAAAAAGCACTGTGGCAAGCGTGAATTTAAGAAAGAGACACGCATTTTGAGATTACAGCAATTTAATCAGGAAATAAGCCTTTTATCTAACAAAGTGAGAACAGAAATAGAGACTGATATGTGTAAAAAAAATATGAGATACTCGAAGAATACAAACAGTAGGACTTGTATTCCACGTGGCCAAATAGATGATTTTGTGTGGCAATGATTTTCTACCAGGTTCCATTATGAACCAGCCGGCACATAGCTACTATAGCTAGAGACACATACTTAAAGAGCAGTATATTCACCAGCCAGTACATAGCTACTGTAGTTGGAAACACATAGAGATGAGTACATTTACTATGTTCATAGTGAGAGCATTATGAAAACCATGATGGATGAATGTGATATACTTTAAAGTAACCTTCAGGCACAGTGGAACGATGTGCCTTGGTAGGATGAACCTTGAGCCAGATTTTATCTTCTCTGAATAAAAAGAAAATTGTATCTACCTTGTGCAGCAGCATGACATCAATGCCAAAAAAAAAATCATACCAGGTGAGTCAGAAACTAATCTATTACATAAAACTGGTCTTGAACACAACTCGGGAGCTTAGCTAAAGAAACTAAGCAAATTGTTCCATAATTTCTCCCCTGAAAATCAGGCTGCAGAGAAATATAGTTAACTAAATGAATAATTGTAAAAAAGTTTATAGAATATAAGAATATGCTTTGTTAACAATAAACAGCTGAAAAACATGAGAAACCAGTATTGCTACTGTACTAGTGCAGGTTCTCAAGAAGTAGAAATGATCCCATGATGGACACCCAGAGTAGGATATTGTGGGCAGGAAGGGAGGGACTGGGGGAGACTTAATTAGATTTGGAATTATGCAACCAGAGAGCTAGGATAGTCTGTTTCCATATGAACTTAGAGATCTTTTCCCCATTTTTGAGAAGGTCACTGGAATGTTTGTTAGCCTACTACTTTTGGTAGTGTGACCACTTTAACAATATTAACTTTGCCAATTCATAGTTATAAGCAGCCTTTGAGGTTTTAGTGGCCTCTGAAATTTCTTTCTTCTATAGATTACAGTTTTATTTTGGAAATATTTAGCATCTTAAGGTAAGCTGGTGCTTTAGGATTTTTTTTGAGGCTACTGGAAATGGGATTTATTCTCTAATTTCATTTTAAGCAAACAAGTTCCTTTGTTTGTAAAGAGAAAATCTGTTGAGCTTTGTATAATGACTTCTGTATACTCCAACTTTGCTGAAATTTATCATCAGATCTAAATGTCTCCTTGTGGGTTTTCTGAGTCCCCCTAAGTAAGGCTCTTATCATTTTTTTGATGAACTAATGAGTTTATTGGGGGTTATTTTCAGAAACATGGGTAACATAGGAAACAACTAAAGAGTTCCACCTGCATCATGAATGACGGAGATGATGGTGGGCCATTGAAAAGTTCTAGTGTAGATACACTACAAAGAATTCCAACTGCTAGTCACTGTCTGACTCTTACATAATCTTGTAGAAGAGAGGGACTTTGCAAGGCTCATAAGCCTCTCCTCTCCTTTTACAAAGAAATGTTAATAGACACATCTCATGGGCTTATGTCACAGATGGTCACAGCTACTCTGGTTCAAGAAAATAGTGGTTATGTCATGCCTGGAGGACAGTCCCACATTGCAGCTCTGAATTGCCATGTCAAAGCAGAAATATGTGG
>NW_026068008.1:2344348-2411780 GCF_014885135.2 Alexandromys fortis
AAGTCGATTTTTTCCACTTCTTCTGTGTTAGGGTGCTCAAGACCTTCTGTTGTAAGATCATTGAGTTCTGGTGCTTTCATGTTGTTTTTCAGCTTATTGGGTGAATTTTTGCCTTGGCGCCTGCCCATCTCCTCCTATTGCTGCTCTCTAATTGGTCTTTTAAAACCAGATCAGGTTTCCCTGCTGGCCAGAGGCTCCTCTTGCAAAATGCCCTCGTTCTGTTTCCTGGCTTCTGCCAGGGGCCAAGATCCCTCTCATCCCTCAGATGGGTCTTCAGGAAAAGAACCAGGTTCCCTGTTTGCCAGGGACCTGGCCAACCAAAGGCCTACCTCTTTGATTTAATTGTCCTGGGGCGATCTGCTCTCAGTGTTGCGCTGGTCCCTGCCGCCTGCGTTGCCTGTCACTGTGTCAGTACCCGCTGGTCCGGCCCGCGCCAGCTGCATTGCCCGCGTGCGTCGGTTCCGCCCGCCGCCACAGTGCGTGGGTTCCGCAGGCTGTTATCATTTGCAGCAATGATATTTGTTCCTTCTTTTCCTATTTGTGTCACTGCATTTATTTCCCTTGTTTTATTGGTCAGGGCAAGATTTCAAGCCCTATAGTAAATGAAACTGGTGTCAGTGGATAACCTTATACTTTGACAGATCTGCAATTAACAGCTTTCACTTCTTCCTCAGTCATTATCATGTTGGCTATTAGTTAGGTGTGTATGTGTTTTCAGATATTGTGTGTGCATATTTTCATGTGTATGATATTACTATGTTGAGATGTAGTCCTCCATTTTTTCATAAATGTTTAGTGAATTGTATCATTTTGCCCTAGTTGAAATGCTTATGTGGGATTTTTTTGTTTTTGATTTTCTTTATATACTCTACTTAGATGACAGTGTGCATCAAAAAAATCTTGGAGGCATCATAATATCTGACTTAAACATAAACTAAAGACAGCCATAGACACAGAAATAGTATAGTATTGTCACAAAACAGTGTTACAAACTAAGGTAATAGAAAGAAGTTTCAGAAATGAACACACATATACATACATACATATATACATACATACATATATACATATACATACACATGAGTTTATACACACATCTGATTCTTGACAAAGATGTTGAATTGAGAGCATATACTAGAAAAATAAAATCTATTCATTAAGTAGTCCTGAGGAGACTGGGTATGCACATACAAGACAGAAACTAGATAGATCTTGACTTCTCAACCTTTACAAAAATCAATACCAATGGACCAAAAATCTGAAAATTTGAAGCTAATCTAGGAACATAGAGGAAACTCTTCAAGATACAGGTACAGACAATGACCATAAATAAGACCAAATAGACAAATGAGACTGTATCAAATTTAGAAGTTTCTGTACACCTAAAAAAATAAAATATAGCATGAAAATATAGTCTATTGATAGGGATAAAATATTTTTCAGCTATTCATTCAACATAGGAATAATTCCAAACACTTAATATACTCAAAATAGTAAACAAAAAATCTGTATTATTGAATGAACAAAAGAATAGAACAAAGACTTTTCAAATGGAGATGTACAGATGGTCAATAAATATATTTTAAAATTTAGAAGTGTTGATCACAAGATTGATGTAAATAAAAATGACATTGAGATTCCACCTCACTCAAGCCAGATTGGCAACTGGAGAAGAAAATAATAAACAATAAACATTGTAATGATGCAGGAGAAAAATATGTATGTTGATGGTAGGGATATAAATTATTCTAGCCACTGTGGAATTCGGTATGGAAGTTCCTCAAAAATTCAAAATAGAATTTACATATGATTCACATATACCAGTTTTGGGTTATTTATCCAAAAGAATCAAGTCAGGTTACTATGAAGATGTGTGTGTGTGTGTGTGTGTTTGTGTGTGTGTGTAGCAGATTCACTGATTCAACCATTAAGTCACAGGGATTGTACTCAGATTTGCACACTGAGGCACCTCGCGAGTCCTGTTTCTTTGTTTTTGTTTTCATTTTACAAATATTTCTTAGTTGTTATGTCTACATTTTCAGTCTTAGGTTCATACAGAACTGGGAAGAAGTTTTAATTTTTCATAATGCTCCTGGCACCACACATGGGTAGCCCCCACTCATCCACAATTGAATCAACAGGACATCTGTTTAAAATGACAAACATACAATGACATACCATGATGACTCCAAGTTCACAGTGTCCATTTGACACACTCAGCGGTCCATATGCACAGTTTTAAGTGACATGTGCTCACCACTAGGAACATACAGAACTGTTCCAGTGCCCTAAAAATCCTTTGCCCTTTCATCACTCCCTCCCAACTTCTTGAAACTATTGATAATTTTATTACCTTGAAGCTTTTCTAGTATATGAATTTGTTATATTATTTAGCTTTTAGCTTCTTTCCTTTTACCATGTACATTTAATTTCCTAAGTTCCTTTTATGTCTTGAATCTCAGTTCTGTAGTGCTGTCCAGATTTACCATAGTTTTCTTAGCAATTCACCTCCTGAAGGATATCATTGTTTGCTTGCAAGTTCCTGCTACTATGAATGAAGAAGATTCTGTAAGCATCCGTGTGTAGGTCTTTGTACAGATATATGCTTCCAATTCCTCGGGGAAAATGCCACAGGATACGAATTTTGGATCATTCTGTAAGAGCAAGTTTAGTTTTCTATGAAAACTCTGAGCCTCCCTCCTACGTTGCTTCACAGTTCTGAAGGGAGGAATGAAACTTGTTGTTTCAGATCTTAGCCTTTTGTATTTTCACCGTTGGGGACTCTGGCATTCTCAGAGACAGGTAGTGGCAGCTACCTGTTGTCGACATTCGTATTAGTTGGCTTTATATGCAGCACCTTTTAATATACTTACTTGATGAGTATCTTTGGCAAGGTCATCTTTTTAAAAGATATGATTGTTCACCTGCCAAAAATAGCTTTTGGTGACTGTTTTTAACATAGACTGCTCCAGATCACAACATCTGTAGCCAAGGGGAGGAATGCTTTGGGAAGCTTCCAGGAGCTCAGGTCCAAAACCTGAGATGTAATACCTGTAGAGATGTAGTACCTGTAGAGATGTAGTACCAGTAGAGATGTAGAACCTGAAATTTGTGTACAAATAAGAAGAGTTTTTAGTAGCATTTATTTAAAGAAAATTAAATAGAACATTGGGGTTACCAATAAAAGAGTCAAAAACTGGCAGCAAAACACCGAAGCCAAACAAGAGGAAAAATGGACATAGCAGTGGAGATGCTTGCATCTAGAGGAAGTGAGACAATGGTTTCATTTTGTTGGTCCTGTTTTTCTGGCACACCTGTAGCTACACAGAGACACACCCAATCTGTGATCTAACCCCAAAGATTTTCCTTTTCACTGTTTGGCACTTAAACTGAATTTCCTCAACAGAAATTTTTCCTCCACTGAGAATTTTTTTCTAGATTTAAAATTTTAGTAGAATCCATTTTACTTTATTTTTAAATCTTATTTATTTTCTTTTTTCATATTATTTATTTATTTATTTATTATTTATTAAAGATTTCTGTCACTTCCCCACCGCCGCCTCCCATTTCCCTCCCCCTCCCCCAATCAAGTCCCCCTCCCTCCTCAGCCCAAAGAGCAATCAGGGTTCCCTGCCCTGTGGGAAGTCCAAGGACAACCCACCTCCATCCAGGTCTAGTAAGGTGAGCATTCAAACTGCCTAGGCTACCACAAAGCCAATACGTGCAGTAGGATCAAAGAACCCATTGCCATTGTTCTTGAGTTCTCAGTAGTCCTCATTGTCCGCTATGTTCAGCAAGTCCGGTTTTATCCCAGGCTTTTTCAGATCCAGGCCAGCTGGCCTTGGTGAGTTCCCGATAAAACATCCCCATTGTCTCAGTGTGTGGGTGCACCCCTCGCGTTCCTGAGTTCCTTGCTCATATTTTTAAAATTTATTTTTACTTAAAAATTTCCACCTCCTCCTATTTCCCTCCCCTTCCCCCAATCTCGCCCCCCCTCTCTCTCCAGTTCAAAGAGCAGTCAGGGTTCCCTGCCCTGTGGGAACTCCAAGGTCCTCCCTGCTCCATCCAGGTCTAGGAAGGTGAGCATCCAAACAGACTAGGCTCCCACAAAGCCAGTATATGCAGTAGGATCAAAACTCAGTGCCATTGTCCTTGGCTTCTCAGTCAGCCCTCCTTGTCCACCACGTTCAGAGAGTCCAGTTTGATCACGTGATCCATCAGTCCCAGTCCAGCTTGCTTTGGTGAGCTCCCATGAGATGAGCCCCACCGTCTCAGTGGGTGGGTGCACCTCTCGAGGTTCTGACTTCCTTGCTCATGTCCTCCCTCCTTCTGCTCCTCATTTGGACCTTGGGAGCTCAGTACAGTGCTCCAATGTAGGTCTCTGTCTCTAGCTTCATCCATCGCCAGATGAAGGTTCTTGAATTTTGCATGCAAATGGATGGAAATAGAAAACATTATCCTGAGTGAGATAACCCAGACCCAAAGAGATGAATATGGTATGTACCCACTCATAAGTGGATTCTAGCATTAAATAGATGACATTGAGCCTATAATCCGTGATCCTAGAGGAACTAAATAAGAAGGTGAACCCAAAGAAAAACATATAGTTATCCTCCTGGATATTGGAAGGAGACAAGATTGTCAGGCAAAAATTGGAAACTTGGGGGTGGGATAGGGGTAAGGGGAGATGGGGAGAAAAAAGTGAGAAGGGGGGATGGGGAGAGCTTGGGGGAATGGGACAGTTGGGATGGAGGAAGGGTGGATATGGGAGCAAGGAAGTATATATCTTAATTAAGGGAGCCATTTTAGGGTTGGCAAGAGACTTGACTCTAGAGGTGTACCCAGGTGTCCAGCTAGATCCTTGGGCAGCTCAGGAAAGGGAGCCTGAAATGGCCCTATCCTATAGCCATACTAATGAATATCTTGCATATCACCATATAATCTTATTTATTTTCTAACTGCAAAAATAAATTCTAAATCTTACTTCAATGTCTAAAAATTATAAATTATATATTTTCAGAAAAAATATTTTAATCAGTTGCTAAGTAACTGACATTGCCATATGATAGAGTTCACATTCCTTGCAAATTATTTGGAGAATTTACATTTTTGAACTACTAATTTGAATAGAAGTTTTCATAAATGCCCATTAACACAAAACTGCTCTTCAGCTATATATTATTTTAATATTAACACTCCTATCTCATTCTGTATATTCAGAGACACCGTGGAATTGTAAGAATAAGTGCCTGGCATTGCTGCTGCCACACTCCGTTGGCTCAGCCATCCTACCTGCCACATGCACACACAGGCATCACCACTTTTCACCATGTCTATGTTCATCACCCAGATCACCAGACCTTCCCAAAACACTGAGCCCTAGCCAGGCCGTGGTGGCGCACTCGGGAGGCAGAGGCCGGCGGATCTCTGTGAGTTCGAGGCCAGCCTGGTCTACAAGAGCTAGTTCCAGGACAGGAACCAAAAGCTACGGAGAAACCCTGTCAAAAAAAAAAAAAAAAAAAAAAAAAAAAAACCCACTGAGCCCTTCCCAGGCACGGTGACATACGTATGGTTCCACCACTTGGTCCTTAGCTATGTCATGAATTTGAGATCAGTCTGACTTACTTAATAAGATTCTACAGGGGGAAAAAAAGGGCTCTCAATTCTGTCACTGCAAATCAATTGCTATATGACACACACTTAGCCTTCTGTTCAAAAATTTTTAAGACCTCCTTTCTACAATCTATTTGATCCCACTGGGGACATTTTAGTGACTTTTCACATTGTTGTGACCAGATATCTGAAAAGAAGCAATTTAAGAGATGAAAGGTTGATTTTTGCCTCACAGTTCAGTGCATTCAGTCCTTGAGGTTAGTGGACGCCTGGTGGCAGTGCCAGGCTTGTCCTTGGTGGCAGGAGTCTGTTTGAATATCTGGGCAGATCAAAAGGCAGAAAAAGAATGATGCTGACACTCTGTTTATGTTCCATTTTTATTACTCGCTCTGGGACCTTGGCGCATGGTAAAGTACTGCCCATATTCACGGTGGGTCTGGGACATCTTCAGAGATTCATCAAAGATGCCCTATGAGACTCATAATTCAATTAGGTTGACAATCAAAATTTACCAACCTCAGTCCACTCCAGTTGTCTCTCCCTAAAATTTACTCTGCTTCCTTCACCCCCAAATCTGATCCCTCCTGCTTCCATCCCCACATGCCCCAGGTCCACCTGCAAAATCTATTCTATTTGCTCTTTCCTAGGAAGATCCATTTGTCCGCCCACACAGAACCCTCCTCTTTAGCTAACCTCTATGGGTCTGTAGATTGCAGCTTGATTATCATTACTTAACAGGTAATATCCAATTAGAAGTGAATACATAGCACATTTATCTTTCAATCTGACTTATTTCACCCATAATATTTTTTTTAGTTACATTCATTTGCCTGAAAATTTCATAACTTCATGTTTTAAAAGTCACTGAGTGGCTGAGTAATATTCCATTGCACAAATTTCTATATCCATTAGAACATATTTTCTATATCCATTCTTCAGTAGAAGGACATCAAGGTTGTTTTCAATTTCTGGTTATTATGAAGTCTCAATGAACATATTTGGGCAAGTGTCTTTGTGGGAGGAAGTATGAAGTGTCCTTTGGGTGCATGAACAAGAGTAGAATACCAGGGTCTTGAGGTAAATTGATTCTCAATTTTCTGAGGACTTACTTTCATATTGGCTGTAGTGTTCCTTCCCACCAGCAATGGAAGAATGTTCCCCTTGTTCCACATCCTCTGTGTCATGAGTTGTCGTTTATGTTTTTTTGCGCTTACCCAGTCTGACAGGTGTGAGATGAAATCTCAAAATAGTTTTGATTTGTATTTCGCTAATGGCTAAGGACATTTTACCATTCTTTTAGACGTTTCTCAACCACTTGAACTTACTCTATTGAGGATTAAAATCTATATCTATACTCCATTTTAAATTGAGATTTTGGTTTGTTTGTGGGGTTTTTTGATGCATAGTTTCTTGAGTACTTTATATATTTTGGATATTAGCCTCTATTGGATGTGTAATTAATGAAAATCTTTTCTCATTATTCAGATTTCTGCTTTATTTGAAGGATCATTTCCTTTGTTGTGCAACTTTTAGTTTCATGAAGACCCACTTATTAATAGTTGATCTTGCCTCTGTGCTAATGTGTTCTGTTCAGAAGGTCTTTTCCTGTGTCAATAAGTTCAAGGCTATTCCCCTCCTTTTCTTCTATCAGCTTCAATGTACCCGGTTTTAGGTTGAGACATCTGATACATTTAGAGTTAATTTATATGCATTGTGATAAGTATGGATCTATTTGGATTCCTCTACATATAGTTATCCACTTAGACAAGCATCATTTACTAAAGATGTTTTTTTTTTTTTTTTTTCCAATGCCTACTTTCGGCTTCCTTACCAAAAATTTAATGTTCGTTGGTGTGGATTTATGGCTGGGTCTTCAATTCAATTCCATTCATCAATGGGGAAAATACCATCCTGTTTTTGTTACTAAAGGTCTGCAGTACAACTTGAACTTGGTGATGGTGGTACCTCCAACAGGTATTTTATTATTCAGGATAGTTTTTAAACTATTTTTTGTTTGGGTGTGTGTGTTGTTTTTTCCATATGAAACTGAAAATTGTTCTTTCAAGATCTGTAAAGAATTGTGCTGAAACTTTGAAGGGGTTTGCATTGAATTTGTAGATTGGTTTTGATAGGATGGCCATTTTTACTATGTTAAATCCTACTGATTCATGAGCCCAGAGATAATCCATTGTCTGATATCTTCTTCCATTGTTTTCTTTAGTGTCTTAAAGCTTTTGTCATACAAGTCTTTCACTTGCTTTATAAGAGTTATCCTGAGAATTTTTTTATATTGTTTGAGTTTTTTTCTTCTTTTATGATCAGTTGGGCTGTGTCTACATCCTTTATTTGGAAAATTCATTTTGATTGTCTTTATATATGTATATATCTTCTGAAACTTCTGTTGTATTACTTCTCTTCCTTGCCCCTACCCCTTGACCTACCCATTCCTTTTCTGCACCCTCATTTGCTCATAACTATTTTATTTCATTTTCTACGGAGATCCATCTCTTCTCCATCCTCCCTTATCCTGTTTCTAACTCTGTATTTTTTTTTTTGATTGTAGATTAGTGATCATTTACTTAACAGCTAATATTCACTTATAAGTGAAGACATACCATATTTGTGTTTCTGGTTCTGGGATCACTAGGGATGACTTTTTTCTAGTTTCCTCTATTTCCTTCAAATTTCTTTTCTCTTAACAGATGAATAGTGCCACATTTTCTTTATCCATTCTTCTGTTGAGGGACATCGGTGTTTTTTTTTTTTTTTTGATTTTTTAAATCTTCGTACTTGGGCTAATGGTATTCTGTTCAGAAAGTCTTCTCCTATGCCAAGAGTTTATGGTTTTTCCCCACATTAGTCCATGGTGAATGGTGTTGTTTCCCTGATTTCTTTCTGGGTTTATTTGTTATTTCTATATAGGAGGGTTACTGATTTTTGTGAGTTAATTTTGCATCCAAATACTTTGCTTGAACTCTTTATTAACTGTAGTAGTTTCTCAGTGGAATATTTAGAGTCACTTATAAACTCTCATATCATTTGCCAATAAAGATCTTTTGATGTCTTTACCAATTTTAAGCCACTTGATCTTCTTTAGATATCCTATTATTCTAGCTAAGATTTCAAGTACTATATTGAATAGGCATGGAGAGAGTGGACAACTTTTATTTGTCCTGATTTTAGTGAAATTGTTTTGAGTTTGGCTCCATTTCAGTTGATGTTGGCTATGAACCTGCAGCAAACTGCATTTATTGTTTTGAGGTATGTCCCTAATACCCCTAACTCTGGAGGACTTTTACCTTGAAAGGGTTTTGGATTTTGTCAAAGACCATTTCTGCATCTAATGAGAAGGTCATGCCTTTCAGTTTGTTTACCTGGTGAATTATACTTATGGATTTACAGTGTTGAACCATACCTAGAATCTCTGGGCTAAAGGTTACTTGGTCAGGCTGGGTGATCCTTCTAATATGGTCTTGGAATCAGTTTGCAAGTATTTTACTGAGAATATTTTAATCTATGTTCATATGGAAAATTTGTCTGTAATTCTCTTTCTTTGTTTAGTCTTTAAATTGTTTGGGCATGATGGTAATGGTAGTCTCATAAAACAAATTTGGCAATGTTTCTTCAGTATCCATTCTGTGGAATAACTTGAGGGTGTGTTAACATGAACTTTTCTTCGAAAGTCTGGTAGAATTATATGCTAAAATCAACTGTCTCTGACCTTTTCTGTTTGGAAGACTCTTAATAAGAGTTTCTATTTCACTAGAGACTATGGAACTGTTTAAATTGTTTATTGAATCTTGATTTTACTTTGGTAAGTGGTAAATATCAATAAAATTATTTATTTCTTTTAATTCTCCAATTTGGTGGATTACAAGGTTCTAAAATATGTCCTTATGATCTTCTGGATTTCTTCGCTGTCTGTTGTTATATCCCACTTATTCATTTCTAATTTTGTTAATTTAGATATTCTCTTTCCCCACTTTAGATACTTTAGATAAGAGTTTGTCTACCTTGTTGATTTTCTCAAAGAACCAACTGTTTGTTCCCTTGATTCTCTTTGTTTCCTTTGTTTATATTTTATTGATTTCAGCCCTGAGTTTAATTATATTTTGCCCATAACTTTTCTGGGGTGTGATTTTTTTTCTTTTTGTGCTAGAGCTTTCAGGTATGCTATTAAGTTGCTGGTATTAGATCTCTCCAATATTTTTTTACTTAGGCATTTAGTTTTATGAATGTGCCTCTTAGTACCACTTTTATTGTTTGAGTGTGCTGTATATTCATTTTCTTTTAGTTAAAGTCTTTAATTTCTTTGTGAATTTCTGTCTTGACCCACTTTTCAATTAATAGTGAGTTGTTCACTTTTCATGAGTTAAAAATCTTTCTATTCTGTTGTTGTTTGATATCTAGCTTTAATCTATGGCAGGATACAAGGTGCTATTTCAATTTTCTTATATATGTCCAAGTATGTAGTCAATTTTGAAGAAGTTTGATGACATGCTAAGAAGAAAGTGTATTTTTTTGTGTTTGAGTGAAACTTTCTGTAAATATTTATTGGCTTATAAGGACAGTTATCTCTAGTATTTTCTGTCTGGATAATCCATATATGGACGATTGTAATAGTTAAGTGACTCCCACTATCTGTGTGTGAGGATCAATATGTGATTTCAGCTGTAATGGTGGTTCTTTTATGAACTAGAGTACCCTTGTTCAGGGGTCAGAGATGTTAATACTTAGCAATGTCCTTTTAGTGGATTTTCCTTTGATGCATATGCTGTGTTCTTTCCTATTTCTTCTGATTAGTTTTGGTTTGAAGTATATTTTATCAGATATTAAAATGGTTACACTATCTTGCTTCTTAGGTCCATTTGCTTGGAATACCCTTTTTCATTATTTTACTGAGAGGTGTAACATCCTTGATGTTACTGTGTTTCTTGGACAGAGCAGAAAGATGGATCACGTTTTTATATCCATTATTATGGTTCTAGTCTTTTTATTAGGAATTGTTACCATTGATGATGATGTTATTGCTGTAGGTGGTGGTAGTGGTGATGGTGATGATGGTGGTGGTGATGGTAGTTTTGTGTGTGTGTGTGTGTGTTGTTTCTCCTCATTTGATTTTTTGGCCTGGGATTATTTATTCCTTGTGCTTTCTTGGGTGTGGTAAACCTCTTTAGGTTTGAATTTTCCTTCTAGTACCTTCTGTAAGCATGGATTTGTAGACAGATACTGCTAAAACTGTCATGGAATGTCTTATTTTATCCATTTAATTGTGACTGAAACTTTTGCTAAGTATAGTAAGTAGTCTGTGTTGACATCTGTAGTCTCTTAGAGTCTGGAGAACATCTGTCTAGGCTCTTCTGGCTTTTATAGTATCCATTGAGAAATCAGGTACAATCCTAATAGAGCTGCCTTTATATGTTACTTATCCATTTTCCCTTACAGCTTCTTATATTTTTCTTTGTTTTGCACTTTTAATGTACTGAATATTATGTGCTGGAGGGTGAGCTCTTTTTTGGTCCAGTCAATTTGGTGCTCTATATGTTTCTTGTACCTTGATAGGTATCTCCTTTATATTAGGGAAATTTTCTATGATTATGTTTTAAAATTTTCTGTGTCTTTGACCCGTGTTTCTTCTCCTTCCTCTACTCCTATTATTTTTAGCTTTATTTTTTCTAAAGTGTCCCAGACTTCCTAGATGTTTTATATCACGTTATTTTAAGATTTGACATTTTCTTTGACCAGGGTATCACTTTTTTCTATCATGTCTTTAATGCCTGAGATTATCTTCTCAGGTATTCTGAGAAGGTATACCTTCTCTTGTATTCTGTTGGTAAGGCTTGCCAAACTCTGAGGTTCCCATTCAAGTTCCTAAATTTTTCCTGTTTAGGCTTCCCAGTTTGGGATTTCTTTATTGATTCTATTTCCACTTTCAGATATTGAACAGTTTTTTTTTTCATTTTCTCCCTGTGTTTATATTTCCATAAATTTCTTTAATGAATTTTGTTGGAGGAGGTGTTTGTTGGTTCCCAGCCACTTAGCCCCAAAATAACCACACAGAAACTGTCTTAATTAAATCACTGCTTGACGCATTAGCTCTAGCTTCTTATTTGCTAACTCTTACATCTTAATTTAACCCATCTCCATTAATCTGTATACCACCACAAGGTCGTGGCTTACCAGAAAATTTTAATACACCTATCTCTGGTGGTAGATCATGGTATCTCTTGACTATGCCTTTCCTTTTCCCAGCATTCAGTCAAGCTTTCCCTGCCTACCTAAGATCTCCCTTGATTTAAGTCTGAAGCAGTTTTTTTATTTGTTAATGATAATCACAGTGCACAGAGAGGATTCCCATTTCAGAATTGTATTCAAAAAGGTTATTTTAAGGTCTTTGTCTTGTATTTCAGCTATGTAATAATACCTTGGACCTTCTGTGGTAGAGTTCTAGGCTCCAGTTGAGTTATACTCTCCTAGCTCTTATATTTTCCTAGTGTTTCTATGCTGGTTCCTAGGCATTTGATTTTGGAAAGATTTCTGGTCCTGTCTTTGTTAGGAGTCCGTTTTGTTCCTTGGTTTCTGTTGTGCCCTCTAATACTTAAGGGATTGCTAACTGTGTGTTGACTGATAGGAAAATCTTTTGGGATCCTGATAGGTGTGGCCACTGGAATTCTGGGTAATATATGATTTTAGGTGTTAGGGGCAGGCACTCAGGAATGGGGTGGGCTAGAATATGGTGAGTCTGAGGGAATTCACAAGCAGGAAGCAAGCAGTCTTGTCTGCCATCATCTGCTTAGTCACCTGAGAATGGAGGCAGAGAATGAAGAGAGGCCACCGCAGGTAATCTGCTAAGAGATTTCATATGGAGAAAGGGAGGGCAAATGATGATTTGAAGCTTGCCTACCTGCTTGGCTCACCTAGTTGATTCTCTAACAGGCTTGGCTGATGGGTTTCCAGAAGATGCCTACTGGAGTTGGGGGCTGGAATAACAGTGAGTGGAGAAGGTTGGAGAAGATCTCTATGATTTGGAAGTGGGAGCAGTGGAAGCAATTTGCTATGGAGCTGAGGATAAGATGGGAAACTGGTCTTGGAAGAGTGTAAGTAGAGATGAAGATCTGCAGTATTCCCTGGTTAGAGTGCTGTGGGTCCCTCAGCAATCCCTGCTGAAGATGGAGAGTGGGCTAAAGCAATGGGCAGGTGGAAGGAAGTATGGAGGAAAAGATCTGCACAATGCACTGGCAATGGGAGGGGCGAGGTAGGTAAAGAAGCTACAGCAGCTGCTCTGCTACATAGCTAGAGATAAGACTAGGGGGTTGGATTTGGAGGAGTGGAGAAATAGATATAAAGATTTGCAGTTAGCCTACCTACCTATCTTCCTGACTGAAGTTTCTGTAATTTCCATTTATTTTAATTATATAATTTCTTTTATACATTTTCTAGAATCAAAGTCTGTGTAAAAATTCTCAATTCTATAACTGATCCCGTATTTATACTAATCTGTGCAGTTTAACAACTCTACATTAAATTATTTAATTTGTTGTATCTCTTAGGGTTCTTCCTATTATCTTTTTTATGTATTAAATTTATGCCTGGTTGAATATTGTATAGCATTATACTCTTAAATTGAATACTTATGTTGTATACAACATAATATGTGTATACAATTGGGGGTAGAGTACTGAATTCAACATACCCAAACAGAAAATTTATTTCATAATATTTTATCTGATATATGCCAATATCTTCAACTAAAACTTTATAAGAAGTCACACACAGACAAAAATATTTATTTTATTTGCTGCTAATAGATGGAATTAAATAACTAAATACAACCTTCAACGTCATGGTAATAATACCCCCTCTGAATTTGTACATCACTTTAAATATGTATTTTATTTAATCCTCCAATAATTATAAATATATAAGCATATATTTTATATAAATTTCCATACTTAAAATGTAAACATTGACTCCAAAAGATATTAAACGAGTCCCCCAACATCACCTACCCACTAATTTGTAACTAGGTAATATTCCAGGTGTGGTTTCCAGGTTCAATGCCTTGGCTCTTTCCATTAGACTGGTTTCTTGCTTTCCTTGCTTTGTAGATAGAAAGGGTAAGGATCAGCCTGTAAACACCACACTGTACCACAGCAGTACAGCAGTACCACCTATTCCTTTGTGTGTCTTTTTTACAGGCAACTGCACTTGCTTATGAAGACACGAATCTACTTGAATCTGTCATTGTCAGTGTAGCAAAGCTGCTGCTCTCTCACTGTTCAGAAGGGACATTCTGACCCTTGCATATAATGAAACATTTGTGTCACCTCTGAGTTTAGAATCTGGGTGGCCTGACAGAAGACCTTGTCCACATGTTCCTTAACAGCTTTTTATGAAACTTCTCAGTGTTTCTTGTGTGTGTATATGTGTGTGTTGAATGTTTTTGTCCATCTCCACTGTATTTTAGAAAAATGTCTTCAGTCTAAAACACCTTTTTCTGCACAGACTTAGAATATGAAAATGTTACTTTTTTCTCATGGAAATTTATTGCACATTTGACTAACACTAGCACCCAGTTTCCCTCAGGAAATAATTCTTGCTCACCTATTATGTGTTTCTCCTGAAATAAAGCCTTCCTTAAAATTCCAGCATTGCTACCAGATTCAAATCTGGCTAGTCAAAGCTTCACACACACACACACACACACACACACACACACACACTTGGGGAGGGGACAGAGAGAAAGTTGACTTGAAAAATAAATATATAGACTGTGACTATTCTGGAATTATGAAACAAATGTAGATTTACTAAATTGGTAAAGATGTCTCTCCATATGGGAAGACTGTATAAGTATAAAAGCATTATAAGACAATCATAATTACAAGATGGAAAAGATGTCACGATTGGATATAGCCATTCAGGATTCTTATGTTCGTCCTTGCTTGAGTGTTCTCATTTTACCCTGAAACTTATGAAAATCTATGTTCATCCATTAATAGCTAAGTCAGTTTTCATTGGTTTGTCAAATGTCACTATACTTTGTATTCTCTTTCTTAAGGTCCTCATGAGTACACCATTAAGTGACACACTTCTCTAATAACACAAATACACTTTGAACTCTTATTAGGCAAATAAGAGTTCAAATTGTATTCTCTTATAACATTCATCTATATCCCATAGTGTTTAATAATTTTAAGCCTTATGAAACATGCTAAGTGGCATTAGGGAAAGAAAAGAATGGAGGCAGATGAGTGAGGGAACAAAAGAATTGTCATACAATGAGGTGTTTAGAAAAGGGTTTGTTTTCCTTTGTTCTCCTTCCTCATCATTGAGAATAACTAAGAAATTTGAAATTTGTATTTTCTATTTTCTAACTGTCCACATCGTACTCACAGAGGCTGATAATGTACCATTAATTTCATTGACAGGACTGATATTTTACATTCCATCTTATTGTCAGAACATGCGCTGGAGGTCGCATCCTCATTTTTTTTTCAGAAAACATGTCCATTGTACTTGCTCATTGGCAAAAGAATTACATTCACCAAGTAATAAATCTTGGCTGTCAGTAGTGCCCCTAGCCCAGCGCATTACAGGATGTGATGAAATCCTCCTATATCGACCTTTCAGTGTGAGATCCCTACTAGCAGTGACAGAAGAGCTAAAATCACTTGAGCTTGCAGAAGTAGCCAGAAAAATGATTAAAAAGCATGCTACCAAAACTGGAATAAAATGAAGCTAATGAAGAAGTACTGCTCCCTTTCAAATGCTATTACCAAAACAGTCAGAATTAAAATGTCAGGTGCAATAGCAGAGTTCACCTTTTTCTTATTGAAAAAATAAATAAGTAAATGCATAGCAACCATTCTACTTATTAGCTAAGATATGCTCTTTTGTATTGATTTTTATATTGATTCACTAGAACAGTGCCTAAAGGCAGTTCAGTACCACTTTAAATATATATTCGGTCCTTTACAACACATGAGTTTCTGTGGGAGGTAATAACTGCTCAACAAGAAGTTTTTTCATGGTGTTAGTAAAATGTCATGGTTATTAAAGTTCACTATTAGAAATATATGTGTTTGTTGCATTGGAAAAAAATGAATTTGAGCAATCATATTCCAGGTTTTGCATCTTCTTCTTCATCAGTCACTCATGAGAAATAGCATGGGATACAAGCCATCATGTAAACTGCTAGACAATTGAACTCTGGAGCTGAACTACTGTGCTTAAAGCCCAGCTTCACATGTGTGGAACCCACAAAATCAGGAAACCACTCTGAATCTCAATTTTCACACCTTTAAGATAAAAATTAAAAACATCACTGTAATTCCTTGGTTGAAATTGTGACAAAGATGAAATATATAAATTTCATGAAAGTCTGGAGAAATTGTCCATGCATTCTATGATTATGTCCACAGCTATATATTGGTGGGTATGCTTACCTATATTTGGATATTTATATCTCTACCTAGCTACATATTCCTCTGAGATGTTAAACCCCAAGTTGTTTTAGCTGAATTGGTTAATAATCATTCTTAACTTTCCTTAGAGGAACAGAACACAGAGTCAGAATACAAGTCAGAATTCTTCCAGTGATTTGGAGGAATGAGTCAGTCTTGTTTGTTCAGTTAGTGAACAGCATGCATTTCTTAACATAGTGACCTGGTGGCCACATTAGACATTACTGCTGGCCACTGATCTGTTTTTGAGGAGCACAAATACCCGAAGTAGTGTCAAGAGGACTTGCAAATAAGACGGGGAGGCTGGTAGGGATATACAACATCCAGAGGCTTGCACCAACACTGCCTCAGTATTCTTGTCTGTAAGATGGAGCTCAGAGGAATTTCTGGTTTATAAGATCTTAATGAACTAATTCTCTAATTTAGACATTTCTTGGCACAAAGAAAACCAATCGAGTTGTTTTGAAGTAATGCATGGGTAATTATGAAATTGTTTTATTTTATTTTTTAATTTTCTTTTTTAATCGCTGTTTTACTTTTTATTGATTTTTATTGAGCTCTACATTTTTTCTCTGCTCCCCTCCCTGTCCCTCCCATCCCCCTTCAACCCTCCCACGACATGTCAATAAATCTAAATATTAAGCTACATCTTATTCATCTCAGATACATAAAAATGGAGTGCTATTTAAGGAAATTTCAGTGCTTGCCATGAAAATACAGAAATGTGCAAAAAGCTGTAAATAAACTTTTATTCCTTTTAGACC
The DNA here is from genome assembly GCF_014885135.2 of Alexandromys fortis. Classification (NCBI taxonomy): domain Eukaryota; kingdom Metazoa; phylum Chordata; class Mammalia; order Rodentia; family Cricetidae; genus Alexandromys; species Alexandromys fortis. The sequence continues at coordinate 2,361,192 of NW_026068008.1, forward strand.
TTTAATGGCTTTTAAATAAGCCACTAAATGTCATTTATTGGTATCTTCCTCCAAAAGCAGTAAAGCTAATCTGTGGACTTCTCTGGTAAAGTGAGATCTACTTAATAGAATCACACAGTTCACAGACAGCAGAGCTATAAGGACTAGCTATTATCATCAGTGGTTACAACAAAACCTCTAACAGAACTGATGAAGTCCCCAAAGCCAACTGGGTAGCCATCTCCCACTTCACGCTCTCTATCCTAGTGCCTTCCCCATCCAAACCGAATGCCTTTTCTAGTCTAACACTGGCATGAAGGATTTAACATTTTGTTCCGATTTGTAGCCATCCTGTTTCTTCCCTGTATATAAAACTAAACATGTAAACGTATTGCTGTTTTACTCTTATAGGATAATATAGATTTTGATGAAGCTCCAGCTAAATTTACATTGTAGAAAAAAAGGAATTGAGTTAACATCATGAGTTTTGGCTGCTTTGAATGCGCAATTAGAGAGTCATACACTAAAACCTACCCATGGGCTCACCGGGATATTTTATGCTCTACTTATCATTGCTTTATCCCTAAATGGTTTCAATAACATCAGGAAGATAAGGGTGGCAGAAAATGACAAGTCAAATGCTCACTATGTCCATAAATCATCATGATATAATGAAATAACTTTCCAGAAGTGTGTTGGCTTATATATTTGGGGCGCAGACAGAAGGTTTTGTTAGCTTGTCAGAAAAACTTGTTCATCCAAAAAAATAGGAAATGCTCAGCAGTGTTGGAACACTCATGTGCATTTACAAAGATTGATTTTGCTAAATAAATCCAAGGAGTTGTCTAAGTAGCAATTAATAAAGATAGTATTATTTCCAATCATCCTCTGATTATTTTGTGTAATTTCATTACCAGCACTCTACTTCTTATATTGTCTTTGTGTAATTGTTTATGCATTATAAAAAAGCTGGTAAAAAGAGGATCCATCTGGTATGACAGAACTTTATTTTAATTTGAGAAAATATTCAGAATTTTTCCTACAGGGCAGGGAACCCTGATGGCTCTTTGGGTTGACGAGGGAGGGGGACTTGATTGGGGGAGGGGGAGGGAAATGGGAGGTGGCGGTGGGGAAGAGACAGAAATCTTTAATAAATAAATAAACAAATAAATAAATAAATAAAGATAAAAAATAAAAAAAGAACGCTGTTAGAAAGAGTTATATTCAACTGACCAGGAACATGCTAATACAGTTTTCTATACTAGTGCATACTTTGTGGAAATTTATTTGTTAAAACTCAAAAGCTATTCCAGCATGATAAAGATTTTAATACAAAAGTTCTAGAGAACAGACTGACAGGGCATTTAGAGAAATAAGAGAAGTCTAGTGTTGTTAGGTTAACTTTTATTTGGCCTTCAGCTATGCTTGGATACAGCTTGGAGAAGGACTAGGGGATATGACAGTCCAAGCTGACAAGCTGACAGATGGAGCATGGCAGAGAAGGACAGTATCCAACAGCTTGGACAGTTGCTGAGTGCCGGTTCAGTGGGTTCATGCTTGTACACTGTAGTCTCAGGCTAGATGTTGCTGTTTTGGAAAGTTATAGAGATTCTAGATCAGTAGACTAAACTTACAGGAAGAAATCCCCTTCTTCACTATGCAATTGTATCATAAATGCATTTTCTTTTGTGGAGTAGGTTGAGGAGCTAGGATAACACCTCAAATATCATTATTTGCAGTACTTTCCTTTCTGAAATCAGTTAACTCCAGTTCCTTCATATTTTAATATCAGCTGATGGTCATAAAGAATTGTGCCTTCTTGTCTTCCCTAGGGAAGCAAGACTGGCATGTTGAAGTCCTTCTGACTACAAATGTATCACTCTCTTATTTCTTTTGCATGTGTCTCTTTGTCCACACAGATGCAAAAAGCTAGTTCAAGATCCATAAAATAAGGGCATAGTGACTTTGTGTAGGCCTCATCTCCAAGTTCCCTGGAAGCAAGACCCCAAGGGTTCAGTCTCTGCCCATGTCCATTTTTCATCCTAGAGGAGATTGCTTCTCTCCACCTGCCAGAGGACCTTACCCCAAACATTTCAGACCTCACACATTTATCATTGTTTCCTGAAACTTTCTAAGAAAGTGTCCTCATTTTCTCTCATCTTTGATAGCTTGGTTCTAATTTTTTTTTGCCATTATTTTATTCTTGAAAGTGACCTATATTGCTTCAGAAATTGTACATTCGTGCTAGAGTTCCACATTAAATAAACTGTGGCTGTTCCATTCTGACAAAGATGGCAATAAAATTCCACACACCAGGATACTAATTTACTTTAAAGGTATGTATTGAACACCAACTTTGATATACACATACTTGACAAGGGAATTGAATTTCTTTCACAATTGCAATTTTACTTTTACTTAGAAACTTTACAAAAAGAAAAAAAAATTTTCTTTTAATTTCACAACCAGGATGCATTTCTCCTCCCTCTTCTCCTGCCCATCTCCCCATCCCCCCATTCCCTCCCTCCAATCTGTCCCTCTCCCCTTTCTGTTCAGGAAAGGGCAGGATGGTATTCCATGGATATCAAAAAAATATGGCATGTCAAGTTGCAGTATGACTAAGCACCTCCCCATGTATTGAGGGAATTAACCAGAGATGATAAATAATGTAATGAATGTAATAGCAATGAGATTTATTTTTGAAAATATCTATGGTGTGTGTGTGTATGTGTGTGTGTGTGCATGTGTGCATGTGTGTGTGAAATGGATGCTTTTGTTTTCATGGAATACCCTATTGGCACAGAAAATCAAAACAGATTACAGAATCATCAGTAATTTGTTTATATACATAACCACCGATTTATAATCTGCTTTAATGAGATGAAAGTCACTTGTAAACTAAGGTGGTTCTGTGCATCAGCTTTAGAATAAGCTAGCTTCTGGGAATTTTCATGATCAATACCTTTCTTTCCCATCTTCTCATGACCATCTGATGCAATTTGTTTCAAGAAGGAAGTCTCTTGATTGGTAATTTTTGTTTTTGAATATCTCTCTTTCTTGATAATGGTTTTGAAAGACTGCCTTATAAGTAGAAGAATGATAAACCACCTCAAATGTCACACTAACAGTATCACAGAACCAGGAAGAATAATTGAGTAAAGCAGTAGAAACTAGTCTTAAACCCATTCTTATGCAAACACTCCTCCTGCAGGTTAGTCTCCAGCTTATTTCTTCTAGTGGCTTCTTTCCTCTTCTTTAGCTTCATGGTATTTTAGTAGTAATTATACTGAAATTTTCAAATTTCAATGTTAGAAACTATTGTGCTATTATTGTACCCTTTGACAATTTTCTTCATGATAAGTACCTTAGCTGACAAATGGTCTCAAACTTATGACCACACAATACTCAACAGGATCCTTGTCCTACCTGATCCAGATATTTATACCCTCAAAGATTGTTTGGCGCCTTATTATAGTGTACTTTCCAATTTTTATTCTACCTTTTGAATCTTCAATAACCATAACTAAAAATAACACAGAGCAAGAAGAAAAGTTTCTGGTCTTTGCTCCTTCAACATCCAAAGTCTATCTGGTGTGTGATCCCACCACAGTCTCCAACAGCACAAGTTTCTAAGTATTTCTAATAATTATGCCAACGGACTTCAAATTATTTAATAGTATTTTATTTAGGACGTTACTTAATGTGTTTCTGTCCTTTACTAAAACAAAATTTTGCAAAATATAATTTTAAATCCTGCAAAATATACTGTATACTTTAGCTTTGAGCCCCTTTCCGGACTGGGTAATGCCTAACACCCTGACAGTGCTTTCAAGTCTCCTAGTTGAACTTTCACCTTTAGGAATTTCCTGCATTTGCCAATCCTGTTCCTGCGTGAATATCATATCAATAATTCTATACTATCATCTTCAATATTTTACTTTTCACCATAAAATGTTCAATGTTCATACTCATGCCCATGAGCATGTACACACACACACACACACACACACACACACACACACACCTTTGCGTTTCTCTACTACGTATTGCATCTCTGATCTCTTCTTTACCTCAGACACACAGACTTACCTCTATTTCTGAATCTCTAATCTTTATCATTTTGTTTCCTCCATCCTTCAGTCTCAACCTTTTGCAATACCATTCTTCTGAGCTTTCTCTGGTAAAACTGAGTCTTTGGGGGTGAACATTTTCTAACATCTTTTCTCAAACTCTTCCTTTTTATCCCCACAGTAAATATCATTGCCACATTTCTCAGTATATAATTGTTCCCTAATTTTTTCACTCAGTCCTAATGTATTTTTCAGTTCAATTAACAGACCCTAGATGTTCATTCAGCACTTGATGCCAAGCACTGACCACGTCTTGTACAAGAAATGAAAACATGTGGAAAAGATGCCTGCCTCTATGTATATGCAGCAGATGTGGCTTTTGATCTCAGAACCTGAGTTTGAAAATGTCTTCAAAAACCTTGAATCAGTCATTATTGACCATTTGGATTGAGAAGCAGCATTGAATGGTTTTGATGTGTGTAATCTGTAATGTACTGGAAGGTAGGGGTGCATCTGTGTGTGTACAAAATCTCAATTTAGCTTTCTAGAAAATAGGAATAAGCCTTATTTTTGAATTATTAACTGGGTAGAATGTCTGAAGACTTACAGAATAACATAAAATAGATTACTAAAATGGAAAATAATGTTTGTATTAGTATTCAGGCCTTAAAAACATTGTCTTCAGCAAAGAATGGTTCAGTGAAAGTGGATGTCAAAGACCAAGAGTTTTCCATTGATTCATTTTCCAACCACTAGCAAAGAGATACAGCAACATAATTAGCAGCAGTGTCTTCAGGCACAAAGAAAATCAATTCCTCTGCGTGCATAAGTGTAGACCTCAGGCTCTTAGAATTTTTCACAATGCCTGATTCAGAAGGCTGCATTTTCCTGGAGAAAATTGGCTGTGCCTGTCCATCATACCTCCTGTTTGACACTGAAAATGCTGTACTTCCACCAATCGCTGCCACAGACAGCTAAAGTATTACAGCTCAACAAGTCAGTATGGGAGGCTGTTGAGCAATGTTTTAAATAACAGCATGCCAGGTGAAGTTTCTGTCACTATGTAGTTTGTACTGGGGACAAAAATGAGGGCTATACGAGGGAGAAGAAAAGAGGAAAAAGGAGCCAGTCAAGGTAACACTCACTGTGTTCGGAGTAAAGAGCACACTGGTGACAATATTTCGAAGGTATTCTACTACACGAATTCAGGAAATTTGCATTTCGGCACTGCTATGATAATTAGCAGGTGGTTGGGAGAGAAATGTAATTGAAAGACCTGCTTGGCAACTGTGTCTCTTTATAAAAATATCTTGTTTTATTTAGACAGAGGTTTCTTTTTTTGTTGTTGTTTTTTTTTTTTTTTTTTCACAGCAAAGTTCTTTAAGTAGCGTAAGGGAGTTACAATGATAATGAAAGCAGCACTTGTTAAGAGGGAAAAATTTTAAGGAACTAGTTAAAAAATTATAACCTGTTCAATAGAGTATGCAGATATTTAAAAAATCCAGTAACTGCTTTAGGAATTTACTTGTGTAATACCAATACATACAGATTATGCTCCCATTGATTGTTGCTAGGATTTAGTCTGGAGAACCCAAAACTGAGAGATGTAACTATGCTTATTATTACCTTTTGTACCACAGAAGCACTTACGTTCTTTGCAGGCTTTCTCCCGAAACACAAGCCAGGGTAGGCGCCTTAACTTCCACTCCTCGAGCCTCTACCTTCCAACACTGGGACTAATTACATATACCTGCCACCACCCAGGCTGGCAGACCTACATGTTTACACACTTGAAAGCAGTAGCTGGTCCAGAATGGAGCCTACTCCCTATCCTCATTCAAATCATCTCATAACTTACTTTCAGGACTAAGTTTTGGTGCAATGAGCTAACACCAGATCTATCCACCTCAAATCTGTATTAACATTCAGTAAATCAAGATAACTAAAATCCCACACCTCCATATCTAGTACATTATCCAAAACATTTTAGTATACTCAAAGACCTAACACCTGAAAAGACCAAAACACACCCCTCCATTTGAATGGAAAATTTTTAGACTTGTAACTAACACAGTAGAACAGTTTGAAAGTCTTATGTCCCTAATACTAAGCTTTAACCTTTTGCTAATAACTACGCCCTAATTTATGGTCATAGAAATTGACCCTTCTCTCCAAACAAAACAAAATAAATCAGCGAGAAAAAAAAAAAAAAACACAAAACTGGAAAATGACTGACATGGCCCCAATCTGCACTTAAGGGAAAATTAAACACAATGCAAGTAATATACATTATTTTATTACAAATTTTTAAAAAAAAAAAATAACAAGAGAAAATGCAACATCCTAAAAAAAATTTACTGGTAATACAAATTCCTATGTATGTTTGCTGTGCTACCATAAGAAATTAAAGAAACCATTAAATATTTAGGAACATTCAACATCAAAAGCTTTAAATCTAACTGTATGTTGTAGCCCCCCAAAAAGCTACAAACTCCTTTTTTAAAAAAGTATTTTCTCTACAAAGAATCTCATCAGCTATACAAAAATCTGTACAGTTTTTATACTGAAGCTAATGTTGAGCTGCACTTGAATTTCACATTCTTAGCAAAATAAGTTGCCTGAGCACATACACTCCACACATTTTAGGACAGCCATTTATTCTTCATCCTCATCTTCTTCCTCATCATCTTCATCTTCTTCCTCCTCCTCCTCTTCCTCATCTTCTGGTTCATTCTTCTTCTTTGAGCCTGTTGGCCTACCAGGACCCTTCTTTCCTACTTCGCTTTTGCCCTTGGCACGGTATGCAGCAATATCCTTTTCATATTTCTCCTTTAGTTTAGCTGCCTTCTGCTCATAGGGTTGTTTATCTTTGGCAGACTGTTCAGACCACATCTCACCCAATTTTTTTGCAGTATCTCCAATAGACAGGCCTGGGTGTTCACTTTTGATCTTTGGGCGATGTTCAGAGCACAACAGGAAGACGGCAGACGGTGGTCTCTTTGGAGCATTAGGGTCCTTTTTCTTCCCTTTCTTATCACCTTTGGGAGGAACGTAATTCTTCACCTCCCTGTCATAGCGAGCTTTGTCGCTCTTGGCCAAATCTTCGAACTTCTATTTTTCCTTTGCAGACATGGTCTTCCATCTCTCGGAGCACTTCTTGGAGAACTCGGCGAAGTTGACCGACGAGTCGGGGTGCTTCTTCTTGTGCTCCTCGCGGCACGTCTGCACGAAGAAGGCGTACGAGGACATCTTGCCCCGCGGCTTGTTGGGGTCTCCCTTGCCCATGGCTGATGGTGGCGCGGCGTCTACCTGGCGCGAGCGCGTCCCTCCGAGGCCGACCCGGACGCTTCCTTCCCCAAGCTCCAGCGAGAACTGGCCCCTCACGACCCAAGCCGCAGCCTCTTGTTTTGCAGACCCAGAGGTTTCTTTTAAAAAATAAACTTGAAGCATGTGCTTAACTGGTTTAAAAAATAACAATAATTTCTATTCCTCATAAGCTTTCTAATTGTTCTCAACTGCCCCCTAACCCCCACCACCGCCTTCAGTTTGTAGAATCCCTGAGCCTCCTTCCCTCAGCCACACTGACAGCAAAGGTCAGGAGTGAATCCCATGACAAAGGATTCTAATCAAGTGCTTTTTCTTTTGTTTCAATTTGATGGGAAGCTCTAGGCTTCCATATCGTTTCTCGCTGTTGTCAGTATGACAGGCACAGGCCTAAACACACAGTAGCAAGTGATTTACTTGAAATAAAAACTATTATTTCTGTGTTCTGTGCTTAACTCTAATGGACCCAGGGTTTTATCATAACTTCTAACAAATACAAATTTTCAGATAGATCCAATCAATTGCATTGAACCAAGTAGGTGTACAACATAAATCAACAGAAGTGAAAATAGTCATTTGCTTTTTACTGCCTTGCCCTAAGAGAAAGATATAAAAATATAGTGTTCTGTGTTATTTGAAATAAAACCATTGTGTTACACAACCATAATAGACTAGATGCTTCTGTACCTGTATGAGTGGATAATTAAGCTATATCATTTTTCTTTCTAATCTGTTGACTTATAATTGGTTAATTCAATTGACCTTGCAATGGAAATATTCAAATTAAGTTACATATGTATTGCATACATACTACATATGCAAAATACAAAAAGTATTTAATTCTTCACTAAACGATATAAAGCTACTATGATCGTAGACATACACCCAGCTAGTTATCTAGAGAATGTTTAGAATATAGGGATGTATTGTGCATAGATTATACATTATATAGGGATTTACATTTCCACAAATTCTGGTAAGTTTTGTCAGGAGTCATCTCCCCCTAAAAATCATTACAGGAACCATCACCCTAAGGAGTTTGCAAAGAGCTCCACATCCTAACAATTGTTTTATTGGCAGAGCCTATCCCACACCCAATTATCTGTTAATAGAGAGCTATCTGTTAGCGGAACCCGCCCCACATTCCAAACTATCTAGAGAACTAGGTGTGTCAACTCGTGGATCATAACCTCCTGGCCAAGGACCTCACAACCGGCTGGAACCACCGCTGCAAGATTCCTTCCTACCCATGCCCCTGCCCCCCAAATTCCTCATCCTATATAAGCTGTAACCATGACTCTAATAAACGGAGGCTTCGACAAACCTAGCTTGGCCTCCTTCTCTCCCGCCCATATCTTCCAGATAGCGCCTCTCCGGGACCCTGGAATTACTGACCTGCCAGGCAGGTTACAATACCTAGACTAACTAGGCGGTTAACAAAGTTTGGAGGAAATCTGCAATCAATTACCCTATGAATATCATGGGAAAACTGTAACTTATACCAACTACAAGTATCACAGGTAAGAAAATATCATAGCTAAGAAAATGAAAAATTTTGCCACATTCTTCTCTTTATAGTTTATCCATTCTAATAACTCAGTTTTTTGTATAGTACATGTGAATAATGTTGCAACAGTACAACTAAGAAGCATACAAAGAGATTTTTATAGTAATTTATTTTTAATTATATATTTATGGGTATGTGGCATGGAGATATTGTGCATGTGAGTGCAGTGCCTACAGGGGCTAGAGGCCTTGCATTCCCATGAAGCTGGAGTAAAATGTCATTGTGACCCATCTGACATTGCTGAAACATTGAGTCTAAACTCAAGTCCTTTGCTAGAGCAGTAAATGCTGAGTCATCTCTCTAGCCAAGACCTGATGCTCACCTGAAGCATTTCAAGCAGGCCTAGATGTGCTCTGCTTTCAATTCTCAGCCTCTTCATTAAACCCCTTAGTACTATCTGGGATTAAAGGAAGAAGAGTCTACAAACTAAGGAGCAGAAGGGTTCCAAACTGATGTGGAACTGAAGGAAAATAATAAGATCTGTCTTGCTGTCTCATTGTTGCTTTCAATGTGTTACATTTAGAGACTAAAGAAGCCAAAGAGAAAAGTCATTCTAAGTGGAAAAATGTTCAGGGATTTTGGTTAAGTGCATGAGGATGATAGGTGTTGTTAACCCTCAGCCATCAAATCAAAACTCAGGTGAAGTAAGATAAAGCAGCTCTGAGTTCTACATATCTGAGATGAATTTTATTCAACAAAATAAAGGTGTTGTTAAAAGAGCAGTTACCTATTCAAAGGTAAAAATGTGGCAAGTTATGGGAGAACTCTTTTTTAAGGGAGAACTTTTTTGTGAAAAGATCTCTCTTTATTGTTCATTTCAAATGACCTACATTTGTAAACAGAGACTGTGCTTTCATTTCCCAGCCACGCAGACCTTAATAATCACACAAAGAGTATATTAATTACAAAACTGTTTGTCCAATGTCTCAGGCATATATCTGGCATGTATATGCATGTATGTGTGGGGGTACACATGCACATGTATGTTTATTTATTAGAATATGGAGACTGTTGACACATTTTCAATTGCTCTGCACCTTGTATATTGAGACAAGTTCTCTTGCTGAACCCTGAGTTCACAGATTCATTGTTGTATGGCCTAGTTAGAAAGCTTACTGGAAAATTCCATCTCCACCAGGCATGTGCTGGAACTACATAAGGCTGCCATGCCATCTGCCTTCTATGTGGGTTCTAGGGATCTGAACTCTAAATGCTATTGTTTGCACAGCAAGCTCTTTCCCTATGGATCATTTCCTGCTGGGTTGCCTTTGAAATGCCAAGAATATATCTTTAAATGCAGTCTTCAGGGGTCAGTGAACACAGAATCTTTATAAATAAGGCTTTAGAAACTGGGAGATGATTTATTCCATAAAGTGCTGCAACAAAAGCATAAGGACTTAAGTTCAGATTCTCAGAACCATGTATGGTGGAATACCAGAAAACAGGCTGGAGGACTATGGAGCTTTCTGGGCACCTAGCTAGACTTGCGAAATTTGTGAGCTCCATGTTCATTAAGACATACTATCTCAAAAAAATATATATATATATATAGTGGAGAACAATAGAAGAAGACACAGGACAACTTCTGACTGCAACAAGTACCTACATGCATGGCGCACTAATATATACACAAACTTCTACATACACATGATTCACAGAAATATACACATACATGGTGTTCAGATCTTGGCATGAGATATATGTTTGCATAGTAATATTTGTATAGCTTTCCATCCAATTAAATGCAGATAAAGGATTATCTATTTATGTAGATGAATGTAAAATATTGCTTAGAGAACATCAAATATGGTCAAATATCTCTGAACTTCAAGCATCTTAATGACCATACTGGGAAGTTAAATTTTACACATAGAAAACTGGAAAATATAATGTCATGCAATGATAATGCACATATAATAATGCAGTAATAAACTTATAACAAATTCAAGTATATACATTCATCTTCCTTCAGTTTAATAAATAAAACAAAGTCTGCCTTTTAGTCAGAAAAATCACTGTCATTATGATTGTTCTACAGAACTTCTGAATCCTTTTATCTCATTCAAAACAGAATATTCAGGAAAGACTCCTCTGACATGTCTGTCAATCACAAATGAGATCTTGGCATCGTTGCCTGTTCAACACTTGAGGCTTGTTGATTTTCAGCATTGGAAAAGCCCATACTGGAGAGATTTATTCCAAGGCTAAGAGTCTTTCCTTGGGACTGCATCTGTGGTTGCACCAAGAAACTATCATTTCTGGAAACTTGATGTTCTCCGTGAACCTTCAGAAGATAGATCCTGTGTGAATCTTCTTCATAGATCCTTCCACACATCCATCCTCCTACTACACTACAGGAAGTTTCTCTACTGTAGTTAATCTCAAACTTAACCTTTCTCACCTTTTAATTCTTCTATCCTGAGAGTTCAGTTACATTTAATCATCAGTATTTGAGAGCTTTGATCACTGCAAAGGTGTCTACATCAACAACCTAAAAGTGATAGCCACAAGCTTGGCCATGCTTGACAGAAAAATGTGGGAAGTATGGCTACAAATCTTAATACGTTAACTTTTCTGACTAATCAAGACCTCTTTTCTCTCTTTTAATATCAAAGTATATCAATGTTGTAAGACTTATTTCTTCCTCTCTATGACAAAGTTTGAACCTCTAATGTTTGCTAGTGTTTAGAAATATAAAATAGTTTTCTTAACAGCACCCTGAGACATATGCAAGAGAAACCTCTGAGTAGGAACTCTACTTTAGAGAATCCTCAGTATTAAAAACACTCACCATTAAGTTATTACCTAATATAAGAATTTGCAAAATATTTTCCCTAGTCCAAGGCATCATAGCATTGAAATCAATTCTGTGTCTCTTTCTAGTGTGACCAGTGGGACAACAAACATTCAGATAGAGGTGTGTTTTGTTTAAGGCATGGAGAGTTAGTCATAGAAGCACTTTGCTGGGCCACACTTGTGTTAATTAACAGAAAATATCACTGTGACAATCTTGAGTATGAAAGCTTGAGCATGAATTTGGTAGGTTGTTGCATATAAATCACAATTTTCCAGTACAATGAAAATACAGTTTCTTCCTTTTCTTTGAGTTCCAAGTCATAATTCCAAAGATAGCTGTAGATTAATAAAATCATTGCAACAGCTGTGCAAGGTGGCCTAGAAGCACTTGACAAACGATGCATGTTACCCCCGCACATATGTAAGTATAAATATATTTTCTACCCCATTCACAATTCTTCACATTTACAATAGCAGTGGAAACGGAAAACAAGAAAGACTGCCTCAAAAGTGGACAATATTTCTGATATACCTGAGATTCTTCTCTAACATGCATATGTATATACAGACACATGCATTCTCACAAATGTATACCCACGTACACATGCAAAAATACACACGTAAACAAACACGCCAGAATACACACATCCATTTAATAAAACATCTAGAATTGTAAAGAATCAGATTTTGACCTATCAGTAGATTTCAAAACATAATAAGAAGCATTAATTTATATATTTAAGTAGATTTTATAGTCAATGTGTATTAAATATGAATTGCACATTAGTTTCATTTTACTAAGCAAATCTAGTATTTGTGAAGGAAAAAAATAAAAATACATGGAATTTTAATTTTTTATTAAAAAATTAATTGCATTTTACATTCACTTTATATCTCTATATTACATTCAAAATTAAACACCTTCAATAAACTGCATTTTATTTGTTAATCTTTCACATCAGTATCACAAAATCATGATCAAGCAAGCAAAATTGCTGTAAAACAAATATGTAATAATTTATAAATTACATATATGCTTATATTTAAGCATCATAGTTCTTTTAATTAAATACTGAGGTATGTAAAATAAAAATAAAATTCAAACAGAATTACTATTTTATTTTAGATTATATTTAATGTTTTGATATATAGTTTTCAAGGATTTGTAGGTGGACGTGTACTTGAATCCTGCCACTGTGTCCTCACATATTCAGAAGAGAGCTGAGGAGGGTGGCTCATACTTATTGCAGCACATGGGGGTGTAGGCAACACTGCTGCACTCTGAGGCCAGCCTGGGCCATAGCGTGAGCACTTGTTTCCTACAGGGGCATTCGGAGCATTTCAAAAGCTGGACTGGTAAAAGCAGGCGAACAGTGTCATTTCCCAAGCCTGACCTTTTCAAATAGCCAAGCAACCTCCAAGCTATTGATTTGCTTGCCTCTAAATGCTAACTGCTGGCCATGCAGGGCATTTCAAGGATTTGCTAGGCTTCCTCTAGCATCCTCTAAATTCCAATTCTGTTCTGGCATGAATATGCAGCTCTCCTGCTGCACCCTTGTTCCTCACCTCTACTTGTAAATCGGCTCTCTGCATTCTCCATGGAGACTGGCAGATTAACCTAGATCGTCAGTGGGCATGGCATATGATTAATATCTGTCTTTTATTACCATGCAGCCAAAATAAAAGAAATCATTTTGCTCCAAACAGAAAGAAATTTATTCTTCATATTTGAAAACTGCATATGCAAAATTCTAGTGAAAACTCTATGCTGACACCTACTCTTACGAATATTCGGCTCCTGGGGGATCTCTTCTTTCTTCAAATTACGGAAGGTGCCTATGTCTGAAATAGACATGCCAAATAGTATCTGTCATGTGTATGTATGTAGATTGTCTTACACAATTTTAATGTTTGGTTGTTCAGAGAAATGGCCTTAATATGTTAGTGCAAATCAGGATTAACCTCTAAAATTCCATGTCTTTTGTACTTATCTGTCACCTAGAAATTAATTTTTTGTACTTTAAAGAAATAAATAATTCAGTTACCAAAATACCCATAAGAAGAGCAAGCTAAGAACTTAATTCAATGAGACACTAGTCATGGTGATTCAGACTGTCATCTACTCACAATTACTATCACATTCCTTTCTGAGCTTGGACGCTCATGGCTGCATATTCCTTGTGCTTTTTCCTGTGTGGAGCTAAGAATGACTTAAGCTCTTAATTACAAGGCATTCTGTGGAGCCTTCATCCTGAGTTAGTATTGGATGGCATTTTCCTCTTTCTTCAAAATTCGAACATTTTCTCCAAGTGCTTCAGGAGCTAAGTAAAAGGTCACATGTCTAGGAGAATACAAACTTGGAAAGTTCTTGAGGATCAAGCCCCAGCAATAATAAAAAAAAAAAAAAAAAAAAAAAAAAAAAGAGTAAACAAATGGGGGGTAGAGACCAGTTGCACTGCAGAGAATAGACAGATTCAGATGATGGAGTGGTAGGCAAGGTGTGGAAAGAGCTCCATGCTTGCAGCTTTCGGGAGTCATCTGTGTTCACCCATCACCAAGGTGAGCTTTTGATTGATGTGGTTACTTACAAGAGAAACCAAGGGCAATGGCACTAGGTTTCGATCCTACTGCATGAACTGGCTTTGTGGGAGCCTAGCCTGTTTGGATGCTCACCTTCCTGGACCTGGATGGAGGGGGGAGGACCTTGGACTTCCCACAGGGCAGGGAATCGGGACTGCTCTTCAGACTCTAGAGGGAGGGGAAATAGAGTAGGGGGAGGGGGAGAGGAGTGGGGGGAAGGGGAGAGGAGTGGGAGGGGGAGAGGAGGGGGAGGCGGGGAGGAGGAAGAAATTTTTTCAACAAAAATAAATAAAAAATTAAAAAAAAGTATGCCTTGGTCATATTCCTGTTGGTAACTCCAATACAAACCTCATGGTTCACCCAGTAGGACATTGTGGTTGTTACTTTGGTCTGTCAGGGTCACCCCTTCTGGGATGAGTAGATGATATTGTTATGCCTGCACCAGTGTGGCATTCCTGGGCTTTTCAATAGAGACCATTCTGATTATTCAAAATGTACATTGTGCAATATTTGTGGTTTGAAAAGTCACTTAATTTTGGTGATGGAAATTTATTGCTCTAATGTTAATTAATGTTGCCAAACTCTTCCAGAAAATCTCATTCATTGATTTTAAACTGGTTTTCTTGAAATTCGTATACAAAACAGTGGGTTTCATTATGGCATTTTTTGAATACTCTGTTCTTATCAACACTTGTCCTATCTCCATCTCCTACCCCCACCCCTGTGTCTCTACTGCTGTCCCCCTTTTTATCCAATAGCCCTATTCTGTGTCCATGGAGCATGTATCATATTACCCCAACCCTCGAGAACATTGGTCTCCTCTCATCTCTACTTTTCCTACCTATCTCCATCTGCTCACTCACCCACACAATCGTGTTTACACAAATGCAAACTAAAGTTTCGGATTCCCATATTATGAAAAAATTACATATATCTTTTTTAGTGTTTTATTTTGCTTAACATAACAATTTCCATTTCCATTCATTTTCCTATACATGTTTTGATTTCATTTTTTATTGCTGAATGAAATTCCATTGTGTATAGGTTAAAAATTCCTTCATCTGTTCATCTGGTAATGAGCATCTAGGCTGGTTCTCTTTTTGTATCTATTGTGACTAGGACAGCAATAAAAATGGATGTGCAAGACCTATATTTGTGCCGAGGTGGAGTCTGTTGGGGTATTTACACAGCAGCAGTATGGGGGTTTGGGGGCATAGGTAGGCTCTCCTTTTCATTTTCCCAGAAACCTCCCTAGTGATTTCCATACGGCTGTACTAGTTTACATTATAACTACAATGAATAAGGGTTCTTCATTTCCCACTTCCTTCTCAGCCTTTGTTGTCTTTGTTTCTTGATGTTAGTCATTCCCTCTGGGGTTAGATACAATTAAAAAGCAGTTTTAATATGCAGTTCCCAGAGAGCTAAATATGCTGAACATTTCAAAAATATTTAACGACCTCTTGTGTTTCTTTTTTGAGAATGTGTTTGCTTCATTAGCCTAGTTACTGATCGGAAGACTCGGGGAATATGCATGTTCTGTTTTTGCAATTATTTTTTGCGTTCTAGATATTAAAACCCTGTGTGAAACATAGGTGGGAAAGATTTTCTCCCATTCTATAATCCGTATTTTAATTCTCCTGGCAGCTCCTTTTGCTGTGCAAAGTTCTTATAATTTACGACAATCCTACCTATCGATTCCTGTGTCTGCTACTTGGCTGCTACAGTCCTTCTAGGAAGGTGCTTGCCTACGCCAGTGTCTCCAAGTGTTTTCCCGATGCTTTCCTCCAGCAGCTTCAGCACTTCAGGCTACACATTAAGGTCCTTTGTCCACTGTGAGCTGGTTCTTCTGCAAGATGAGAACTCCAGTTCTGTCCATTCTTGTTCACGTGGATATCCAGCTTCACAGCGCCATCCGTGAAGACAGCATTTCTCCAACGCCTGCTTTTGACACCTTCATCATCATCATCATCAGTGACATCAAAAACATTTTTTTAGATAATATCCAGGAGGGTTTTCAAGTGTCTCTCAAAATTATTGTGCTGGACACATACCGTGAATTTTATTCCATGGTAAAGCATTGCTTATGTGGCACATTTCCTGCGCCGATGTGAACAAAAGTCTATTTATCCCACATAGGGAAATAGGGGGCCCACAGAGTCGGATGTCCTGAGTCAGAGTTTATTGGAATTATTTGCAGGGGTATTGGTGAGGGTTACTTACACTGGTACATGAGGTCTGTGACACTGCAAGGCACAGCCAAGCCTGAGGCTTGGAGGTCCCTGCACCATTTTAAGTAGGACAATCTTCTCTCCTTGGGCTCCTTACTGCCTGTCTTACCTTAAAGGAGGAAACTTTACACCCACTGAAGTACTCCACTCTATTTATCCATCTTTTATTAATTTTCCTTTAATAATTTGCATATATGTATATGTGTATATACATATATTCATAAATAACATATTATTTAGTAAATAGCACTGAAGGCATAATATCTTATTTATCTGTTACAAATTGGGTAGATTTTCAATAACTATTAACACTGTCTATTTTATAGTGTTACCGTCAATGGGGGTGAAAACTAACAACTGAAATTAGTTACTTCTTATTCTACATTTTATTTCTTTGTGCTTTATTATGCAAAGGCAACAGGCTTTAAAACATAGTGGGTACCATTTGCTGATAAATAATACATTTTTAAATTAAAAACAAGGTAAATACGGCTCCACATGGTTATATTATTGGGTCCTGTATCATAGCACATTAGTCCGCAGGCCTTTGTTGTGACACTCTGCTGGCTGTGTTATGGTATGTAGTATAATTTGCTGTCTGACATTGCTCTATTTGTTTGGGTGTTTATTTTGTTTTTCTTTCTTTTTTTTGCTTCATTTTTCTTTTTGCAGGGGACTGATTTGGATATTTGGTTTCTTTTGAATTTCAAAACGAATATTTGGATGTTTTATTAACTCTTTGAAGAATATTATTGGTATTTGAATGAAATTACATTGAATCTATAGACAGATTTTTGTAATATGGCCATTTTTCCTAGTATTAATTCTGCTAATCAATGAGTATAGATGCTGTTTAAAATGTGCTATTTTGAGTTTTGTTCACATGTGTTTCCCAATCTGCCATCTTCTCAATTTAGTACTTACACATCTTTATTTATTTATTTTTTTTGATTTTGTTGAGATCTACATTTTTCTCTGCTCCCGGCCCTGCCTCTCCTCTCCCATCCCCTTCAACCCTCCGCCAAGGTCCCATGCTCCCAATTTACTCAGGAGATCTTGTCTTTTTCTACTACCCATGTAAATTAGATCTATGTATGTCTCTCTTAGGGTCCTCATTGTTGTCTAGGTTCTCTGGGATTGTGATTTGTGGACTGGTTTTCTTACCTTTATGTTTAATAACCACTTATGAGTAAGTACATGTGATAATTGTCTTTCCGTGTCTGGGTTATCTCACTCAAAATGATGTTTTCTAGCTCCATCCATTTTCCTGCAAATTTCAAGATGTCATTTTTTTCTACTGTGCAGTACTCCATTGTGTAAATATACCACATTTTTCTTATCCATTTTTCCATCGAGGGGCTTTAGGTTGTCTTGGCTATGACAAACAATGCTGCTATGAACATACTTGAGCATGTGTTCTTGTGGCACAATTGAACATCCTTTGAAAATATACCCGAAAGTGGTATTACTAGGTCTTGAGTAAGGTTGCGCTTTAATTTTCTGAGATATCGCCACACTGGCATTCAAAGGGGTTGTACCAGCTTGCATTCCCACCAGCAATGAAGGAGTTTTCCCATAACCTCTCCAGTATAAGTTGTCATCAATATTTTTGATCTTGACCATTCTTACAGGTGTAAAATGGAATCTCAGAGTTGTTTTGATTTGCATTTCTCCGATGACTAAGGATATTGAACATTTCCTTAAGTGTCTTTCAGCCATTTTAGATTCCTCTGTTGAGAGTTCTCTGTTTAGGTCTGCACTCCATTTTTGTTATTGGATTATGTGTTCTTTTGGTGACCAATTTTTTGAGTTCTTTGTATATTTTGGAGATCAGACCTCTGTCTGATGTGGGGTTAGTGAAGATCTTTTCCCATTCTCTAGGCTGTTGTTTTGTCTTGGTTGACTGTGTCCTTTGCTTTACAGAAGCTTTTCAGTTTCGGGAGGTTCCATTTATTAATTGTTGCTCTCAGTGTCTATGCTACTGGGGTTATATTTAGGAAGTCGTCTCCTTTGCCAATGTGTTCAAGTATATTTCTTACTTTCTCTTCTATAAGGTTCAGTGTGGCTGGCTTTATGTTGAGGTCATTGATCCATTTGGACTTGAGTTTTGTGCATGGTGATAAATATGGGTCTATTTTCATTCTTCTACATGTTAATATTCAGTTATTCCAGCACCACTTGTATGCTTTCTTTTTTCCATTTGATATTTTTTGCTTTGCCAATGTCAGAAGTCTACTTTATAGCAGCAACCTCAGGCTTGAGGTCCTCTCCTGCCAATCACAATTGTCTCCCTGTTGCTTTGGGGATCTTTCTCCAGGTGGACATTGCTTTATTCTGTACATGTTTGTTTGCCTTTTCCATTGGGAGGTCTCTTCCTGGTAGCCATACCTGTCAGAAGACTACAAGTCATTGAGTACACTTCCCAAGATTTCATGTGGTTTACCCAAGCAATGACAGGGGCTTGGAGTCTCTGACCACAACCTCCATGGCACCAAGTGATAACCTGTTTGAGGCTCCCGTTCTGCATTCTGTTCTGTCTGCACAGATGACTTGTCATAGCCAGCTCTCTGTGCGTGTTGTACCCAGCCACTGGTTGTATCATCAGAGTCAGTCTCTCTGGAGATATAACTTCTCTGACAGCTACCATTGACTCTCGTGATGCACAAATTATATGGTATAGCAGGAAATAGGTATAGCTGCTTCTTTACAGAGAAAATTCCATGTGGGCTTATTTATTTTTTCTTGAGTCTTTTCCTTACCTAAATAGGGCTCATTGTATATTATTCTAACTGCTATCTACCATCTGATTATACAGAGGCAGATTCTAATCCATACCTGTCAGAATTTTTGCTAAATTATTTAGTAAACTAAAAAAAAAAAGAAGAAAGGAATTTCAATTTGTGGCTTTTTGGTCTTTCTCCTTTCATGGCTTCAGTACTAGGTACTGTATTTGTGATTGCATTACTGCCTCTTGTTATCGTTTTCTCTTTGCCCTCTATACTTTATTCATCTTCATTCTTTATCAATAATATCATTTTATCTCATTCTTTCTTTGATTCATTCTTAGTATTGCATTAATTTCAAGAATTGTTAATAATTAATTGCATTAAATGTCCAAGAAGTGAAGGCTGTGCCCATGTCCATTGGGACAATAGGAAAAGGAGAAAGTTAGGCAAAGAGTAGGAACTAAGGCACTTGGAATCATGTCTGCTGCAATGGTCTCCTAAGGAAACAGCAAAAGTTCCTAAAATATGCCAAGCTATTCAACATCCTTAGAGTAACAGAGGGGCTATTGCTCAATCCTCACCTGTAGATGATAAATGACTAAAAACCAAGTCCACACACTCTTCGTGGAAGACAATATGAGTACTTTACTACTGCATAATAATGGGCAAGAAGAATCATGAATTCATAAGATTATAGAAATATACTTTCACCCAACAATATAGCCATCTTAGGCTTACAAATACTGTGTCAATTAAAAAAAATTCCCTCTCAGATTTCTCTTATTAGTGTTGGGTATTTAGTTAGGTTACATGTCATAGCATGACAAATGCTAATGTGTTTAAAACACTTTCAGGACTTCTTCCAGAACAAAACATACACACACATATGCATATGTATGTATAGGTACACACACACACACACACACACACACGAGAAGGGAGGGGTCTGTCTGTCTTTCAAGTCTCACGTAGCCTAGCCGGTCCTCACTACGTAGCTCCACTCTATGTTGGGATTATAGGCAAGTTGTCAAATTTCTCATCCATGTCATACATGATATTTTAACCCACAGTGTTTATTTATCTTGATCCCTACTCACTTTAACATCATCCCCAAGTCAATTGACTAGAGATCTAAACTTCACCCATGACTACTAATACAGTGTGGGTCTTTCCTTAGGCTAACAGGGCCTGAGATGTGTTCCTGCTCACCCTCTCTAAGGATGTTCCACCTTTTATTGCTGGTATTCCCTCCTGACCACACTCAGTAGGCAGACCTGGATTCCCATGGCTAAGTTGGTTCAGGTGAAATATTGGCTAGCACTGATTTCAGGGTGGGTCTCCACAGCACAGAAACCTCAGCTCTTAGGCAAATAAAGCACCAGAGAGCTCTCTATCAGACATCCTAGAGTTTATTTTACAAGTTATTTGTCATAGTTTGAACATTACGTGTGCTACAAGATATTTTTGGACTGTGTGGAGCATGCTTCTGGGGTTGCCATGATATGCTTCTCATTTGCCTCAGCCAACTCCATTTGGCAATCAAAACAAGTCGAGAAAGGGAGCAAAGGCAACTGTTTCATTGCCAAACATCTAATTATGCTTTTCCATAGTCTCCTGTTCCTTGAAAATGATTGTTTTGATATGAAGTGAAGACATGCTTTGATGGGAACACAAAATAAACGTTTGCTGTGACTTATTTCCTGGACTTTTGTTAAGCAGCAATTCCAGTTGCTGTCACTGCCTGGCCAGTGTTTGCTAGTTCCCGAATCTTAGACCTTAAATTTCATTGTTATGAAGCTGTCCAGTGTTCCTGGCTGCTAACAAGTGTTGCCATCATTTCTTAGGGCCCTACATGCACATTTGGCTGCTCTCTCCTGATCTGAGCATGTCCTCCAGTTCTGTGCGCTCTTTACCTCCTGAGTCACCGTGGGTCCACTATGCTGTGTCTACATGCCATCAGAGGCTTGACTGTGGGCTTCTCAAAGTGGAAATCGTGTCTTTAATTGCTACATTATTCAATAATATTTTTCTCATTATTCAATATGTAGATCTATTGTTTTCTATTTTTAGGAGTCTAGCCTTTTAGTATTTTGAATATTATCTGAATTTATGCATAATATTTTGTCACCTAAGTATTGAAAATAACAACATTCTGTTTTTCACTTGTATACTCATAATGCCCCTCACAAGTATTCCCAAACTTGCATAGCCACATGTTGATATAAGTTCTGTACGTGAATTTGTATTCACATTTAGCTCTAAAATACACAGGGAGAGATAGATATGTATCTATCTACATTTAAATCTCTATATACTCATGTATAATACGTGTAATATATACTGATATGTAGTTCCATAGCTGTATATAAACAAATCTATATGAAAAGTACACATTATTCATAGTACCTTCCTCCATATAATTTAGCTGTGAGATGACTTGAATTAGTTTGTTTGGGCTTCCTTAATGAAACACTATAGAACAGATAGCATATATAAAATGTTTCTCAGTTTTAGGAGCTACAAAATTCAAATCAGGAGCCAGTAACAACTGTCATCATAAATGGCCATCCATCCTGTCTTCATGTTTTGGAAAAGGCTAGGGGACTCACTGGCATTTCTCTCATAAGACCACTAGCTCCATCCATGGGGGCTCCAGTCTCAGGACTGCTTCATCTCATTTGCCTTCCACCACAGTAACTTTGGGGAAAGGGTTTCAGCGTGTAAATTTCAAGAACAAAAATCTTTCGACTCTACATGAGTGCCACAGTGGCCTGACAACCCAGCTTCTCCACCTCCTGCCTTACGGTGTTTGTGTGCTAAGACAGTGATAACAATAAAAGAGTCACTGTCTTTCACTCCATTTTAAGAAACAGGGAAGCATGCTATTTCACTTTGGGAATTTGTTTTGCCCTCACAGTCCTTGCTTCCAAATGCCCACAGACCTCAGGCCTACCCTGAGCTGCTCAGTTGTTTCTCCATCATTCAAGATATATCTTCCCAACCTTGAGGATTATTTTGCTCCCTTTCATTCTATTCTCCATCTCTAAGTTTGGTGTGTGTGTGTGTGTGTGTGTGTGCACGTGCGTGCGTGCATGGGCACATGTGTGCGTAGATACACTACACGTGTGTACTGACTGGAATATAGAAACATGTGGAAGCCAGAAGCTGGCATTTGTGTTAACTGGTATTTTCCTTAATTACTCTTTACTATTTTTTGGGAAATTCCTCTCATGAAAACTGGAGTGCCTCCATTTGGCTTGGTTCCCTGGTCAGCGAGCTTCAAAGATCCACCAATCTCTTTCCCTACACTATCAGGTTATATGAGCACATGGCTACACCTACGTTTTTATGGTCATGACTTGCAGTGAAGTCCTTTGTAGATAGCCATCTACTCAATTTTCATTAGCATTTATTTCTCCTGTGGTTCTCAGCTTACACAGAGGCATTAGCCTTGCTCAAACTGAAAGAGATTGAGCTTCACACTGCACCAATAGATAATTAAATCTTCATTTGCCATCTATTTAAAGAAATATATGTACTAAAGTGAGTTCGTGAATTCCAGTTCTTTTGTCCCAAAGTAAGGACATGCTGGTAAAAACAGAAAGACACTGTTATGAGCAAACTGCCTACATCTGTTTACATATAGAAGGATGGTTCTTATTCTCTTTATGATGATGTATAAACTGAGGTACTGAGATATTAAGTCAAGCAACTAATCATATATAGACATGGGATGCAAAGGCAAACAAAGAGAGCTCTTAAATTAAGAGTTAAGATAAGCTGGTTTAGAAAGCCTATCTCCCAGATATGATTTCCCTGGTACCACTGTTCATGCTGGTTGCAAAACTATCTATATGATTTTACATTATACACTGTGTAATATTGTAGGAGGAAGGCCTCGGTGGTTTGTCCTGGCCACCTGGCTAGGTTAGCCCTGAAATAACCACACAGAAACTGTATTAATTAAATCACTGCTTGGTCCATTAGCTCTAGTTTCTTATTGGCTAATTCTTACATATTAATTTAATCCAGTTGTATTAATCTGTATATCACCATGCGGTTGTGGCCTACTAGCAAAGTCTCAGCACATTTATCTCTGGCAGTGGGTCCATGGCTTCTCTCTGACTCTGCTCTTCTTTCTGTCAGCATTCAGTTCTGTCTTCCCTGACTACCTAAGTTCTGCCCTATCAACAGGCCCAAGGTAGTTTCTTTATTAACCAATGAAAGTAACACAAAGACAGAAGGATCTCCTACACCATTTCCCCTTTTCTATTTAAACAAAAAGGAAGACTTTAACTTTAACACTGTAAAACTACATATACCAAAACAGGTATCAAGCAAGAACTAGAGTTATAATATTTATATCTACTTTATCTTTTATCATAACTAAGGAAAACTATAACTATAAATTCTTCAACTCTATCAAAGACTTCAGGATATAATATTACCTAAGTAAATAGGAAGTACATGGTAAGCAACTTCCAAAACTCTAGAATTGACAGAGACATCTCACTACCTGCACAGAAACCCAAAGTTCTTCTGTACCGTTGGGGCATCCATCTTCAGCCTATAGGCCCACAGTGTCCAGCAGATTTTTCCATGAAATAGGAAATTTCAAACACAGTTCTGCCTATATTGGCAGTTTGCCCGTCATTTTCTTCTGTATCCTGTGGAATGTCTTGCAGACTCCAGACTCCTCATGAAGCAGGAACCCCAAAGGATCAACTCACCTTTAGGCAAGTTTAGCAATAATTTATCTGTGGGTTGTGCATGTCCAGTTTATGCAGCCAGGTAGGAGCAGTTCCTTGCCGAAATTGCTAACAAACCCCATAAGTAGCCTCTTCGATGCTCATCTTCCTCTTGAAGTAGCTTGATGCTGCCAGGAGCAGATGTGTCTCTCTGTCATGAAAAGTCCTAAATTCTTAAACATTTTAAATGTCATATTCTGAAGGTCTCTGAATGATTTGAAGAATCCCTATCCATCTGAAATACTTCTGTGTACATCTAGAAAATCTAACATGACTACAAACTTGACTATTATAGATGATTATCTATTAACTTCGAGTTATATGTTGAACGCTTTGTTCTCAGGATGGCAGTTTTGGGAGGTGGGGAAACCTTTAAGGGCCTAGTAAGAGGTATTTTAGTTTCTAGGGACACTGAATTCAATCTGCAATAAGGCAGTTCTTGTAGTACCTGACTTTGTTCCCACTAAAAATTGGAATAAAGTATAAAACTGGGTCAAGATAGCTGCTTGTGTGTAAGAGCAACTAAACACAAGCATGAAAATCTGAGTTGGAATCTTGAGTACCCATGTGAAAAAGAGGGTAGGAGTACATGCCTGCAATTCCATCACTGTAGGCGGCCCAGGCAGGAAGACTGCTGTAGCTTTCAGGGTACTCATGCCACTCCAGACTCAACAACAGACTTCAATTCAAGTAATAAGGTGGCGTGTTACAACAGAATACCCTAAGTTCTCCCCTGGCCTCTCCATGTATATAACAGGTACCTGCACATATACCTGTGTGCATATGTGTCCAAGAAAGATCAAACTGTCCCACTCCGTGTCTTCCTCACCATCTGATCTCCCCTGTACCATGTGCTTCTCCTAGGAAGTCATCTGCCATGATGTACCGGAGCTTAGAGGAGCCCCACTAGTGGCTAAATTGATGGATATGCTCAGTCTTAGATTTTTTTTTTTGATTTGTGGTGCTTGTTTGTTTGTTTACTCTCACAGTTTTCAGCTAAATAATATTTTATTTTTAAACATTCAGCATTACATAATTTTGTAGCAGTGGAAAATGGGGTGTAATCTCACAATATATTACAATATTTACATGATGTTCACATTTGCCATCCTGTATAAAAATATATATACTTCAAACTGTTCATCAAACAAGCAAATATCATCTGAAGGGCATGGTATGGGGTGTTTCTTTACAAATTGGCCAAGGAACCCCAGAGGCCTCCAGAACAAGTCGGCTGTTAACTCTTCTTGGTTGCTCCTCATACCTGGACATAGGTCCTTATTGCTCAAGATACCCCCTACCTTGGTGGCAAAATACAGAGAAAGAAAGCTGGAATTGAGCCAAAAGCTTCCTTCCTGCTGACTAGTTTCTAGTGCTGAACTTTTCTATCTAGGGTTCTGAGAAGGTGTTGGGGTAGGGATACCAATAGTCTATCTTTGAACCCTGTGAACCACAGCACTAACGTTACAAGCAAAGTGTGTTCACTGATGCAACAGTGT
Organism: Alexandromys fortis; assembly: GCF_014885135.2. Taxonomy (NCBI): domain Eukaryota; kingdom Metazoa; phylum Chordata; class Mammalia; order Rodentia; family Cricetidae; genus Alexandromys; species Alexandromys fortis. The sequence continues at coordinate 2,386,709 of NW_026068008.1, forward strand.
TATGGGAGTAACCAACTGCTCTGTGGTTGGATTCACTCTGCAAGAGAGAACAAATGCCTGGTACTGTAAACTGGCAAAAGACCCATGGCTAAATGACCCAACGGGGAAAGCCCTATTGACACAACATCAAAATTTATTCTATATATTAACGCTGATAACCATAGCCAAATGCTACTCTTAACCTTAATCAGAGAAGCTTTTCTTTGTGCAGCTGATAGTGTATGCAATGTGTCATTGCTCAAGTTGCTTAGAATAAATGAGAGCTAATGCTTATTGTTAAACAGCACCATTATAGCAGCCACCTAAGGCTCAGAGAACATTGTAGGAAAGGGAGCAGAATGAATATAAGAGCCAGAGATAGAGAGAATAGATGAGAAACCTTGTCTTCAGGGCAGGACACAGTCACTGCAAACCCGATCCTCATGCTGCACTTGCTTGTCTTAGCCTTACAAAGGACTGGGCCTGTCATGGTCCAGGAGGTGTTGAGAGCTGTGAACCTCCAGATCCTGAATTTCTTGGAAACAAATTTGTTTTCCTATGATCTGAGACAGCCTGCCCCTGCTCTGAGCATGAGACCCTCAGGAGTTCCTGATGGCAGGGGAATGGTTTCTGGTGTCTTTGGCTGGGGCGTGTCTATCCCTCTATAAGCTGTCCATGGACACAATAAAGGGGGCATTCTTGGGGCATTCCTGTTTCAAGGATGACCCGTGTCTCTGTCTCTGTGTCTTTGTGTGTTTTAATCTCCAGTCCCTTACCCAGTTCATGAACTGTATAGTGGCGCATAGAGCGCAAACGGGCGTGGTGCGCTGCAGGGAGGAATTCATGGGGTCCTACTCCTCCCTACTAAACAATTGGCAACAGATGGATTCTGGGAGAGGAACAGTCATTGCCTTCACTTGTATACTCACTTCTGAACTCAGTAGGCTCCAGTGGATATTTCCCAACTCATACTCACAGATGGTCCTGATTAGAAATCTGTGGGTCACAAAACAAACAAAACAAAACAAAACAAAACAGCAGGAACCAGGAAAGTGTCTGGATGGGAAAGAGATTGGCTAAATGGGCAGGTGGGAACAAAAAGAACAGAATAAAATATATACCTGTTTGAAGCTGAACTGTCAAAGAGCAAATTTCATCAACAAGAGAAAGAAATCAGCTTTAAAGGAAATATGTAAAACACTAAGCAAAACATAAAATTAAAGTCAGATTGGAGTAAGTTTAGATAACTGAATATTTTATATATAGAAATTGATCTTAATTTTATTTAAAAGATCAAACGTGTTTAGAATAATAAAAGAAATACTAGCATATTAAAAAGCCAAATGATTCACGCTATATCCATTTCTGTGATTTGAATTTGATGAGCAAAAGTATCTGATTCTCAGGTTAGCTCCAGGTCACTTTCCCCACAGATAAAATGTAATTAGCACCTTATTCTACATCACATGCTCACCGCTTTTCGTATTTCAGTGGTGAGCATGCATACCTTTGTCTTTGAGACATCTGTATTCCACATTAGCATTATGGAAATTTGAGCAGCCCTGCGGTGGCATAGTGGGTCAAGACAGAGACTGAAGGTCCCAGATGGCCACAGGCTCCCACTGCAGACAGGTCTGTTGCTAGGCAACCACATTGATCTTTCTCTATCCCTTTTGCTGATGACCCCTTCTGCTTTCCAGGGATTGATTGTTGTCATTTACAGCAGTAGGTAGTTAGAAGCTTTTCCCTTCTTCAATATTTATAAAGTCAAAGAATCTTAGAGGCAAAGTACTCACAGGAATTCTGGTTTTACTCCCACGGTGTTTATGATTAGAAATATCGTCTTGCAGAGAGGAAGGGAGAGGAGTGGCGTAAAATATACAGCTCAATAAAAACAATTTTTTTTTAAAAAAAAAGAAATGTCTTCTCATTTAGGGCATATAATTCTGGGAATGTTTGAGCAGGTATACACTCTCCTGCCTTAACCTGATGGTTATCAAAACCAGGTTTCTGTTAACTAAAATGCAAATATTTTTTTCTGAAGAAGACTAATTTGTTTTGTGTCTGCCCTGCCTCCTGTGTTGGGAGAACAAAGCTCCAAGTGGGAAAGCCTTTCCAGATCCATTTCTGCTGCTAACCTTGCAACATCTCACTTAACAAAGTAAAAAGAAGATGCCACTGTGGCATGGTACTTTCAGGTCTGCATCCTAAAGTTCAAGCTGAACAATAGTGCTGTCAGAGTCTCGGTGGCTGATCATACAAGCAGACTGTTTCCTCCCTAACGCCTGGCATTGGATAAAGAAGTTTCCTTGATTAGAAGGTCTACTGAATCCATCAGGCAGCAGCTTTTTACAAATTTAGGTTTCTGATTACATCTGGCAATGATTAAATGTCTGATTTGAATATAGTTCTGCTTTATATTGCAGGAGAAATTTCAAAAACCAGATGGGGACCAGTTTTAGGAATATACCTTTTGTTAAATCTAAGGAAGACTCCACATAAGTACATAACTCAATAGCACTTTATTTAGTCCTCCTTGCCTGAGAGAATACCCATGGTTCCAACATTTTGAAAACCTTAAATTCTTTAAGGCTTCTGGACAGAAATGCTGATATGCAACAGAAGATATCATAAATTAAAGGTTAGGGTTTAGTATATGGCTCAGTCAATAAAGTTCTTGGTAGACATGCATTAAGATCTGAGTTTAACCGAACACTCATGTAAGAAGCTTGACATAGTCATGTATTTACAATTAAAATTGCTGGAGAGATGGAAGTGGGTAGAATTCAGGGCCCAATGGACAGCCAGCCAGCCTAACCCCATGTGCCAGTAAGAGATGCTCTTTGAAAAATAAAGGTGGACGAGAGAGAGAGAGAGAGAGAGAGAGAGAGAGAGAGAGAGAGAGAGAGAGAGAGAGTTGTGTTGTGCCATACAATAAGCTAAGAGATAGGTGACAAATAGGTAATTGTAGATGCAGAGATAAGTGGCTATTATTTTACTTACCCACCAAAGATAGCACATGGTACGTGTTAGTTTCAATTAGATGAAGATGAGTTACAGATGTTTCAAATGATTCTCTCATATCTATGCAGCTAGAAGGAGTGGGTGAAGCCAGGATTCAAACTCAGGTACTTTGAAGGCAGAGTCATTACTCCTAAATGCACATGACCAAGTTGTGGCCTTCTGGCATAGTGAACTGCATCCACATAGACCTAGAAAGCACAAAGCCTTTTAGCAGGCCTCCTAAGTAATCTTTAGGACACTGTGCATACTTTCATCACTCCTCAACTTCCAGCCTTTGACTGAGTTGCTGGCAATAAATTCCATCAAATATGCTGACAAACACAGATCAGAGGTCTGAGCACTAAATTAGGCAGCAGTACTTCTGTGCAATAGACTTCACTAAAGCAAGGCAGGAGCCAGCTTCCAGGCCATGCATGGTTAGCATAATTCACAGCCTTGAAATAATCCCCATTTTGCATGAATAAATTGTATTGTGGTTTAAGTGAAAATGGTTCATATGTGTGAACATCTGCTCTCCAGTTAGTGGGACTGTTTGGGAAGGTATGGCCTTTTGGAGCCAGTATGGCCCTGGGTGTGGGCTCTGAGGTTTCAAAAGTCCATCTTAGATCACTGTTCACTAACTCTGCTCACAACTATGGGTCGAATGTGGACTCTCAGCTACTACATTAAAGCCATGCCTGTCAGTCTACTGACATGCCATGGACTAACCATTTGTCCTAAGAATCTGCTTGAGGCTCTATTGAAGACTTATGGATTAATGTCATTGGCACAGGAGTGTCACATGGTCATTAGTCATCATTACTATGCAGATCTACAATGAGAAAAAGCAAGTAGGGCCAGAAGAAGTGCAAAATGCCCAATTTGGGAAGAAAGGGGGAAGCAGGAAATGTAATATTTGAGGGAGTTGTATCCTCAGGGGAAAACCTCATCTAGCTAAGCTTCCAATATGTGGTGGGGAAAAAAAAAAGTTTGTTCAACAATAGAAACCATTAAAAAGCTGAAACTTTTACAAATGTAAGTCATGGAGGAAACCCAGTTTTATCCCAAGCAGACTTCAGAATTTGGCAACTTCTGTAGCCACATATTTCTGGAGTCAGAGTCAGGAAAATGTAGTGGAACTTTCTTTGAAATCCCAACCAAGCAACATCTCCTTACATAGTTAAATAAATGCAATGCATTTTTACATAGTTAAACAAATATTCTGCAGCATAAACAAATGTAACACATCTTTACATAGTTAAACAAACATTCTGCAACAGGAAAAGTTTGTACCATCTTTCTCTGTGGTTAATGAGAGCTGTTTGAGATCAGGTATCTTCATGAAGACCCAGCAGGAAAAGACAGTGAGCCACTAAGCCTGGCTTGAATTTCTGAAACCTCAAAGTCCACCCCACAGTGACAATCTTCCTTCAACAAGGCTACATGTCTTAATCCTTTCCAATATTGCCACTCCCTATGGAGCCTATGTGGGGTATATTCATTCTAAGTACAACAGCCCCATAGGCTCATATGTTTGAATCCTTGATACACAGATAGTGAAACTATTTGTGAAGGATTAAACTGTTTGAAAGGTGTAACTTTCTTTAAGTAGGTGTGGCTTTGTTGGAGATGCATCACTTAGGGTGGGCTTTGAAGTTTCAATACTGTACACCAAGCCCAGTTTCTCTCTCTCTCTCTCTCTCTCTCTCTCTCTCTCTCTCTCCCTCCCTCCCTCCCTCCCTCCCTCCCTCCCTCCCTCCCTCCCTCCCTCCCTCCCCCTCTCTCTCTCTCTCTCTCTCTCTCTCTCTCTCTCTCTCTCTCTCTCTCTCTCTCTCTTCAGCTTAGGAGTCAGTATGAATTCTCAGCCTCTGCACCAGCACATGCCTTTCTACCTGTCACCATGCTCCCTGCTGTAGTGATCATGGACCACCTATCTGAAACTGTCAGCAAGCCCCCAATTAGAAGCTTTATTTTATAAGTTGTCTCAAGGTGTTTCATCATAGAAACAAAACAGGGACTAAGACAGATGGTGACTTCTAACCCTCATGTGTACTTTCTCATGAACTCATGTTACTGTTCATCATACTCACTACTTTCTAAATGCCCTTCAGTCCTTCACCATAAAAGCTATAGAAACGGTAAACATCTCTTGAGAACACTATTATCATCTTAGTGTTTAAAGAGTGATTCATAATGCACACACTTCTAAGATCTTAGTTGATTTTCAAATTCTGTCAGTATCATTTCTTTCATAAACTTTCACTCACCTGTACCAATTCAATTTCTTCCTATTGAAGGTCTTTCTGGCCTTTAAAACATTCATTCATTGAAGTTTATTAAAATACCCATTTTAAGTATTTTAGGATAATTTTTATCTTCTCATCTATCATGTTAAAGAACAATACATTAGATATTTTTGAGTTTTAACAATAAACTTCTACCTAAAGTATATAACTATGATTCAACAATAGAGACAACATAAAAATCTCAATGTTTGTATCATTAAATTATCAGAGTAGTATCTAGCATATATCTAAACATATCTAGCATATGTTTCATAATTACTCCATGTCAAGCATTATTCTAAGTACTTTCCATTTATTCTTTATATCTCAAACTACTCCTAGGATATAGATATTCTTACCATCTCCTTTTAGCAGTTAATACAAAGAAGCAGAGAAATGTTAAGATTCTCCCCGGCAGATGCAGAGCAATTAGCTGACAGAAATAAGGTTTGAATTAGAACAATAAGCTAGAGAGTTCATGATAGTCACTACTTTTGTTGTTTTATTAGTAAATAAAGCTCAGGAGTCAGATATTGGGGTATAAGTCTGATAGATCCACTGAGCAACTGAGAACAACCACCTGGGTTCTCTTCTGTATCTGGCCAGACTGAAAAGGTCCACAAATCTCTCCAAGCTTTTCCATCTTCCTCTGTGTCTCTATATCTTCATTTGAGCCAGCCAGAAAAACTCTATAGTTTAATGCAGCGAGTGGAATGTGGATTCCACCCTCTGAATCAAGGTTTAATTCTATTGGTGGTCCTGGATTTATAGTACAAACAAATCTCCCACAACAGCTCATTTTATCAAGCATGGTGTTTATCTTCACTTTAATTTTTACAGAAAACCCTTTTCTTTAAGGTAAGACATCAGAAAAAAACTACATTGTAATGAGATTTTATGAGCCAGGAATTAATGGTCCATTAGCAGTGTTGTAATTGGAATTTTTATTGACTCTATTTTTATTTAAAATGGAATTGTCCTCATATCTTCTCCACAGATAATGAATTTTCATGGCAAAAATTGAGTCAAATCTACAAAACATCTATTGTGGCAAACAATGTTTTTCAGAACAAACATTAGAGAGTCACTGCAGTACAATTTCTGATTATAGTATTATACGGAACGTGGGAATAGCCATATATTCCTATAGTCACATGTACAATACTATATATAGAAAGAATACTAGTTTGTATCTGTGTGCATGAGCATGTGTGTGTGTGTGGGGGGGGGGGTCTGGCTGTGCATCTTTATGCAATGGAGGTAGTAATGTACCAGAAGAAATCATGCATGAAGTTCAGGCCCAGCCCAGGCCCAGGAACTGAGTCTTGTTTTTTTTTTTTTTTTTTTTTCACTTTACTTTATTGTTTTTAAAGAAAACAAACTATCCTTTTTCATTTTACATACCAATTCCAGTTTCCACTGCCTCCCCTCTTCCCATTCCCTCAATCTTCCTCCCCACCCCTCCCCCCATCCACTCCCCAGAAAGGGCAAGGCGTATGGATCTGAGGAATAACCATGGCCCTTCCCACTATATCCAGACTGAGCAAGGTATCTATCCAGAGAGAATGTGTTCCAAAAAGCCAGTACAAGCAACAGGGACAAATTCTGGTGCCACTACCAGTTTTCCCACAGTTTGCCCCAGCCAGACAATTGTCACCCATATTCAGAGGGTCTATTTTGGTCCTATGCTGGATCACTCCCTGTCCAGCCAGAAATGGTGAGTTCGCATTAGCTCATATAAGTTGTTTCAGTGGATGTCTTCATTATGACCTTGACCTCTTTGCTCACGTTCTTACTCCTCCCGCTCTTCAACTTAACTGTGTGAGCTCAGTCCATCACTCCAGTGCAGGTCTCTGCCTCTGCTTCCATCAGCTGCTGGACAAAGTGTCTATGGAAATACTAAAGATAGTCATCAATCTGACTACAGGGCAAGGCAAGTTCAGTCACCTTCTTCATTTTTAGCTTAGGGTCTTAGCTGGGGTCATCCTTGTGGATTCCTGGGAATTTATTTCATGCCAGATTTCTTGCAAATTCCATAATCATTCCCTCAATCAAATCATCTCTTTCCTTGCTCCCCATTTCTGTCCTTCCACCATCTCAACAGTTTTATTTCCTCAACTTCTCCTCCCCCTCCCCTTCTCTGTTCCACCTCCCCTTCTGCCCTGTCTTCTCCCTCCATCCCCCGTGTGTTGTGTGAAGTCCTTCTGTATATGTGTTGCTTTTATTGGTTAATAAAGAAGCTGCTTTCAGCCAATGGGGTGGAGAGAGAGAGAGAGAGAGAGAGAGAGAGAGAGAGAGAGAGAGAGAGAGAGAGAGAGAGAGAGAGAGAGAGAGAGAGAGAGAGAGAGAGAGAGAGAGAGAGAGAAGGCAGAGTCAGGGAGAATCCATGGAGCCCTACTGCAGAAGCTATGCCAAATTATGGACAGAATGTTACCTGGTAAATCACAGCCATGTGGTGATACACAGATTAATAGAAATTGGATAGTTTGGGATATAAGTGCTAGGCAGGAAGACACTTAAGTGATTGGCCAAGCAGTGATTTAATTAATATAGTTTCTGAGTGATTAGTTCATGTTCTGGGCAGCTGGAAACAAACAAGCAGCATTCTACAACAAACTGGCATACCAATATGGTCAACTATATCCACATAAAACCTGAGAAAACTTAAAAAGGAATTCCAGACTCATACACACACACACACACACAAAATAAATGAATGAATGAATGAATGAATAAATAAATAAATAAATAAATAAATAAATAAATAAATAACAAAGTTTGTGCAGTTTCTTGCTCTGTTTTCTGGCAGCAGCAGAGATGCAGCTCCTTTAAGAGGACTCCTGACTCAACTTTAGTGGCAAGAACTGTGTGGTTTCTTTAAGGGAAGGCTTTCTGGTTTGTGCTAGTTAGAGGAAGAGCTTTGGCTCCTTTGGGGGCTTGATGCCCACCATCCACTTTGGGTCCGGATGCTTATGTACCCACTCAGGGGCAGGAGGAAAGTAGTTGAGACTATGCCCAGGCTCAGCACTCCTCGAATGGCAGATAGCAGGACCAAGTCTGCTAGGCGTGCACAGGCAGAAAAGCATGGTAGATTCCCACCACCCTACAACAGCCATTTTCCCAAATTTCTCAGGAGATCGTGTCAATTTTCCCTTCCCAGGGGGATCTATATATGTTTCTCTTAGGGTTCACCTTGTTACTTAGCTTTTCTGGGGTCATGGACTACAGGCTTGTTATCCTTTGCTTTACAGCTAGTATCCACTTATGAGTAAGTACATATAATATTCATCTTTCTGTGTATGGATTACCTCACTCAGGATGATTTTTCTAGTTCCATACTTTGCATGCAAATTTCAAGATGTCATTATTTTTTACCACAGAGTAGCATTCCAACATGTAAATGTACCACATTTTCTTTATACATTCTTCAGTTGAGGGTCATTTAGGTTATATCCAGGTTTTGGCTATTGCAAATAAAGCTGCTATGAACATAGTTGAACAAATGTCTGCTGTAGGAATCCCTACTGCCAGTAGCCTTTAAGTGACCCACCGACTTGGGTGTGGCCTCTTATATTGTGAATGCCAATGTAAAGCATGCATTCGGCCTCTCTTCTAGTGACATGATTCAGTTCCCATTCCCTGTTTGTGCAGAGGACTGTACTCTGTGTATCTACTCCTTAATAAATAGCCTTCTATTATACTGAGTTCTGAGCTAGTGTGGGATTTCCTTTAAGTGTCCGTCTTCATCTGGTGCCCCACGTGGATCTGAGCTCCACATTACCTGGTGGATTGACTTAAAGGCCTAAATGGTCCACAGCCCAGAAAATCTCCCACCGCCACTTGCTTGACTTGCTTTTACCTACTAAGCAATTTTTGTAAAACCCCCTCCACAGTGGAGCTAACTGTGTGCAGCAACTTGAAAATTTCTCAAGTGCACACACACTCCTGTCCCCACTGCCACATTCCCTGCTGCATGGCAACTTGCACACCTTCTGATTTGGATTCCCAGCTTCTGAGTTCTAGGCTTCTTGCTCTGTGCACAGAATTGATTTATTTGCTTTAAATTTGTCAAGCAAAGAATATTTCTCAGTATTTAATCAGCATCAAGGTGGAGAAACCTAAGTGGCTCATAATTGTTCATGGCACCAGGTTACACTGCTAGTCATGACTCTGCAACCAGGACATCTGCTAGACAATAAAGATGATTACACCTAAAATAATTTACCAGGCTTCATGCCAGGTAAATAATTTATTCATTAATAAATCAATAAACTTGAAAGTAATATAATGGCAGACAATATTACCTTTAAAACATTTAGTAACTTTTTTTGCTAGTACTATGGCATTTCAAGGTCCTTGCCAGCAAGCAAGCTGCAACAGTGTTAAACAACACTCAAAAGCTCTATAGTCAGGACCACCTGTTTGAAAAAGTCAGAGTTTGCCCTGGCAGGATGGCCCAGAAAGCCGGCATTTTAAAATGGTGCAACTTGTTTCCTGCTACGACTGAAAACCAAAAAGCATGCATTCAGCTTTTCATCAACATTATTTAAGTGTTCCGTGGCAGGACCTCTTAAAAGAGCTGCAAGCTTTGCAGCTAAAGCTGAGTCAGGAAGCCTCTCTTAAATGAGAGTGCTTGCTTGCCTCTAGCAGGCAGAACAGACCTGAGAAATTGCTGCTACCAAGAAAACATGCTTTACTCTATTCTTTCCCAAGCTTTTTCAGGCTTTCTGTGGATTCATTCTGGGCACCATTTGTAGTGATAAGGTGAGCAGGTCTGTTTTTCGTCCTGCCCGGTTCCCTCACAGCTAGCTTTATACCAGAAATAACAACACACAAATTGTATTCTTTTAAACACTGCCTGGCCTATTATATCTAGCCTCTTCTTGGCTAACTCTCATATCTTGCTTAACCCATTTCTAATAATCTGTGTAGCACCACGAAGTGGTGGCTTACCAGGAAGATTCTATCCACCATCCATCTTGGGTAGGAGAAGCATGATGTCTGCCTCACTGCCTTCTTCCTCCCAGAATTCTGTTCTGTCTACTCCACCCACCTAAGGGCTGGCCTATCAAAAGACCAAGGCAGTTTGTTTATTAACCAATGAAATTAACACATAGACAGATGACCTTCCTACATCACTCTGCCTTCTCCATTGCCAAAAGGATGGCCTCTTATAGTTATTGATTTAAAAGATTGTTTCTTTACTATACCTTTATAAGAAAAGGACAGAGAAAAGTTTGCCCTCACAGTGCCTATTTATAATGATCTCAGACTACTAGGAGATATCAATGGACTGTCCTCCCACAAATAATGCTCAATATTCTCACCCTGTGCCAATACTTTGTATGTCAGCCATTGGAAATAATATGTAAGCAATTTCCTAAATCTATAATGTACCATTACACAGATGACATATTGCTATCTGATTCAAGCATAGATACTTTAGAAAGAATGTTTGAAGAAGTAAAGAAAGTTTCGCCAAAATGGGGATTACAAATTGCTCCTGAAAAATATCACAGAGAGGTGATTCTTTCAATTACCTAGGTTATAGAATAGGTTTACAGGAAATTAGAACACAAAAGGCACACATTAGGAGAAACCTTTTGCAGACTCTTAATGACTTTCAAAGATTGTTAGAAGATATTTCCAGTCTACAACTGGCTTTTGGGATAATACCTGATCTAATAATTCATTAAAATAAAACCTTGGATGGTGATAAAGACTTGAATAGTCCAAGAGAATTAACAGCTGAAGTGGAAAAGGAGTTGACAATTGTTGAGGAGAAATTAAAGGAGGCACATATGGATAGGGTGAATCCAAATCTCAATTGTATTCTACTTATATTGCCTTCCAGAATTTCTCCTACGGGAATTTTAATGCAGAGAATGTTGAGCACTGAAGGCACTCCATTTGGAGCTTGTTTTCTTTTTGGTAAAACTGGCCTTTGGAGAAGGAACTGCCCATACATCAACCACTGACAAAATGCACAATGTCCAGACAGGACAAGCAGAATACAAGAAAAAAAGACTGTCAAATCTTTCCAAGACAGGTTAAGATGGTTTTGAAAAATTTCCTGCCTCTAAAAATGGTCTGTCAGTTTCTCTAGGCCTTAGCCAAAGTTGGTTGCTCCAGTGTTGCAAATGAGACTTTGGGTGATTGCCCAGGTAGTCAGTTGTCTCTGTCATTTGTTGCACATTTTAGAAGTTGCTTGATTGCACTTCTGCTTATTCAAGTAATGTTATTTCCTTTCTTGGGTCTTTGTTGGGGTTGAAGACTAGATAGTTATAGCTTCTTTCCTTTCATTGCTTGGCCAAGTTATTTATTATACAAGATTTAAACTCATTAGCATAGGATAATTATTGAAACACTTATTAAATGTTTCTTGCTTGATATTATTTATACTGGGTGTAATTCTAATTTTTATACCTGATATTTGTTTGCTTTGTATATAACTTTGTATTAGGCTTAGAACTTTTTTATTTAAACAAAAGGGGGGGGGGTTGTAGAAATTCCTACTGCCAGTAGCCTTTACGTTACCCACCCACTTGACCGTGACCTCTTTTACTATATATGCCGATGTAAAGTGCACATCTGGCCTCTCTTCCAGAGGCATGATTTGGTTCCTTTTTCCCATTTGTTCAGAAGACTGTAATCTGTGAGTCTACCCCTAAATAAATAACTTTCTATTATACTCAATTCTGAGCTAGTGTGGGATTTTTTTAAGTGTCCATCTTCAAATGTCCTTGTAGTATGATTGAGCTTCCTTTGGGTATATGCCCAAGAGTGGTATTGCTGGGTCCTGAGATAGGTGGATTACCAATTTTCTGAGAAACCACCATACTGATTCTCAGAGTGGTTGTACAATGTTTGCATTCCCACCAGCAATGGAGGAGTGTCAGAAGCTGGGTCTTAAGCAGCCTAAACTAATTATGGTAATTGCTTCCCTTTACCACTGGTTACTTTATAAGTATAATTTAGTGCAATTATAGCCAAGGAGATGAGCTAGAAAGTGAGCTGTTGGAGCTTCCCATAAACTTTTCCTTGTTCCACCCAATTAACTGACCCAGGAACCATGACCCATGAGACCTGTAGATAGGTTAATATGTGAGATAATTTTTCCTTTTTCCCTTGGCCAGTTTAATTGTACTCCATTTTATTTAGAGAATTTAACTTCCCTTTTATGTGATACACCCAAGAAGGATGATAAACTCTCATGTCTGACTTCAGTTTCTGCTTTTGAAATCAGGATAGGAAATCCTATCAAATACACAATCATTGCATTTCCCCTGCGTTATGATCTGGTGCAAAAAGATTGTTTAATTTATTCAAAAGATTATATTTCACCGAAGCACAGCAGTGCATGTCTATAATCTCAGCTCCCAGAACTCTGGAGATAGAGGCAGGCTTGGGCATTCAAAGTGTGTGTCCTCAGAGACGTAGTGAAATCAAGACAAGTCTGAGCCAAATGAGGCTGCCTCATTTAAAATAACATTTAAAATAAACATAATCATGATGTAGTAAAGTAATTATTGTTGTTGGTTTTTTTGGCATGGTGGGGGGTTGAAAAGTTTCTGCACCCTGGTAAGCCTCTCTGCTGATGAAATAATCCAAATAAGACCAAATTTTAAAAATCCCACGTTTAATGAATACAAGATACTCCTTGATGGCTTTCCAGTACTCCAGAGAGGAAATGGAAAAAGAAGACCTGAAAATCACGTGTTTGTTCTCTGGGGAACAGTTTAAATTCCCTGTGGTAGGAATTGTCTTGAGAATCTCTGGGGAGGGGTCATCATTTGGTGGACTTTCTTAGGGGCAGAATCTGGACTGAGGCAACTCCCAGGGGAGAGGGGCTGGGGTGAAATTTCCAATGGAACATTTCAGACTCTTTGGATATATGATAGGAGCTGGAGTATGGCTTTCATCTACACATTCTAGACTCTTTGGATATATGGATGCCAGTTCATGTCTGGCTCCTTCTTGTGGGCATGGGGCAATGTGGGAGAAGGGAGAGTTGGGAGTTGGTGAACTCATGTTCAGTAAGAGGTGTGGGTGGAGAGGCATCCAGTTAACTGCCATCCTGGAGAAGTTAGGCATGTTTCTTGAGTGAGATGAGAAGGCAGGTTGCAATGGTGAAGTCCCAGGAGCTGGTGTAGGTGCTGGCATTATCTGGAGGGCCCTCTGCAAGTTGGTCTTGGCCCAGAAAGCAGGTGTGATCTGTAAAATATGCTCAAAAATGGATAGGATCAACATAGGCTCTGGAGACTGTTAGTTGTCACATGAACAGATTTATTGACACAGCAGAACTTTTCCCAGGAACCTGCAGGTGTCTGTAAAACAGTAGGAACAGATTAATATTAAAAGGCAATAAAATTTTAGAAGACAATTATCTAGAACCTATTAATTCTGAACTATGAAGCCAATGAAAGAGGCACACATGTCTGTATTTGTAGCGGGAAATTTAGTATAATAATGAGCTACCAGTACGCTAAGTCTTCAAATGCCATTAGACAGGTCTGAAAGGGATAAGTAAATGAACAGAGTGAGACAGCTTTTCCAGTTACCCAGGCAATCCCAAGTCTCTCCATGGTCTTTGGCAAACACCATTCTTTTCTTTCTTTTTTTTATTGATTCTTATTGAACTCTACATTTCTCTTTGCTCTCCTCCCTGCCTCTCATCTCCCTGCTTCAACCCTCTCCCAAGGTCCCCATGCTCCCAATTTATTCAGGAGATCTTGTCTTTTTCTACTTCCCATGTAGACTAGATCTATGTAAGTCTCTCTTAGGATCTTCATTGTTGTCTAAGTTTTCTGGGATTATGATTTGTAAGCTGGTTTTCTTTGCTTTATGTTTAAAAAACATTCATGAGTGAGTACATGTGATAATTGTTTTTCTGTGTCTGGGTTACCTCACTCAAAATAATATTTTCTAGCTCCATCCATTTTCCTGCAAAACTCAGGATGTCATTATTTTTTTCTGCTGTGTAGTACTTCATTGTATAAATGCACCACATTTTTCTATCCATTCTTTGGTGGAGAGCCATTTAGGTTGTTTCCAGGTTCTGGCTATGACAAACAAAGCCACTATGAACATAGTTGAGCACATGTCCTTGTGGCACATTTGAGCATCCTTTGGATATATACCCAAACGTGGTATTACTGGGTCTTGGGGAAGGTTGTTTCCTAATTTTCTGAGAAATCATCACACTGACATCCAAAGGGGTTGTACCAGTTTTCATTCCCACCAGCAATGCAGAAGTGTTCCCTTTTCTTCACATCCACTCCAGCATAAGTTGTCATCAGTGTTTTTGATCTTGACCATTCTTACAGGGGAAACACTTAGAAGCAGTAATTGCCTTTATCTGCTAGGCCCAGGAGGCCTGACAAATTTTCCAGTGGGAGAAGGGTTCTATCTACCTGTCTTAAAAGGATGAGATGATTCATCCCCCAATATAGTGTCATCCATTTTAGGCAGGGTCCAAGAAGCTGAGAAGGTGAAAGGCAGCTGTTTCCTATGTGTGACTTTACCATATCCAAAGGCAAGCTTCCAGGAGGAAGTTCTGCAGCCATGTGTCTTCTTGGAGGAGCAATGGGATGCTGTAGGAGTTGGCGTGTCTTTTTGTCATAAGACTGTGACACTTGAGAATCAGGGTACCATTATCTGTTAGTTATATCTAAATTAGATGTAAGATAAATTTAAAGATACAGTTTACCCAGTCAATTACAGCTTACCAATGTCAGTAAAGGCAAGAAAATAAGAAGGAATATTTTAGTTAGCCAAAAATACATTGGAGGTAGAATGTCTCCTTGGTAGAACCATCACACATGGGTACTCTTACCAAAGATGGTGCTGAGGTTTCCTATTTGACATCAACAAAAATGGTGGCTATCCACATGTTTGTATTTTTCCAGAGTTTTTTTGAAATTTGGAGTTACAAGTTTTACAGATTTTAAAACAATCACATATAAACACATTGTCTAAAACAAGAATACAGTGGCCACATTATTTATACATATAAATTAATAGACAGAAGAGCAAAACTTTCTTCAGGAAACTGTGTCAGTTGACCAACTTAAAAATTCTGGAGTAGACTGCAGAAGCCAGCTGAGCCAGCAGGTGGTTCTCTTTAAGGCCAGATCAACAGATGCTGTAAGGGAGAGCAGAAACATAAGGAAGGAACACCTATGCAGCTCAGAGTGGGAGGACTGGGGGAACAGATCTGTTGTATGGAGAATACCAGCATGACCAGACCACAAGCCAGGAATGAGAAACAGGAGCGCAGAGAAACAAATAACAAACAGCAATAGAAGAAGGGGGCAGGTGTGTAGTACCCAGAAATTATGGGCAAAGTTTTGTCTACTGGTCCCCACATCAACAAAAAGTTTTAGGTGTTAAGGACATATGATGTCAGATAGCCCCAGTTTAAAAGGATTTTGTAAAAGTAACCCAAGAGTATTTAGGGATCAGGCCTCAAATTGCAGGTACCCATTCTACAAGTCTATCTAGGACCAGTCCACTGTGATAGTGTGTGAGTCCACTGTGGTAGACGGTCAGTCAAAAAACCAACCAACCAAACAAACAAACAAACGAAAAGCTGTGAGAAATTTCCTTGAACAGAACTCTTCTGAAAAAGGGATCCCATGGGACAAGGCAGGTCTCTGTCCCAGTAACAGGTTAGGAGCCTAGCAAGACTGCTTATTTTGCAGGAAACCTCAAAAACTTCTGGAGGCCCTGGGCCTCTAAAACAGTGACTTGAAAAGGACAATTTACCCAGACAAAGCTGATCTTATCATAGCAGAGAGCAGGTATAGGGGAGAAGGGTGTTTTCCCAACACATGGCCCTGGGTGAGTAGGAGAAAAATCACCCCTGCGTGGGACCTCCAGATAAAAAGTTTCTGCACACCAATAAATGTCTACACCAATTCAATAATCCAAGCCCAGGTTTAATGAATACAAATGTTCCTGCATGACATTCCAGCCTTCCAGAGAAGAGGCAGAATAGGAAGACCAGAAATCCATGTGTTTGTTCTCTGGGGTACTGTTGGAGTGGTGTTGAGCATCTCTGGGTGGGGTCAGCATTTGGCAAGCTTTCTCACTGGCAGAGTCTGGACTGAGGCAACTCCCAGGGGAGGGGGCTTGGGATAGAACTTCTACTGGTACATTCCAGACTCTTTGAATATACTGATGCCAGGAGCTGGGGTGTGACTTTCATCTAAACAGTGGTGTTTGTTTTTGTTTGTTTGTTTTGGCTTTTAGTTTGGTTTTTCTTTTGTTTGGGGGGGGTGAGAAAGGGTGTTTCCCTGTGGAGTCCTGACTGTCCCGAAGCTTAAAATGCAGACCAGGCTGTCCTGTAACTCTCTGTTGACCAACTGGCCTCAAACTCAAGGATGTGCCTGCCTCTGCTTCCTGAGTGCTGGGATTACAGGAGTGTTCCCTTGCCTCTTGGCCATATGGTATCTAATGTGATCCACAAGTGCTTCATTGAGGATTTTATACTCCTCAGAGAAATTTGCCTGTGGTTCCCCTCTTGCATCTTTATCAAGTTTTCAAGTTTTGGTATCAGAGTGATGCTGTCTTTGCAGAAGGACTTTGATAGCATTGACTCTTTTGCATTTTGTGGGATAGTTTCAGTAATGTTATATAAAATAATCCCTGAAACTGGAAATGGGATTACACAAAGCTGAAACGCTTCAGCACAGAACAGAAAATCATCAACAGAATAGATAGACAGCCTGCAGGAACAGATACTCTGCTTCTGACAGTAAGTTGATATTTAGAACAGATAAAGAACTGTGAAAAATTAATTGCTGAAAAACAGACCTTCCAATCAATAAATTAGCCAATAAACTGGACAGAAATTTTTCAAAAGAATTGACAAATGGTCAATTAATATTTTTAAAACTGTTCACATCCTTAAACATCAGAAAACTGCAAATTAAAACTACTATGAAATTCTATTTCACTCCAATCAGAAGGGTTATTGATGTGTGGTAGTTTGAATGTATTGGGTGCCCACAAGTTCATAGGGAGTAGAATTATTAATGGGTGTGGCCCTGTTGAAGAAAGTGTGGTCTTGTTGGAGCAGGTTGGACAACACTCTCCTTTAATCCAGACCTTGAGGCTGGAGGACACACTTTTAATCTGGGCCACACCTTCTGCTGGAAGTGTATCACTGTGGGGGTGGACTTTGAGATATTTTTCTCAAGCTTCACTCAGTGTGACAGTCAGCCGACTTCCTGTTGCCTGCAAGAGGTAGGGCATTCAGCTATGTCTCCAGTCCCATGCCTGCTGTCACACTTCCCACCATGATGAACTGAATGTCTAAACTGTGAGCAAGCCCCTTCAATTAAATGTTTTCTTTATAAAAGTTGTTATGGTCATGGTATCTCCTCACAACAAGAGCAAACCCTAACTAAGACAGAACAGTAGTGAAAAAATAGGAAAAAGTTAAAGTTTTGTTCATTGTCAGGGAAGTGTGCACTACTGCTGTAAAATTCTCTTTTAATTGACTTACAGATGATGTGGCTTAACCTGCTTTAGGAAACAGACTGTGGCCAGGGTGCGAGTCTGGAACCTCTGAAAGAATAGATCAGAACCAAAGACCTCTGCAGGTTCCAGTGAAAGTCTGGAACCTCTGTGTGGGTTTGGGTACAAGTCTGGGACCTCCAAGGGAGTAGACAGGAGCCAGAGACCTCTCTGCAGGACCAGACCCAAGCCAGGGACCTCTGTGGGAGTAGGCCAAAGCTACGGACATCTACAAAAACAGGTCTGAGCCACCAGCCTCTGCTGGAGTATACCTGAAGCAGTGAACTCCACAGGAGAGGGTACAAGGGAGCAACCACTGAGGGAGTGGGCTGAAGCCAGAAATGTCTGTGAATCCAGGCATGAGTCTGGGACCTCCAAGGTAGTAGGCCTGAGCCAGAGACCTTTGTGGGACCAAATCCAAGACAGAGACCTCCTTGGGAACAGGACCAGGCCAGGGAGATCTACAAAAACAGCCCTGAGCCAGCGATCTCCACCAGAGCAGGCTTGAGGCAATGAACTCCACAGGAGCAGTTACAAGGGAACAACTGCTGAGGAAGCAGATCCACGTTGGAGAACTATGTAGGACCAGAAGCAGGTACCCCACAAGGAAACCACCACTGAGGAAGCAGGCCTGAACCAATGACCTCTGGCAGACCAGGCCCAAGGCAGCAACCTCAACAGGAAGAGACCAAACAAGCAATCTCCATGGGAACAGACCCAAAAGACTTTTGTATTACAGAGCAAATGCCGGGAGCACTGAGCGATCTCCAAGAACATGGAACGACCAATGGGATTACTAGAAGCATGGCCCTGACTGCAACATGTGGAGCAACCATCTGAGACATGGATCCACTAGCATCTAGAATATTGATCACCAGAGTCACAGACAACTCCAACAATACCAATCAGAGGAAAAGATGGATAGACAAGGTAAGAACACATACAACACCACAAAGAGCAACACGAAACCAGCAAAATCTAGTGGCCCTACAACAGCAAGAATTGAACAACCAAATATAGATGAAGCAGAAGAAAATGACCTAAAAGTAATTTTAGGAGACTGTTTGAGGCCCTTAAAGAGGAAATGAAAAATTCCCTCAAAGAAATGGAGGAAAAGACAAACAAAAAATTGAAAGACATAAACAAATCCCTTAAAGAAAACCAAGAAAAGGCAATCAAACATATGAAAGAAACTATTCAAGACTTGAAAACTGAAATAGAGACAATAAAGAAAACATGAATTGAGGAAATTAAAGAAACAGAAATCATGGGAAAACAATCAGGAACAACAAACACAAGCATACACAGTAGATTACATGAGAAGGAAGAGGCAATCTCAAGCCCTGGAGATACAATTGAACAATAGAAAAAATAGACTTATTGGTCAAAGAAAACATTAAATCTAACAAAAGCTTAACACAAAATGTCCAGGAAATATGGGATACCATGAAAAGAACAAATCTAAGAATAATAGGTACAGAAGAAGGAAAAGACCAATGCAAAAGCACAGAAAATATATTTAACAAAGTCATAAAAGAAAACTTTCCCAACCTAAAGTAAGATATGCTTATGAAGACACAAGAAACTTACAGAACACCAAATAGACTGGATAAAAAAAAAAAGTCCCCTCACCATATAATAATCAAAACACTAAGTATTCAGAATAAAGTAAGAATATTAAGAGCTGAAAAGGAAAAAAAAGCCTAGTAACATATAAAGGCAGACCCATCAGAATTACACTTGACTTATCAATAAAAACAATGGCTAACTCTCACATATTAGTTTAACCCATCTCCATTAATGTGTATCACCTCTTGTCTGTGGCTTACCAGCATGAGTCTAACCAATGGGCAGGAGAACCATGGCATCTGCCACTCTGCCTTTCTTCCCGGGATTTTTTTCTGTCTACTCCGCCTATCTAAGTTCTGCCCTATCAAAAGACCAAGGCAGTTTCTTTATTAAACCAATGAAAGCAAAACATAGACAGAAGAACCTCTTACACCATTAGCCAATAAAAGGCTAGAAATAATGGGCAGGCAGTGATTTAATTAATATAATTTCTGTGTGATTATTTTGAGTGTAAACTAGCCAGGTGGCCAGGACAAACAAAGGGCCTCCTCTCTCAACAGTTGGCTGCTCAACATGGCCAACTGATTCCACGTAAAACCTGAGAGGGCTTTAAAATAAATTCTAGACACAAATACAGAGTTTAACACAGCTTTTTGCTGTTTGCTGACAAGGGGTCCCAGAGAAAATTCCCTCACTTAGCAGTCCCAGAAAAAAAGTGGCAGTTTTAAAATACCAGCTTTCTGGGCTGTGAAGCCATTGTGACCTCTTAATCTTCTGGGAGATGGAACATTTGAACTAAAGTGCTACAGTTTGTTTGTAGGCCACTGGATTCACTGTGTGCCTAAAAGTGGTGCATTGTGTGCAGCTCAGAGGCACAAGTGACTCCAAGGCACAAGCAGCTCTGCCATGCTAGCAGTGAGGTGCGCATGGCACAAGCGGTTCCACCATGCTGGACTGGGCGGGGCAAGCCCACAGTACCTGTTTTTGACCCAGAAATATCACAGCTTAAATTCTTAAGCACTTAGCAATTTTAAACTGCAAAGCAAAACTGTTCTTGGACAGTAAAGAATTACAGATTCACAATAGGACAGATTCAGACATAAAAGACCTCTAAATGGGTCCCATTGTTGAACAAATGTATGTAGGCTTGAGAGAGAAAAGATAAAGAGCATACAGGGTCATAAAATAAAGTTAATGCTTAAAAAGAGTAAAGTCTTTAAAAAGACAGAAGAAAGTAATAGAGTAAAAATAAGCTACATAAAATGGAAAATTCACAGAGTCTGGAATATGTGTATTATTGTGTTTTCTTTAAATTTTTTGACTGTAAAGGAGCTAAGTACAAAGACACATCTCATTCTGTGGGCTGCTAAACTAAACCAACATGTATATTATAAAGGTATTATGACTTCAGAATTTGGGTCTAAGAATATGATGCTTTGGAAAAGAGGTTCTTGTTTTGTTTTCACAGAAGATGAGACCCTGTGGATTGTTTCTAGACCAATATGGCATGATACATCATGCCTAAGCCCTCTCACACAACAATGAGTCTCTAGGAAAAGGAGAAATTTTTATAAAGATATTTTCAAAAGATGTTTAAGAATGACAGGGATAGGATAGCCTGAACTGTGAAGCAGAAAGAGAGCGTGACTAAGAGGGTCTTAGTATTCTCCAACTCCTAAACTTTGACCTTTGGACTGCTTTCTACCTGAATGTTGGGGCCCCAGTGGCCCCTTTGCAGGATTATTTATTTTAGAAAATATATAAGTGTAAATACTTTCTCAGATTCTTTGAAGTGTGAATCTTTGCAATCCAGAAATGCCTTTCTCCAGGTCCCAAGAGCCAATCTTTGTAATTCGATCACCAAAGCAGAGTGTTCTCCAGTCTTCCTGAAGCTGTAGGACTTTGACTCTGATGTCAAGAATATGTAATTACCTAAACCAGATGCTTCATCTCACTAATCAATGAACCCTAAAAAAATCCTCTAGTCCTTTTCCACTCACTCCGCCCCCACTTAAGACTCTCCTGCATTTTGTTTCAACATTCCCTTTGTTGCATTCTTGAATAAAGGCTTCCTTGTCATTTTACCCAGCCTGCAGTAAACTTCCTTCAATAGGATGAGACAGCACTGAGACCATTCAAGATTTCCTAGGCCATGTAAAGTGTGAACCCCAATTTTTACAAGAGCAGAAATAATCAAAACAAACTGGAGCGCAGATTGTTCTGTTAGGAGAAAGTCCAGGATTTGCTTTGAATACTGGCATGATAGCTATTTTTACACAAATATATAACAAAGCAAAACTATTTTAAAGCTGTATTTGAAGGCATTGAGAACCAAAAGGCCCATAAGGACTGGAAAAGTCAGTTCCCTGAGAGAAAGAAAAGTATCAACTCTAGCAGTGGCGTCTTTCCACATGCCACTTGAGTGATCCATGTGTTGACTGGGTAGCTGCCATGCTGAGTACGGTTTACAAAAAACTCAATTAAATATTTTTACCCTGTCTTCCATACTCCATTCTTTGGAACCTATATCATACCCATGATTACTTTCAATGACGGAAGCAGAAGTGATTCCCTGAATTAAGAATGGGGGGCACTTAGCTGCTGCTCTTTTTTTGTTTTAATTTTAGTTCTGCTTTGTTTTCTTCTTAAAATATAGTCAATGTTTTGTGAGGAAACTAAAAAAACCACACCCAAAGAGACCACAATGAAGGCCTGACAGAGGAATGGTCATGACTGCCTGCACTATTCATAGTTTATAGCTGAAATTTTCTAATGTTTATGAACACTGAAATGAGTGAAAAGATTTTGATACAGTCATTTGTTGGAATACTAGAAGTAAAGAAAATGAGTTATGTATAGCAATGTATGTATCAACACATGAATATAATGATATAGTAATATATGAACCAACACTGTAGTGAAAGTCAGCTAGAAAATCTGTAAAACTGATAGATTCCCTTAGAACAGAAGTGGGGGTGCATAGCTGCGATGCCCCTTGCATTGCTGCTATTAACTGATAAAACAATTCCTCTACCACAGTGATGTATGTTCATGCATGTTTCCTTTTTGACAGTTCACTGAGTTGTTTTCTAAATTGCAAAATAATTGTATTTATCACAAAAAATAACTACCTATTCCTTAGGAGTCAGGAAGAAACACTGAAGTTGTATGAAAGAAATACGAACTTAGCACTTCAATAAATAGAAACTGGATTTATTTTTAAATAAAATGGCACAATCTATGGTACAATCTAATTTGTACTACTTTTTAAATCTCACTCCCTGGTTTATTGGTTGTTCCAATAAACAGTTTGAAGTCCACAGACATAGGGTCTTTTGTTAACCCTCCTATTTGTTCTTTTACTTCATGGCTAGTTCTCAGGCCACTTCCTTTCTCCTGCAATCAGCGGCTTGTCTTCTGGGCCAAAGCAGTGTAGGAAGAAGGCGCCACTGTCCTGTCATTCACACTTGTTATGTGATTCGCATTCTTGACTCCGTTTGTGTCTTCAGGTGTCACACTTTGTCTTAACTGCTTTCAATCTGCAGCTGGAGGTTTCTCAGTTTTCTCACAGGAAACAACCCTGTCAGCCTGTGAGACATGAGACATGTGACTCTGTGTGGAGCCTTTTCAACAGTTCAGGGAGATTTCTCTCACCTGCTCATTTAGGGCCTTTGAGCCTTGACAGCTTCCACTGTTCAAATGATCCTGTGGGCTTAACAGTCTGCATGTGTTTTCTGTCATCCAGTCAGGTTGCAGAAGTTACGCTAGGCTGTTTCCTCTCCGTGGACATCCCAGAAATGTCCCCCGTGATAAATGCATTTCCCATCTTTGTTTTTACTGATCTAGACAGATTTTTATATCATTTGTTACCAGAAGAACTTACAACGTTGTTCAGGTTTTGCTTTAACTTTTATGCTAGGTAGGAGATTCTTGTTATCTTATCCTAAACTATCAAGGTAAAGGCTGACCATTCACTGCCACAAAATAATGCTTGTTGAGTAGACATGTTCACCTTGACATATTCTTTAAGAAGAACCATGCAAAGCAGCAGTATAACATGGGAATCACAACCTCTTTCAGAGAAAAAAAGCAACACCTAGTATCTTTGAAGAACAATGGAACTCACAGCCTGAGAGAAATGTTGTCATGCTATAACAGAGGCAAATCAATAGTGGATGGCTGTTCTCCTCCCTCAAGGGAGCAGAGTCAGTGCTGGGGTTCCACTCACAGCATGCAGACTGAAACCCAGCAGAAAAGTCTGCTTAAAACTAGCCTTAGCCAGATCAAGTTTGCACAGTATAATTGGATTCATTTGTTAGGCAACCTCCGATTTCCCCAGTGATTATGTGACCTGCCATTGGCTTAAAGTGAGAGAGAGGGATGACCCTCTTGGCACCGGATCCCAGGAACAAATGTCTGTAATCAGCATCACAATCTGGTTTCAAAAAGAGGAAGAGAAGTAATCAACACCAAGTGATTCCAAATGGATAGCAGGTTAGGTAGGACATTTCCAGGGTACACGTGTTCATGCCAAAGGAAAAGGGAGACAGAGAAACAGAAAAGAAGGGAAGGGAGGAGGGAATGCAGGAAAGGAAAGAGAATTGAAATCACTGAGTGAAATGAAGCCGAATGTAAAGGCACAACTTTCAGTCCCAGCACTTCGGAGGCAGAAGCAGGGTGTGTGTGTGTGTGTGGGGGGGGGGGGGGGACAGCATGTTCCAGGCCAGACTGGTGTAGATAACAAGTAAGTACCAGGCAAGCACTCACTAGAGAGAGACACCCTGTCTCAAAAAATTAAACCAACAAACAAAAACAAAAGAAAACAAACAGCCATAAAATGAAATAAAGGAGGCAAAATAGACGATAAAATCCCAATTGCCGCAGTATGTGAGAAAGCTTATTGAACAGCGGAGGGTGATACAAGGAGTGCCAGGGTCACATTGGAGGAGTGTCTTCTGGGACAACACTGAAGCCGCTTATTCCATCACAGACCACCTAGTGAAACTGTGTATAATGTCCACAGGATGGAAAAGTGAATACAAAACTTCTCTGAGAGAACAGCCACCCCAAGGAAACTTCATGTCGCTGAAATCGCAGTCATATAAACAAATAGACTGTGGTTTAATCACTGTGTAGCTGCTGTTTGTTATTTGATGATCATATCAAAAATGTTTCTAGGAAACTATTTCTTTTAGCTAATACTGAGCTGGCAAGGTAGCAGATGACTCAGCAGTGTCTAAAGACAACGTTTCAAATTTCTACATTATGTTCTTATGATGTGTGTGAAGTTGATATACCCAAGGGAAAACTGTGAGGAAATAATTTGTACATAAAAGCTGTGTGATCAAACATTGTTCTCCACTCATCGTATTGTTTACAGACTGATTACAGGTGAGCACTAGTACATAATGATCAACAGTCGAGACTAAGACAGAAGGCGACCTTCCTCCCATCTTTATGTTGGTCACTAACTTTTAGTGCTTCGTAAATCATGAGCTCCATTTCTATCTCTAAAATAAAAGGAATGGATAGTCTTTAAAAGATGACACTGTAGGTGGGTGCACCCCTCGTGGTCCTGACTTCTTTGCTCATATTTTCCCTCCTTCTGCTCCTCCTTGGGACATTGGGAGCTCAGTCCAGTGCTCCAGTGTGGGTCTCTGTCTCTATCTCCATCCATCTCCAGATGAAGGTTCTATGGTGATATGCAAGATATT